>NC_141050.1:41049993-41097493 GCF_041138505.1 Cibotium barometz
ATGTGAACCATTTAGTCCAAAAAATGTAAGTATATTTATATATACCAATTCAATATTACTACCAACAATGGAAACGCCAGTGTGGGAGATAAATCACAGAGTGATTTTGCCATCCAACTCCTATTTATCTTCATGTCTTCTTATCACAAAAATAAAAAATGTCAATCTAAAAGAAACATCAATCAACTTGAAAGCATGCACACTTATTGAAAGACAACACAGATTGCACATGCCACTTATTTGCGAACATTCTCCTTCCAAATGTTTGCTTGATTGATACAATGATACGAATGTAGTCTCTAGCGTTTGTAAGCTACCTTATGGGCATACAATACCTCTTAGTAGACAACATTTTTTTAAATGCCATTTACAGTACCTCTTAGTAGACAACATTAGTTGTGTAGGCTTCATTTGTACCTTCATTGCTGCTTTCATGGTCCACGATATGTTTTACACACACTTTCACTGCATCTAATGATCTAACACGTGACATAGCAACATACAACTGTCCATGCATGAATACTTGTGTGGCCAAATAAAGTCCCAACAGACTCAATGTTTGACCTTGGGTCTTATTTATTGACATAACAAAAGCCAGCCTCACAGGAAATAGCGTGCTTCTTATGTCAAAAGGTAATTGAAGCATTGATGGAATGAATGTTATCCTCAGAATGAAGACCCTATCTCCAATGTTTATACCTGTAATAGTTTCTGCTTCTATCACCTTTGAGTGAAATTACTTACATATCTGTCTAATACCGTTACAAAGTCCTCGCCGAGGATCCAAATTACGGAGAAGCATGATAGGAGCATTCATCTTTAAAAGCAATTGGTGGTGATGAGGAGGGTAACCACTTCCTAGACTCAAACTATTCAAGTACTCAACTGCATACAATATTCTATTCATCCCAGAAGAAATAATTGAATCTGCACTCTCAGGTATTCTCTTTCAAGACTAGGTAATGTAGCCAAGGCTAGTTCATTAATCTTATCCACCTCTTGATTTCGTGGTGCAAGAATAGCATGGTCTCTGATGAAGCATGCATAATCCTCCACTCTTTGAAGATCTCAGTATACCCATTCCACCAAACTCAGCAAGGAGTTCCCATAGATCAACATTCGTGGACCGTGGTGGAATTACCACTCTACCTTCATTCTTTAAATGGTCTATAGAGCCATCCCCAGTTTGTAAAGTCCAAGTTCTGTAGAATCACAATCAACCACTCTGAATGACCCGCATTGTGGGATCCCAATGCCCCTCTGCGCACCGGATTCCCCGATGGTAGCAGAGCGGGAGTAGCTTCCTCTTGCGCAGGGCAGGGTTTCTCACTCGAGGCCTCGCCCTCGAATGTCCGAGCACGAGACTAAGCTCGTGGTCATTCCGAAAACCGAAACCGGGAAAATTTTCCATGCCCGAAAAACGGGGACGATTCCACCATTTTTATTTTCTTAACGAATTTTTCTAACGAGATCAAGATACTAAACTAACCTTCATCTGATTAAATCAGATAGAAGGGAAACTATTACAGACTTAACTTGAAGGAATCAACGCTTTTTTCTTAATTGAATCAGGCACAGCCGTTGATCTATTCATTAGAGAAGTCTTCAGGCTTTTATTTAACTGCTCGAGTTCTAAACGTATTTCTATTAATCAATTTTATTATTAAAACTCTACTGATTCCAGCCTAACCCCATCCAGCCCATGGGTTTAGCCACCGCCCAACCACTGGAATTGGTAGAACTAGACAAGTATTCACCCACCCATAATTGAATGCCTTTCTCAACTTTTGCTTTAGAATACAGATACGCACACACTCCTCTTTAAACTTTAACTTTTAAAATAATCTATTGACAAACATTTATTGGTTACAGATGTCATAACTCAAAATTTTCATTCAATCCTTATTTCTCACAAAATAGTATCACTCTGGACTCTTCGTTGAGACTAGTAGGTCAGCAACGAGATCCAGTAATAGATTACAATAATTTTCTCATCATCATACATATATATATATCTTCCACGACATACGCATGGGTGTCCTAAGCACCGCGAGCCCGTGCATCGCCTGGTAAGAATCCTCCAAGATTCTCCTTAGGGCACTTCACTCAGGGACCGCTTTGTCGACCCTCGCCCATCGTACCGGAAGCACACCAGTTTTCACCATACCCAAGCTGGTCAAGACCTGGGCAGGTTTTTGCCGCGTGAGCCATCCTTTGAACACTTTCCGCCAGCTGTTGTAACCGAACTTCCCTTAGAAAAACACATATACCAAATGCTCCCTCCAGCATTCTGGCGTAAGAAAGTCCTTTAAGAAAATAGGGTTTCTATGCAAGTTTTCAGTTTTGATTTTATTTTGAATACAATGGGTATATCTTAAATCCGTATTCCCAATATTTCTGGATCGCAGGTCTAAAATCCAAACAGAATTCCTCGAATTCTGTAACCTTGATCCTCAGATAATCAAAATCAAAGGGTCTCAACTTAGTTTCAGATTCAGTGGGGTGATTTGAGTATATTTTCCTAAACTGGTCACATCGTCTTTTCTCGAAAGAGTTATGTCTTGGTCATATTCTGATTCTAAGAGTCTAGAAAGGTTCTCCCTAAACTATCTTTCTCGAAGGGTAATATTTCAATTACTACTTTACTGAATTTCATTTATTGAGTATTTTGCTTAACTGAATTCAAAACTAATCACCTATGAGGAATCAATTAATCATTTATCTAAACTTTTGACTTAGATAGTTTTTTTGAATTTTCTCATTACCATCCTAGAGAATATGAAACGGTAGAATTTTCTCTCACAGAATATTTACTTATTCATTTACCAATATTCATGGGATTTAAACATAGGATTAAAGAGAACTCTTAAAAAAATTTTGTATGCATCTATTTATGTAAAAAAATCAATTTTGATGAAAGTAGCACTTTTATAATACGAAAAAAACTCTTTTATGCATAAAAATCAATATTGGTGAAAGTAACACTTTTACAATAAAAAAATTCTTTTATGCATAAAAATCAATATTGATGAAAGTAACACTTTTATAATTAAAAAAAATTCTTTTATGCATAAAAATCAATATTGATGAAAGTAACACTTTTATAATAAAAAAAAATCTTTTATGTAACTGCCATTTGGTCTGAGCTACAGAAGTTCCCAAGTGAGGAAAAAGTGAGCGCTCATACAGTTCTATAAAATCCTTCTTCACATACTCGCTTGCATCTTGAAGGTGAGAAATCATCATGGATAAAACCAATTCCTGCTGCCAAGCCATGAAGGAGATTAAGAAAGAAAGGGGATCGATGGAAGTAAGATTACTGTGAGCGACAAGTAAAAGTTATGACTTATATAAAGGAAGGAGCTAGCGTAACCTAGAAGCCAACGGTATCTTGCCCACTGAAGTTTTACCGTCTTTCTATGATTTGGGTTTGGCACATATTTCTATAGAAGGCTTACATGAAATACATTATGAACTTTGAGATGCCAGGAGGTAAAAGAAGCTCGTAGTCATTCTAGTTATGAATATCATCACAGGGACTCATCCCATTCATCCTCATTATGGTTTCGCTCAGGTTATTATATTTTAACTAAATTTCAAAAATCATCATTTTTCAATCAGAATCCATATCAATTCATCAATTCTCAATAGAATTAAAAATCATATCAACCACATTCGAAATCATCATCTGGATAGCATTAACGCTTATAATTTCAAGTCTTAGATTTACTCGTATATACTGTCAGTTATACTCTCGGTATATACGGGTAGTCATGATACTCGAAACTATAAGGTAAATACCATCATGTCTAGGCCCCCTCAAGCAAGTCAGGGTTCCATAGAATTGCGATACTTCCATCTGAAGACCCAATTACTATTTTACGAATTTTCAGTTTGAATATCAAATTGTATGAATTATCTCACACAATTACAACCTTTTTGCGCTTCTTGATAAATTTTTGACATATTTGGCTTCTCAGTTGATCTTTATTAGCCAATTGCTCTGATGATTGTATCCTGTGATGTCAAAATACTCTTCCAAGGTTTCCACCCATTTCTCCACAACCTCGCCAAGGTTCTCCCCTTCTCCTTTGGGTCCTGGCTGAGTCCTATGAAGAGCCTTGCGAACATCAAGGTCAAGCTCGTCATCTTCAGAGACAGGGTTTGGCTGACGACCACGGTTTCCTCGTCTCATGATTCTGCCAAAATTTATATATTATTAAATTTTTATTTTGATATTATTCACGAGATCCTAAGACTTAAGAGTTCAGAAAACAATTTCTTATACAAGACAAGATCTTAATGGAGATCTATGACATATGTCCGATAACAGATTTTTTTCTTTATCAGTACAGCAGATCGTCCGCCGTAAATAATCATTTATACAACAGGAAATTTTTCACCGAAAAACATTTCTTCATTTATATAAAAGTTGCAATATTTACATAGAGCAACTCAGCTCTGAGTTCAAAATCTCCTCGGGAGACATATAACAGGACCGTACTGGGCCATAGTCATGCCCTGTTACATAAGTTCTCTAACTGCGCGAAGGGAGCTATTATTTTCTCCTTAGGGATAAATCGACTAAGGAGTCTATAAATTCGACATGAAAGTCTGAAATTTCGAGGCGTCGAATGATATAGAATGACACCACGCACCATTTTTAGCTTTAACAGGATCATAGCCAATGAGAGATTCTGCCACAGCATTGCACGGCGGTCGCAAGGGGCATGGACATATTGCCCTGCAAACCACTTATGCTGTATTCTCTCCGCTGGGGTAGGAAAATATAAATTCGTGAAATGGCATGCAAGTCTTGCTCGGTTTGTTCGAGTTGAAGCGAAAGAGATGCAAAGGCAAACGCAATCATATCTTGAGACTGGGTGAGGTCAGGAATACCAGATAAATAGGGAACTTCCATCTATAAAAAATAATTTTTTTAATTAAAACTTCTTCATCAAAGAAGCTTACGGAATGAAAATACATTATGAAAATGCTTTTTCTGAGTTCTTATTATCAATTTCAGATAAGAATTTATTTATCCTTATTAGCTCTGATACCAACTGTGAGATCCCTGTTCCCACCGCGCAACGGATTCGGGATACTAGCAGCGAAAGTAGCACTTCTAGCGCGAGGCAGGGTCCCACACTCGGGGCCTCATCCACGGATATCCGAACAAGAGACTAATCCGTCGATTTTTCCAAAACCGAACCCGAAAAAACTTCCCTTACCCGGATAACTTTTTACTCTAACGTAGTCAAGATCATTACTGATCACGCTGCTGATCCGTCTGTACCTATAAAGATACTCGGTCGGATCAAGGAAGAAACTTGCACTTGGATCATTGGGATCAATGCTTTTTTCCCCATCAAGAGGCACAGCCGTTGATTCCTATCCATAGAACAATTACTATCCGGGATTTACTTTATCTATCGTAATAATAGAAATTAAGTTTCGATTTACAGATCCATCAGTCCAGCCTAACCCCAT
The DNA here is from genome assembly GCF_041138505.1 of Cibotium barometz. Lineage (NCBI taxonomy): Eukaryota > Viridiplantae > Streptophyta > Polypodiopsida > Cyatheales > Cibotiaceae > Cibotium > Cibotium barometz. The sequence goes on from NC_141050.1 coordinate 41,055,484, forward strand.
CCGATCCCATGGGTTAGCCAACTGCCCAACCACTGTAGTGATGGGATCCAATTTGGAATTTGGTTAGGTTTTGTCTCGGGTACCAAGGAAAAGAGTTCCAAGGCCCCCTAGCAGCCGAAAGTGCATGCAAACATAAAACTAGTCACACCACTTACACACCCAATATGAAATTGCCTTTTTCTCAGCATCAACTAGCTTTAAAACAATCCTTTAATAAAACCATTATGTCACTGATGACAATCCTCAAAGTCTTTGGTTGAATCCTTATTTCCAGTCATTCATTCATCGGTGTACTTATGGCATTATTGGCAACCAGAACGCTCACCACTGTTCACTCAGGGGCCTTTTCCATAGTTCCTAGCTCATAGTAACCGGCAATATATTCATATAATAGAATGGAATCTCCGTGGAAGATCAGCAAGATCAACCCACAGATCCATATAAAAGAGCCATGGACTTATCTTTGTGAGGACCAGCAAGGTCAATCAACCAGATCCATGCCCGGTTTTAGAAAACAACTCTTAATCCTTGTTCCAATAATAATCATCTTTTATGCATACCTCTATGCATGAATTTCAATTATGCTAAAAATAACACTTTTAGAATAAAATAATCATCTTTTATGCATACCTCTATGCATGAATTTCAATTATGCTAAAAATAACACTTTTAGAATAAAATAATCATCTTTTATGCATACCTCTATGCATGAAATTCAATTATGCTAAAAATAACACTTTTAGAATAAAATAATCATCTTTTATGCATACCTCTATGCATGAAATTCAATTATGCTAAAAATAACACTTTTAGAATAAAATAATCATCTTTGATGCATACCTCTATGCATGAAATTCAATTATGCTAAAAATAACACTTTTAGAATAAAATAATCATCTTTGATGCATACCTCTATGCATGAAATTCAATTATGCTAAAAATAACACTTTTAGAATAAAATAATCATCTTTGATGCATACCTCTATGCATGAAATTCAATTATGCTAAAAATAACACTTTTAGAATAAAATAATCATCTTTTATGCATACCTCTATGCATGTCATTCAATTATGCTAAAAATAACACTTTTAGAATAAAATAATCATCTTTTATGCATACCTCTATGCATGAAATTCAATTATGCTAAAAGTAACACTTTTATAATAAAATAATCATTATTTAAAAAAAACTTGACATTAATCAATTAACCATGCACCTAGGATAGAGAATGGTTGGTTTTGTTAGAGAAGAGAGGGGAATGCCTTTTTGTAATGAGGCATAACATTCTTAGAGAAGACATAAAGCATAAAAACCATTTAAATCATAAAAAGAGAATCACCAACTTACTAAAGACCTTGATAGCTTTCCTTTGGCTTGATGGTTTAAGGGTTCAACTCTTGTTTGAACAAGAGTGGCCACCAATCTTTGGAAGAGCAAAATGTCAAGAACTAGTGAATTATTAAAGAATTCACTGTTCTTGGCTTGGGTGGAGTAGAGTAACAATGCATTAAACATTATTGTTTTTCAACAAAGGGGAGACTTCTCTTTAAAAGAAAAATTGAGCTCCTAACCAAACAAACTGATTCTAGAATTTTCCAAATCAGTTTGGTCAATTTTTGACCATCTTTAGGTCAGTTGAGCTAACTTTTTGCAACTAGACTTGAATTAGGAGAGAGGAGAGATAAAATATCACATTATTTATGAGTTTAAAACTCATTCAAGCATGTGAAATATGCACCTCCTTTAATGGACTCCCCTTCCTTACATATGTGTCAAAATGGAATCATTATACCCACAATATCTCATATTTTTAATATCACTCATAGTTTTTTACTAATAAACCTTGTACATTTTCAACTCTTCATCTTATGTGAGCATTTACTCATTTTTGGATACTCAAAATATCTCATATTTTTGATATTACTCATAGTTTTTTACTAATAAACCTTGTACATTTTCAACTCTTCATCTTATGTGAGCATTTACTCATTTTTGGGTATCATCTTTTACAAAATTGGATTTATCTCCTCCCCACACATGGATTGATCTTATTGGCCCATAGGAACCTTAATTGGACCATAATCCAAAAATTTTTGAAAATCTAGACCCTTAGGTAAGGTCTTTTATACCCATTTCCAATTAAATCCAATAGATTGGAAAGTTCTTTTTGAATTTCTGTTTCAGGGGAACTTATTTTAATAAGATGAGATATTTTTCTATCCAAAAATATTCAAAATATGAATATTCTCTTTCTAGAATATTTTCTCTCTCTATGTCAAACAGGCAGGGATGAGATCTCTTATAATTCTGAAGACGGAATTCATTACAGGACAAGATGCTGGATATCTTGAGAGGCTGGGGAGGAATCTTACATATCCTCTTGAAATCCTGGAGGATAAAACCTTTCTCGAAGGTGTACTTTCATGGCATCCCATAACTGATTCTGGTTCTAGTGCTTCCAACTAATTTGGCATTTCTTATAACTTTTAGACACAAGCAAGGGTGATCTTGCTTCTTTCATTGTATCCATTAAAAGTTTAAAACTATCAAATACTTATCAGGATTAACACGTGTGAGATGATTAGTTTTTTAAAAATTACACATCTAGTATCTTGGGATTAACACATCTAATAGCACGATCCTCTGGGAATTACACATCTGAAGTTAGACCCATGTTTGTCTGAGATGGGTTCAAGATCTTGGATGATCGTCCTAGTGTAAAGCATCCAATGGATGGCATTCACACGTCAACTATTCAAACCTTAATGGAGTTATAATCTTAATAATTTATAATATGCAAATTAATGAGATATATCCTGAAAATTTCTCTAAACAAAGTTTCGGTCTATCCTTCTAGTCATTCAGTCTCTCACTAGTTTCTTAATTTGATCGCCCTATGTTTTTCCTCAAAAGATTTCCTCCCCAATCTTATTTCTCAAATTTATTATACAAATATCTTATGTGTGCACCCCCAAGATACAAGCACAATTTCATAGGATGATTGTCTCAACATGTGAGGATATTTAAATCACTTCTATGGCCAGTAGTAGAGATGATTAATTCGTCCTCATATGATAAACAATCACTTGTTTTAATACCTTGATAGTTAACCTTTGAAAAATAAATCCTAGGAACTAAGATTATCTTTGATACCACTTGTAAGGTTCTCCCCTTTCAAAATAGGAGAAACACTTAAGATAGTCCACTAAGTCTTAGCTTGGATAAAATTTTCTACTCATCATCATAAAATTTTCTACTCATTGACACCTTGACCATGCAGAGATTCAAGGATACGATTCATAGATAAGACCTAGTCCTATCCTGCAGAGCAGGGGGAGCGTGGTCTTTCAAAATTCAAATCACCCATAGGGTAATTGATCATAATTTGGGCAACTACTAGTCTTGATTCCTAGAGACAACGCATTTTTCCTCATCCATGCAAGGCATAGCCGTTGGCCTAGTCTTGTAGAATAGAATTTCTCGAGAACCTATTTATCTAGCGCGTAGAGCTTTCACTTAATTTGTTGGAAAGCTACCTGACTGATCGGGTCCATCCGTCCGTAGGATGGTGCCATTGGGGCATTCCATCCTCCCACTTTCCACCCTACTGACGCATCAATTTGTTTTCTAATTAATCCTACCACACTATTTGACATTAATAAACATGTTCCTTAATTAAGTCCCTTTTCACCACAAGGTTTGTTAAAACAACCTTTTTCCATAGTAAAATAACGCCAAAGACAAGATTTATAAAAAACGTTTATATATAAATCAATTCCATACAAGCCAAATCGGCTCTCTTATTCTTTTCCTTTATAGTGCCGATGATCTAGAATTCGGCCTTTCAGCCTCTACATGATGCTGAGCAAAACCCTACGGGACCATACACCTCATCATCGGCCGCTAGCGAGGACTCAAGATGACTTGTTGTCCCCTCAGGCTCTGTCGCTCGATCCTCCTGTCCCTCAGAGGGATGTCTACGCACTAGGGTGGGCTAATTCACCACACTAGTCTGGGCCCTCAGAACTAGGCAGCATCACAATCACTCACCTCAATCGGCGAACCTCATTCTCCCAATGGTATGAGGGATACCATGAGCCAACTTTGGGCCTTACTAACGTCTCTGCCATCCGGTTACACAAGCACAAGAACTGGGCAGTGTTGTCAAGGCAGGGAGGGTTATACCTGTATCTTAATTTAACCAAGATAACTCAACTAAACCATAGGACTAGAATCCATGTTCTTAAGAAAACAATCCTTTTCACCAGTATTATAGCATTTCAACTTGAGATTGTGATAAGACATTCTTTATTAAGGTATATGATGTTGTTTAAAAGAATACAAACTTTAACTGGTAAATCAATAAAATAGATCACTATTAACAATTAATAGATAAGCCGGGGCCATACTTTAACCCCTAAGAATGATATATAATTGAAAAATAAAAAATATATACCTTATAGAAATTTATCCTTTATCGTTGTCTTTGCTCGTTAATAAGAGTTTCAAAACTTGATATATGAGAATAGAGAGTTTTCTATTATGATTGAAATCATCCGATCATCCCCAAGATTTATCTCCTCTTACTCGTACTCTGACTTTTCTCTCTTTTGAAGGTCTATGCAAAATAGCCTTCTCTTGCAGGGCTACGACATACTATTCTTTCTTTAAAAGAAAAGCTATGGAGTTTTGGTCTCTTCCTCCAAGAGACCATAGCAATCTAACCTTCTCTTCTAAGAGATTAGATAAGAATGAAGGGATATATATATCTTAAGCTCTAGGATTACCTTGAGGCTACTTGCTGCCTTCTTACAATTTTCCCTGTGTAGAGACCCTGACAGAATTAAAAAAAAGCCATAACTCTCTCATAAAAACTCAGAATATGGTCATATAAACAGTCAAAAGGACCGGAAGGCATCTATTTGTTTGACCGTGTGGGTAGAATAGGCAAAAACGTCTATATATAGCCGTAAACATGCCATCTTTAGAAACGCATTGCTTTTTCATATTTTTAGTATGCATGGACTCTAAATATGTAAAAGTACTCTAAATACGCTTATCCCCTAAATTTGAATTTCTATTTTTGGAGATACTTATCTCTGAATAGAACTATTCTTGTCTTCTTATTTCTCTAAGGATTTTTGGAGCTAAGATTTTTATTCTAACACTTTCCTAATATTTCTAGCCTTATTGTCTCACTCTTCTCTAAATGCAATTTATTTCCTTATTGAAATCTATATTAAAAGAGACACATACATGGCTTGGGAGAGGGACCTTACAATGTAAGCCTACAAGTCATCAAAGTAGTCATCTAGCCCCACGTTCAAGTGTAGTCAAACCGGCAAGCATAATCACGAGATCACCACCAAGATTGGGCATATCTACACTCACTCCCTCGCCCCAATCGATGGGCACTATAAGAGAATCATTTTTTTTCGACGCTTAGTTTCCACGCCTGGTTGCGTCATCGATATGTGGGTCAAAATATGCGTGGAAAAAGGCATCGAAATATGCGTCAAAATACGCGTGGAAAAAGTAGTCGAAATATGTGTTGAAATAACAGTCGAAATGTTTAAAAAAAATAAATTTATATATAATACTTGCTAGTTTCCATCCTGGGGTGTGTTTTAGCCTTTTCTTTCTACCTAGTAGTAAGAAGATACTACCATATATCATGAGAAGTAGGAAGATTGAATACATCTAGCATAAGAGAATCATGAAGAGTAGATAAGATATACCGACGGATCCAATTCGTGTAATGAGTTTGCCATTGCTAAAAAATAGGACCAACAGTAATAAGAGCATTATCTTGTTTTGCATCAATAGGTTGAGAGGGACAGACAAAATTGCCCAAAACAATATCAAAAAGATTGTCACCTTCAAGTATTAATATCATCTTGGCCTTCTATCCAACCAGGAAATCCTTGGCCTTTAAACAGGGAAACAAATCGTTGACCAGATGGAAAACCATTAACAAGAATAGAAGCTACCATCTCGGATTGCGAGAATATGTATAGAACAAGATCATCGAATTTGCAAACCATGAAATGAGAACATAAACAAGGACCCCGAATATAGAGGAAACGTTATATGCAATAAGAGAGAAACTCCAAAAATAGTTGGAGTACTGCTATTTTGAGACGTGGATGAGCCCAAAAATTGGCTATTTTTGGATTAAAACATGAAAAGCGTATAGTACACAAAAAGTTCTGTTGCACGAAAGACAACATAACTTTCAACTCCGAACTCCGATGAAGCCGAGCAAACTCACAATTTACCGCACGAGCTACACGTTGCCTATTTTTGTGTTTTAAGTGTTATTTATCTGAAATGAGATAACTTTTGATAGGAATAGCAAATTGACAAACCAATTGACTCTATAGAAAGCTTGCGACGTCGTGCACACACCAAAACTGGTTTTGGTACCAATTGCATTTCTATAATACAATTCCAATTAGGATAAGATAGGGTGGTTCAGATCGACCATCCAAGGACCTGTATAAACCAATTAATAGTGTGATGAACCATTGGAATTCTACAAAACATGAATAAGAGATTGAATGAAACATAAAACATGAACATAAATGGAATTAACACAGTTGATACTTCCTTTCTCTTCTGTTCACAATATCAACATCGATGTTGCTCTAATACCATGTTAGAAATACACGAACAAGAGAGGGAGGAAGAGAGTTACACCATAAATGCTCCTAAAAGACTAGTTCGTTATTTTGGTGCTTAGCAGTGAAAAAGCGGTGCTAGTTTTGCTGTTGAGCAACGAACCCGTGCAGCAAAAATAGGAGCATGTTTAGCCAGCGATATAGGCCCGACATCTCTATACCCTTATAGTTATAAAAGCGCTGCTATTTGCACTGCTAAACCCTCATTTTGTTGTAGTGTTATCTCTCCCTAATCCTTGTTTATTTGCTTGATTTTGTCATGCAAATACTCTACAACTTTCCCCATCCACTATTAGAGGTAAACCCCTAATCTTATGTTTTTTTTTCTTATTTCTTTTTGCAAATATATGGCCACATGGCCTTGGGTGTTATGTTACAGGTACATATGCAAACCCTAAACCATGTCCATGCATATCAAGCCCTTTTTTACCTCTCCGTAATCCTTCTTTATTTGTTTTATTTTGTCATCGAGGTACTCTATAGCTTTCCCCATCCGCTATTAGAGGTAAGCCCTCTTATCTTATGCTTTTTTCTCCTTATTTATTTTTGCAAATATATGGCCACATAGCCTTGGGTGTTATGTTACAGGTACATATGCAAACCCTAATCCATGCCCATACATTCATGTATGTATATCCTGGACAAGGGATATATCTTGGCAATGATCCCCGTCATCATTACCCCCCAACCAACCATCCTGCCTACTCTATGTGTTATGAGTCCTAATGAATTTTTCTCTTTCATTCCACAAGCCACTCTCAAACAAGCCATGGCTCAAGGCCTACTTCACCCAAGACGAGCCGGCTAGCCCATCGTAGAGCAAACCACGTATCCCCTACTCACACCCCACCCTCAGTCTATTCCTCCAACCATAGTAGACACTTGCGTTGCAACGGCGGCGGCGGTTGTTGTAACCATGGTTCCACAAATTCAATTACCCCTCCACCACGAGAGTGGCCACCAAGTAGATAGTGTGGTGGACTCCCCCATCTCATCACCTCGTGTTGTAGTTGGCGTTTTGGTATTACCCCTCCCCCTAATGCAAATCAATATCTTTACATGGCAGGAGAAGGGTGCGTAGTTCTTGCTGAGGTAGGATAGGGGATGTAGAGTCGCATAAGGCAACTATGTGGCATAATGGTCACCCCCCACGACACTATGACCACATTCCCCCACCTCTCATTGGAGAAGAAAACCCGAATATGCAATCAAATCAAGAATGAGTTCAAGCTAGCCCCGGGTAGCAAGAGGTACCAAATAGATGGATCTACGATCTCATGAGAGATTGTATAAAGCAGACCAATATCACCGAAGCGATGAAAAAAGGGTGAGAAAAGCCTTTGCACATGGACCAAGAGAAATGGGATGAGGAGGTGAGGACACACTCCGATAACCCCCGACGGTACGCGCAACAAGAGGAAGCAACGGTGAAGCAGATGGAGAGTGTTGGGGAGCTTGCACCACAGGAGCAGTGGATGGGACTCATTCTATGAATATTTTATAAGTATCCATGATTCTTGTGGCCTCTCATGTGTATTTAAAGTGTATAGTTGTATGTTTTCATGTTTTGTCTGCATGCATGCAGGATGGACCTACTGAGCTGGAGAAGCGCTATGTGTTCAAGCATGGCACCTATGCCTTGTGTTGAGCAAATGGAACACGATGACAAGAATGTGAATTGGGAAGTTGTGGTTTCGGTAAGTAAAGTTTGTACCTTTTTAATATACACTATGAGCTTGTAGATCACTTTAGTTTGTAGGGGCTAATTTGTGGGTATTGCATTATTTTTGTAGAGAGCAATACCTAAGACCCCTCTTCCATTTTGGAGTTGTATAGATCCAATTTTCACCCTTTTTGGAAGTGTATAAATGTTGCTCGCCTATACGATGACATTTACGTATGCAACAATTTTCATATAATGTTTGATATCCAGTTGGCAATTACTCACATCTTTGTATCAATGAATCTTTTTCTTAAATGTTTAATTGTGTCAATTTCTTTAGACCAGTTGAAGCAATGTGTGTATACATTTGTCATAATGTTGCATCTAGGTACACACCTACACCTGGATACACCATTATGCCAAAAAAATTAAAACCTACGTCTGTCTAATAGCGTCAAAAAAACATCAAAAAAATAGTCTGAATTCTTGTCGAATTATTCGACTAAATAGTCCTCTAAAAAAGCGTCAGAATATCTGTAGTAACTCATTCGTTTTTTCGAGTACGATTTAGACTAATATATAGACATTTATTTAGATTGTTATTCTGATAAGTGTTTAGACGTTATTTTTAACGTTTGTTTAGACGACTATGCCGACGATTCATTATCGACGGGAGCGCTCGACGTGCACATGGACGTTCCTGCATTTTATTACAGTTTTTTTTTCGGATTAAATGTCAAAATTTAGGAGGTCTATAGTGGTGTTAGCTAAAACATACATGGAATTGTAAAATAAAATTCCTTGTGTTTCTAAATGGATGGGTGGATTGTCATATAGAAATGTACATATCTTTATGTAGAAAGACATTGATTCTTCCACTGCTGGGTTGTTGCAAGATCAGGGTGTCCAGTTTTATCCAGTTTCTAAGGGACTGGGACAATGCTTGGAGAGCAAATTTTAGGGAGTAAGGTACTTAAAATGAGATCAAGCAAATAATAGAAAATATGCTTGCCCTTAAATTAACCGAGTATAACTTAAATTAATATAAATTAGTCTAATTAATTAAAATTAATTAAAAATATGATGAAATGATAAACAAATGATCTTTCCATACTTAGAGTGATCCAATTTATTTTTCCATAGATGCACCATTACAAGTACACTAGTCCCTATAGGTTTTAGATGATTCACATCAAAAATATAATTTTACTAATTAGATTATTAATATTTATAGGCCTTCTGATAGTCTGGAAGAATTTTGAAAAAGAGATCATTAAAAATCCAACCATTGGATTTGCAATTTTCACTAACCACCACATTCTACTAATGTCTCAGTATCTACCCACTCTTTTGATCTACAAGATTGAGGACTTTAAGTGGTACCTATTGTGGGTACAAAAAGTGGCGTATATTATAACACTTTAAAGACCTTCAAATACTTAAAGAAAATAGACAAATATCTTAAAATTTTCTCAAAAAATCAAGTTAAGCTCCATATTATGTGAAGATCTAAGGTACAAAGTGGGAATCTCATATGAGTTTATATGTAAAAGATATTAGCATTTTATGGAATCAGCTCAAATTTGGGACAGGGTGTATACATTGACTTTGTACCTAAGAAAATAAGGACTTTTGAATATCTAATGCTTAATCAAATTATGCAACTATATTTCCAACTTTGAATATGATGTTTCAACAAAAGAGCTTGAAACGAAATTCCTTCATTTACTAGGAGAGATAAGCCACTAAAGGTAAACAAATGCCTGTTTTTTTACTGTTTACAGGATGCCTGAGTGGACAAAACTAGGCACCCTGAACCACCCTGCTGCACTTTGCATTCGACCACTCCAACATATTTTATAGATTCTATCACTCCTACATATTTGATAGATTTAAAGCTGTAAGAAAATTTTAGAGCTTTGCTATATAACACAAACCAATTAGGAAACCAATTAGGTATTGAACACAAAAAACAAAGACTACTTTTATTGAATCTTACTATTTGTCTTAGATTTTATACTTTGATCATTGGTGATGTAGCATTATGTCCTTAAAGACCATATTAGGGAGTTTGGGAAAATCCCAATTCCCATTTTGTAAAATTAAAAAAGCGGGGGCACGGTGAACCCTTTTAGGATTTTGTCAAAACCCCTCATGTGACATTCATTCAAAAGCTCTTGAAGAGTGGGTCCTAGATCCACATTTTCCAACAACTTTTGAATTGGTATGCTCAAGATACATAAAAAATTAGATTAAAAAGAAGATTTTGAATGTAATGGGATTTTCCCAAACTCCCTAATATGGTCTTCAAGTTGTGCACATGCTGCACAAAGACCTCTATTGCATAATTTGGCCACCTTGTAGAACTCCCTGACCCTACCTTTCCAATGCTTGTTAGGATCACAATGTCTTTTTCGTTTTACCTATTCTCCTTGAGTGTTGGGTCTCTTGTGATCTAGTATAACTTCTTGAACCACTAAGAGAGATCTAGTTGCCATGAGCATCCTTCCTGTTGTGAAAAGCTCCACACTTATATTGCAGATGTTTTCTCTCCTAGAGCTCATCTACAAAGGGAGAACATAAAACTATTACTATTTCAATAGGCTTAACAATCTAAATAACTAAAATAAAACTTTAAAATAATGTTGTGAACCATACCTTGAACTCAGTTTTCTTTGTAGTTGAGTTGACAAATAACCCTCTAAGTTTTCACAAATGACATCATGGTCAATATAGTTCTATAACAAACAAACATAATAAATAAAATATAATTACAAAGAAAGCATGATTAGCAAACATAGCTTAAAGAAGTTTACCACACTATTAAGATGGAAGAAAAAAGAGGTTGAGAGAAAAAAATGTACTGTATATTTTTGTAAGAAAAGAAGAAGAGATGACTAGATATGGAAAGAAATAAGTAACAGCAAAAGAGAGAGGGAAAACAAAAAGAAAAAAGTTTAAACTGTGCAGAAAGTGAAAATATTTTTGGTTTTTCTTAAACACAACTAAAACTCAAGTTTCTTCTAGTATCTAGACTAGTTTTCAATCAGTCTGGCTTCTTTTCCTGAGATTCCTTCTGACATACGTTGTTTATCATGTTTGGTAGGTGGTGGTCTTCAGGCGTGACATTCTTCTATTTGTTGAGTTTTATGCTAATATATTTTATTCCTCTTTTTTGCACTCCAATTTGTGGCTCCCATGGATCTAGAATCCAAGCGATCTCATTGGCTTGCCTTATATTTTTTAATTGGCTCCAAAAGGGCCCTCATTTGGAGTCCAAATTTTCCTTAATGGGAGGTTTAGGGTTTGTCATTCTTAGCTTCATTTTAACAACCACTCAAGACGTAAGCCTTTCAAGTTTTATTCATAATCATTTTTTTCTCTTCTTTCATTGTTTTGATTCATTGCTTTTGGTTAAAACCTTATGCATAAAGCTTTATACCCACATGCTTTTATGATCTAGGCTTAAGAATAAAGCTTTTATGCATTAGGCTGTATGCAAAATGGCTTTTATGATTTAAGTTTAAGCATAAATCCTTATGCATTATCGATTATATGCATTAGGCATTATGCACAATGGTTTTTTTGCACGATGCTTTTATGCATAACGCGATGCATACTCTATGCATGCCTAAAGCTTTTATGCACAATGGTTTTTATGCATTAGGTTTATGCAAAATGGTTTTTATGCATTAGGTTTATGCATAATGTCTTTTATGCATAATGTCGTTTATGCACAGTGCTTTTATAATGCATTAAGTTTATGCATAATGGCTTTTATTCATAATGTGATGCATGCTCTATCCATGCATAATACTTTAATGCATAATGCTATGCATGCATAATAGTATAATGTACGCTGTATGCATGCATAATACTTTTATGCATAATGATATGCATTCTCTATGCGTGTATAAAGATATAATGCATGCTCTCTTTATGTATGCATAAAGAGAGTATGCATTCTCTCTTTATGCAGGAATAGAGCATTCATAGCCACTTTTATGCTCAAAGTGAATGCATGAGAGATCTTTGCAAAGCATGAATCCAAGAGGTATACATGAGATCTCTCATGCATATTCATAGCAAGAGGTATGTATGGAAGTGCTATGCATGATAGATCTTATTATGGGTTAGTCTTAGCATTGATCTCATGCTTACCTCATTTTCTTGGTTTGTATTGTAGTAGGTCACTCAGTTTTTAAGCCCAACTCAACCACTCAAGGTAAGTTCCTACACACAAGCTCTTTTCATATTTATGTTTTTCTTGTTTGCATCCTTTGGTGCCAAGGTTTAGGATTTGTATTGTCTCAATGCATAATTTAGGCTTATTCATAATACTATGCTATGCTCTATGCATAGATCTCTCTATGCATAGATCATTGTCCTCCCATTCTCTCTTCCAATTGCTTTCTTTTATGTAGGAGGAGACTGACCCAAAAATCTCTCACGTAGCTCATGGTCCTCTCTTGAATACTTTTGGTGACTCTCATACACCATCTTTCTCAAGCATCTTGAATGGCGAGCCTCTAGTCTAGGACCCACACAAAAGACATGCATTGTATCCACATATTGATAGTCCTATATTAAAACAAATAATATTCTACAATAATTATAGATATCAACATGATTAATAACAAAATAGCTTACCATTTCATTCTCCATAGCCTAGCCAATCATGCGTTGTCCACATTAGTATTCCTAATAGGGCTAAGTACACATCCATGTTAGCTACCTTGTACTTACTAGGCGCTATCAATGAGAGAAAAAGATGCCTCTTATTTATTGCTAACCACGGTGGAAGATTGTAGTTCACAAAACAAACCGGCCATGTGCTCCATGTTGAATGTTTAAGACCAAACTAGTTCACATCATCCATGGCTAGCTCGGGGTGAATGTTTTGAGGCTCCTCATTAAAGTCTAGCCACTTCTCTTAAATGTGTCTCCATGTAGGGCAATCAACGACGAGCACAAGAAATGACCACAACAATGTTTTTTATGCTGCCGAGCAGTAAAAATCCACTTGCCAACAGCAAAAATTTCCTGCTCACAAGCGAAGCTAGTAGAAAAATTTCGCTGCTCGCAGCGACTTGCGAATTGTGACTCTTGCGTGAATCGCCGCCAATTGGTGTCAATACCTACCTACTTCCCCTACCCTGCACAAGCACATCATCCTACTCTTGCAGTTCGAGTATTCCTCCTACCACACCTCTTCTCTCAAGGGTTTTGCATCTATCAAGTCTCCCTCTCCAAGGTAAGCCCTTTCTTGCTTTCTCTTAAGGTTTCATGGTTTTGTTCAATCTTTGTCTTCTTCTAAGCTTTCATGGTGGAAATCTTGGACATAGCTTTATGTGAGCTTTTCTCCCTTCCCCTCTCTCCTTTTCTCCCTTCCCCTCTCTCCTTTTCTCCCTTCCCCTCTCTTTCCTCTCCCTTGCCCTAACCCTAGCCTAATGCATAGAGCTCTAATAGAGAGCTTTGATGGAGAGCTCTCCACCATCAAAGCTTTCTATTAAGCATTCTATACACAGAGCTAGGGTTTACGCCCAACATAAACTAGTTTTTCCATTCACTTATGCATTAAGAGTAGGGTTTAGGGTACTCATCTCTTTTCTCTCTTATTCTTCTTGCTTACTAATGTGTTAATGAGGACTAACATTTTTATTTATTATGTTTCTTTTTTGTGGGTTTATTCAAGTGAGTAAGGTTTTAGGTATAGCCTCTCATATGATAAGCCCTCTTTCTTTATTTTTACTTATGCTTATGGTCTTTGTGTTTCTACACCCTTGGGTGCCTGGGATTAGGGTTAGGTCAATAGGAAATAGGCTATATGCATAGCCCTCTTTTGCAATAGGGCCTTATACATAGGCCCTATGTATAGCCCTCTTATGCAATAGGGTTATGCAATAGGGTTTATGCATAGGCTATGCATAGCTATTGCAATAAGGCTATGCATAGGCCCTATGCAAAGCCCTCTTATGCAATAGGGCTATGCATAGGCCTTATCAAAGAGGGATTATGCATAGGGATTATGCATAGCCTTATTGCAATAGCTATGCATAGGGCTTATGAAAGAGGGCTTATGCATAGGCTATGCATAGGCCTTATGCATAGGCTATGCATAGCTATTGCATAGGGTATGTATAGGCCTTATGCATAGGCCCTATGCATAGCCCTCTTATGCAATAGGGCTATGCATAGGCCTTATGCAATAGGGCTTATGCATAGGCCGTATGTATAGGCCTTATGCATAGGCTTATGCATAGGTTATGCATAGGCTTATGTATAGGATTAGGGTTAGATAAATAGGCAATAGGCTTTATGCATAGTGCTCTTATACAATAGGGCCTTATGCATAGGCCCTATGCATAGCGCTCTTATACAATAGGGCCTTATGCATAGGCCCTATGCATAGCCCTCTTATGCAATAGGGTTATGCATAGGCCTTATGCATAGCCTTATGCTTAGGTTTGGCATAGGCTATGCATAGCTATTGCAATAAGTGTTTATTGCCTATCACATCTTCCACAGACTTAAAAGGACTTAAGACTTCCTGACAAACTATTCAACAAACTAAGTGTTTATTGCCTATCACATCTTGGACAGACTTAAAAGGACTTAAGACTTCCTGACAGACTATTCGACAAACTAAATGACAGCAGTGGGGCGACAAACAGATTGACAACTTAATTGACAAGTAAATTGGCAAAGAGATTGACAAGTAAATTGGCAAAGAGATTGACACATTACATCTTGCATGCAGAAATCCGCCCAAAACTACACAGAGAATCTGCCATTAAAACATCTTTTTTTTTTCATCTTCATCTTCATCTTCCCCTCTAACCACCAACAAGAACTACCCCATAGATAAAAAACTCCCACGACTTCTAACTTCCATCCAGTTCCAAAAGACACTTTACATTACATCCGATTATGACAAACTTAAAGACAAAAAAGTAGTCAAAAAGAGCATCTAATTTTTAGCCTTAAACACTTGCGGTGGCTTGAGCCAAAGGCTGACTTCGGATCCACAATCCCTTGATCTGGATTATTTCCCGCCTTATCCTTCTCAATACTTGCATCTTGAACTGTCACTTCCACGTCCAACTTCTTTGTCTTCTCAGCTTCTGGCTCTGCCTCTAGAAGAACAACAGTATTCACTTGAAGCTCATCCTGCTTGTTTGCCTTCACATTAACTCCTGAACCTTCCCCCTCAAACTCCAACTGCACCACATTGACCTTTCAGCTGCCGCAAATCTGCCACCCACAGTCTGCTTGCCACAGTCCGCTTCAACTCCTCATTTTCATTTCGAACACACTTATCACCAGCTTCAAACCACATTTTGAATTTGTCAATGGGCTCCCCCAAATGTTCTTCAAACATTCGGCTGGCATGACTCATAATTTTTGAGTATATTGCTGCACCTCTTTCTTCAACTCTTCCAAATCCGCCTCAGCCACCAGCACACCTGTAACAGATTGCCCCTCCAAGACTGCTTTCTCCATACTGATCAACGGAGTCAATCTGTTCATCAAAAAATTATTATCTGACATAAGCTCCACAATTTGGTATTCAAAGGACTTGAACTGCACATCAATAGCCATTTTTAAACCATTTGCCCAACTACCAAATTCCATAGCTGCTTGCAACACTTCTTCCATCTTCCCTTGCATCTGCTCATTTAATTTTGACAATTCTTGCTCAAGCTGAGCCTTTTCTTTTCCTGCTACTTCCATCTGATCCTTAAGAAACTGAATCTGCCTTTCTAATACTCCGAGCTGCTCTGAATTCACTTTCTGACCCTCCAAAGACACAAGAATTGCCTCTTGATTATTAATAAATCTGCCTAACTCCGCCATGCTATTAATAGCCTCATTTGCAGTAAATACCCCAGGCAGATTGACATTAGCCCAACTCTGTGACATCAGAGGTTTGGACACAGACTGAAATGGCTTCTGTTCTCCCAACTTTTCCCCCAACTTTTTTGGAATGAAAGTGAAAGGCTTAGCCTTTGACCCTACATGAGGCACACTTGGCAAAGAACAAAATGTTGAGATATCGAGCTCTAGTGAGGCGGTGGACACTGATGACCCGCCTGGGGGATAGGCCCCGCACTTACACCACTGGCATGGTTGGTGAGATCTTGGGTGATATGCGGCCAGTGGGATGACAGGCTGTGTGACAGCCACTCTAGAGACTGGCATAGTTATAGCGCCAGCTCATTTAGTCGGGTTCACATTATAGAGAACCCGTGTATGTATTTGGTTGAGTACCTTTCATATTGTGTGTACTCTTATTCTTGTATATGGTGTGTTGAGTGTTGAGTAGAGTGAAGAAGATTTTCAGCCTCTCACCTTGTGTGTTCTCTATTAGGGTTTTGTGAGTGTGTGTGTGTGCTTGCAAGAGCTCAAGCTCTCTTCCCCTCTGCATCTTTTCATGGTATCAGAGCCTGGTTCGTGCTAAGGGCTGAGCTGCAAGCAAGAGAACCACAGGAAGCGGTACGAGGGTAAGAGCTGCAACTACTCTTCCCTATTGTGTTGGTGACTACACCCTTGTCGGGAGCTCTACGGGAGGCACCGGCAAACGATCTCCGATTGAGGAGCTTTCTTCGCGGGAGTGAAGCTATAGGGCAACTATACAGTCCTATGGACTAATATTTTCGGGCCGAAAACGCGTTTCGGGCGCGTCTGGACCTCCGTTTTTCAGAAAGCAGGCGATTTCGAGCACTGCAGGTAAGTCATCGATTCTCTGCAGAACTCTGTTTTAAGAACTGCAGGAAGACAGATTGACTGTGCAGACACTGTGGGTGCTGCAAAGAGGTCTACAGTTGCCATTGGGTGTATGTATGCACATTGAAGTCACTAGTTGTGACATTTGAGTACTACAGTACCGCTGTGCAGAAAATACTGCAGGTTGTGCAAAAAAAACCAGAGTGCAGTTTCTGGTAAAATTGTGTGTTTGGCAAGATGTCTAATGATGGCATAACACAGATTGTGGCTGAGAAGCTGGACAAGAATAACTTCCATGCTTGGAGGTTCAGGTTGACGAATTTCCTAATGGGAAAAGGCTATTGGGACTACATAGAAGGTGAACATGAAGAGGCACCAGAGATACCGGATATAAATCCGACTGCTGCAGATGTGAAAGAGTTTAAAGACTGGAACCAAGGAGCCAGGAAGGTTATGTATTGGCTTTCCATTAGTATACAGGACACCATGATTGGGCACATTCAGGATGCCAAGTCCCCCAAGGAGGCATGGGACACCTTGGTAAAGCTGTATGAAACAAATACCAAGGCACGTAAGATACAGTTGAAGAATGAACTTCATACTGTGGAGAAAAAGAGCATGTCTGTGAATGACTATGCGTTGAAGATAAAGGGTATTGTGGAATCCCTTGCATCTATTGGTGTGTCAGTAGATGATGATGATAAGGTGGAGGTCTGTCTACGTGGTCTCGGGCCACAATACAAGGCGTTCAAGACGTCCATTCAGACTCGGGAAAACATTCCCAACTTTACAGATTTGGTGTCTATGCTGATTATCGAAGAGAAGAACTTGGGTGAAGACCAACAGTCTTCACAAAGCAAAAACAGTTCAGAGCAACAGGCCTTCTACACGAGTTCAGGAAGAGGACGAGGTAGAGGAGGCCGTGGACGTGGTCAAGGAGGTGGCCGAGCAGGTAATCAGAATTATGGCCAGCAGCAGCAGCAACAACAACAGTCCCAGAATCAACAACAACAACAACACGCAGGTGGAAGAGGCAGATTCAGAGGTAGGGGGAGCCAAAGAGGCCGTGGAAATTGGCAAAGGCAATATAATGATGCACGTGAATGTTATTATTGTGGTAAGCCTGGACATGTGCAGTCAGAATGTTATAAGAAGCAGGCTGACATGCAAAATGGAAAAGTGCAGCAAAACAACTATGCATCCTCAAGCAGAAATAATGAGGACAATGAAAGGCTGTTTGTTATGCAGCATGTTGTGAATGCCATGTCTGAAAATGTTGATGCAGCACAAAAAGATAATGTATGGTATGTGGATTCAGGCGCTTCGAACCACATGACAAGTCATGGGGAGTGGTTCAAGGAGATGAAAAACCCGGAAAGACCAGGTTTTGTGGAAACAGGGGATGACACGGCTCATCCAATTGCCCACGTTGGAGATGTGCCATTGTCTATGCAGGATGGCAAAGTGAAGTACCTTGCAAATGTACTTCATGTACCGAACATAACAAAGAATCTGGTTTCAGTTGGCCAGATGATTGAGCAGGGTTTGCAGGTTCGGTTTAACCCTGATGGGTGTTATGTTGAAGATTTCAAAGACAAGTGCAGGTTGGTTGCAAAAGGCAACAGAGTGGGCAGAATGTTTACGTTGAATGTAGACATGCCTGAAATGAGTGCTGCGATGTTTGCAAATGGTTCAGGAGTTGTTGCAGACACAGACATATGGCATAAAAGAATTGGACATGTAAATGTTCAGAGATTGAAGTCTATGCAGACAAAAGGAATCGTGACAGGGCTGCCAAAATTTAAAGTGGAAGGTATGCATAAAATCTGTGAAGCATGCCAATTTGGGAAGCAAACAAAGCATGTGTTTCCACGTAACAGATATGTGAGCAGAAATGCACTAGATGTTGTGCATTCAGATGTATGGGGTCCTACGAAGACCGTGTCTATGGGAGGCTGCAGGTAGGCTGCAGGTACTATGTCGCTTTCATTGATGACCACACAAGAAAAGTGTGGGTATATTTCATGAAGGAGAAGAGTGAGGTGTTCACTCACTTTCAGAATTTCAGAGTTTTGGTTGAAAAGCAAACAGGAAAATATGTAAAGTGCCTAAGGTCAGATGGAGGGGGAGAGTACTTCTCCAATGAGTTCTCTGAATTCTTGAAGAAGAATGGTATTCGGAGACAGTTCACATGCAGATACACTCCGCAGCAAAATGGAGTTGCTGAGCAGAAAAACAGGCACATTGCTGAGATTGCGCGAGCATTGATGGAAGAGAAGAATATGCCGCATTGCTATTGGACTGAGGCTGTTTCTACAGCAGTATACATCATGAACAGGACTCCAACTGCAGCCATACATGATGTAACTCCAGAGGAGAGGTTTACTGGCAGAAAACCAGATTTGTCTCATCTGAAAGTCTTTGGATGCATTGCATATGTGCATGTGCCAGATGAGCTGAGAACTATGCTGGATCCGAAAGCTGAAAAATGTGTGTTCATTGGATATTCCCTTGAGCAAAAGGGATACAGGTGTTATAACCCTACTACACGTGAGTTGAGGGTAAGCAGGGATGTCGTCTTTGATGAGATGAGCAGCTGGTATGCTGCTGAAAAAGAAGCTGTTGGGGCTGATTTGAGTGGAAGTGTGGTTGTACAGAATGCAGGTCAGCAATCACAGTCTTTGAGTGGACCAGGAGAGTCCTCATCTAGTGGGTCTGTTGATAGACCATGGAGTGGCAGGCTACGTCATAATACTAGCCCTGCAAATGTGATTAGTACATCACGTAAAGGAAAAGAGAAAATGGTTGAGCCCCTTGGTATGCCTGACATTTCTGCAGGGCATTCTCATGTTGATGGAGAGTCTAGTGGCTCAGATATGAGCCTTGATGAGGAGCTTGGGATCCCAGCTATGAGAACACCTGGTGTAAAGAAGGCTATGGAAGCCATGAATGAAAAGCTGCGAAGATCAGGGAGAGTGAAGAACCCTGTGCAGAGATTTACATATGATGGTTATGTGGCACATCACTATGCATATATGGCAAAGGTTGTGCAGGTTGTTGAGCCCACATGCATTGATGAGGCTATTGGAAATGTGTGTTGGGAGAAAGCTATGGATGAGGAGATGGATGCACTATATGGAAATGAAACTTGGGATTTAGTGCAATTGCCTGAAGGCAAGAAAGCCATTGGATGCAAGTGGGTGTACAAAGTTAAACATAACAGTGATGGAAGCATAAACAGGTACAAGGCTAGATTGGTAGCCAAAGGATATGCGCAGACATATGGGATTGATTATGAGGAAACTTTCAGCCCAGTTGCCAAGATGGCAACGGTGAGAGTTGTGATAGCAGTGGCTGCGTCAAAGAAATGGTCTTTACATCAGATGGATGTAAAGAATGCATTCTTGCATGGGGATTTGCAAGAAGAGGTGTATATGTTGCAGCCACCTGGTTATGAGGATGTGGGTCACCCCGAGCATGTTTGCAGGTTGAAGAAAGCCTTGTATGGCTTAAAGCAAGCACCAAGAGCATGGTCTGACAAGATTTCTGAATATCTTGTCACTATTGGCTTTCATGTAGCCAATGCAGATTTCTCATTGTATGTGAGACATGGTGATAGAGGAGTTGTGCTTGTTGTCATCTATGTAGATGACTTGATCATTACGGGGGACCATGATGCAGAGATCTTTGATGTAAAGATCTTGCTTAGACAGAAGTTTGAGATGAAGGATCTGGGGGAGCTCAGATATTTCTTGGGCATTGAGGTGATTAGGTCACCACATGGTATAGGATTACTGCAGAGACAGTATGGCTTGGACATGTTGTCCAAGTATGGTATGACAGGCTGTAAGCCTATTTCTGTGCCATTGGATCAGAATGGCAAGTTGAGTGCAGATTCAGGAGAGATCTTGGAGGATCCTACTATGTACAGGAGCATAGTAGGAAGTTTGATCTACATGACGATCACCAGACCAGATTTGAGCTATGCTGTTGGGTTGGTGAGTCAGTTTATGCAGGTTCCACGAAAACCGCATTTGGATGCAGTGAGACGCATACTGAGGTATGTGAGGTCTACTTTGCATTGTGGACTATTCTATGAGACTGGGACAGAGATATGTGTACATGGGTACACAGATGCTGATTGGGCTGGTAGTATCTCAGACAGAAGATCTACCAGTGGATTCATGTTTTCTTTGGGGAGTGCTGCTGTGACTTGGAGCAGCAAGAAGCAGCCTACGGTTGCTCTATCGAGTATGGAGGCCGAGTACAGAGGAGCTGCTATGGCAGCATGTGAGGTAGCTTGGTTGAGAAAGCTACTTGCAGATTTGGGTCTATCAGTGGATAGACAAGTTGTCATTTTCTGTGACAACATTAGTAGTATACAGTTGGCCAGGAACCCAGTCTTTCATGCTCGTACGAAGCACATAGAGGTCCACTACCACTTCGTCAGAGAGAAGGTCTTGGCAGGAGACCTTGACCTTGTTTATGTCAGCACAGAGGATCAGGTAGCTGACATCTTCACCAAAGCATTGGGTACAGAGAAGCTCCGCAGATTCAGGGCTTCGCTTGGTGTACATGAGATGGAGTTGAGCTCGAGGGGGAGTGTTGAGATATCGAGCTCTAGTGAGGCGGTGGACACTGATGACCCGCCTGGGGGATAGGCCCCGCACTTACACCACTGGCATGGTTGGTGAGATCTTGGGTGATATGCGGCCAGTGGGATGACAGGCTGTGTGACAGCCACTCTAGAGACTGGCATAGTTATAGCGCCAGCTCATTTAGTCGGGTTCACATTATAGAGAACCCGTGTATGTATTTGGTTGAGTACCTTTCATATTGTGTGTACTCTTATTCTTGTATATGGTGTGTTGAGTGTTGAGTAGAGTGAAGAAGATTTTCAGCCTCTCACCTTGTGTGTTCTCTATTAGGGTTTTGTGAGTGTGTGTGTGTGCTTGCAAGAGCTCAAGCTCTCTTCCCCTCTGCATCTTTTCACAAAACAGTGTAGACTTACTTGCTCCCCCTTGGGCTACCGCATCACTACACTCCGGAGTCACCCAAGTTATAGGATTTGCAGGCTTTTGCTTTGAACCTGCCGCCGATGGAGATCCATACTCTAGCTTCCGCTTCTTTGCCTCCTTCGACAGTGTTATCACCGGTCCCACAGCTACCTGCAACACATGACTGAAAATACCCCCCAAATATGGGACAAGCTTCGTCAGACGGTGATCTCCTCTTATCTTTGATCTCCGCAATCTGCAGTCTTTCAAAAAGAAATGAGGCCCAGTCAATGTGAATCCCCCGCCGCTCTGCATTCCATAACGGCACAAATGCCTCTTTTGACATATATGTTGTCTTTGCCAGAGCAACAGATTTTATCCAAATACCAAAACAGATGCTTGCTTCTTACTTTTTCTGCATTCCTCACCATATAATAGCCCCTAACTCCCCTTTCATGACAGACTCCGTAATCTTCTTTAGCTTTGCACCCTGCTGATTTGGCAACTTAAACACCTCAACTACTAATTGCGGCGTCACCTCTTTATCATCAGTGATGTAGCCCATATTTTCTCTCAAATGCGGCATTTGCTGTTCTGCATAAGGATTCTGCTGCCATGCAGACCAAGGCAACTGTGCAAATTCAAACAATCCAATCCGCTTCAGCCAAACCTTCGTCTCATCTGCATGCAAATCAAAACCTTCATCTGACTCCGTGTTGCGACTCTGGGCTTCTGATACATTGTCGGCTTCATCATCATCTTCAATCACCCGCACAGCGACCCGTGGCGTCTTCAATTCCTCCAAAGCAACCTTCATCACTTCCCTGCTCCTGGGGCTGCATGAAGACTTTCTTCCTCAAACTCTCAGAAAACATCTTGAAAAAAACACAGAAGACCCTCAAAAACACCAAACTTCCACACACTTCAATTTGGACTAGTCGGGCACATCGACCCTTCGCAGGTTTATCATGGTGCTCCTTCTCAAAAAACGCACCCCATGCAAATTTCTCAAAAGGTGTGCCTAAAATCTGTCTCACACGTGGCACCATTCTTTTCTTAACTTGAGTGCAAAGATTCCCTCAAAATAATTTATTCCCCCCATTTTGACTTTCATTTTGGCTATCCTTTTGACAAAATATCTGACAACCACATTGTCTATCCAAAAACTTCTTTCCCTCAATCATTCCGATTCCGCTTCGGCCTGCCATCAAATTTCCCTGGAAACCTAGTTGCCAACTTACTTTCCTCCTCACTAATTCTACTCCGATTTCTAATTCAACTTTCACATGCCTCACAGCAATGTCTTCAGCCTTATTAATCATCCATCTTGGAATTTCAGGAATCTTGCCATAAAACTTCTTCAGTCGGAATCCATTTGGTTGATCTTGCTGATCTTCAACGGAGAGTCCATATGGATCTTTCTTATGTAATTATATTTCTAGGTACTATGAGCTTGAAACTATTGAAAAGGCCCCTGAGTGAACAGGTGGTGAGCGTTCTGGTTGTGCCAATGATGCCATAGGTATGTTGGGGAAGAAATGAATGTAATACTTGATTATATTTTCAGGTACTATGAGCTAGGAACTATCGAAAAGGCCCCTGAGTGAGCAGGTAATGAGCGTTTTGGTGCCAATGATGCCATAGGTACACCGATGAAGGAATCATTAGAAATTAGAATTCAAGCTATCAGTGATACTATGGTTTCATTAAAAGATTGTTTTAAAGAGAGCTGAATCTGTGAAAAAGGCAATTTAAATGGTGTGACTATCTTGAACTTTGCTTGAAGCACCGGCTAGGGGGCCCTAGAACTCTTTCCCTGGTACCCAGGGCAAAAAATAACCAAATTCCTAAATGGATCCTATCACTATAGTGGTTGGGCGGTTGGCTAACCCATGGGATTCGATGGGGTTAGGCTGGACTGATGGATCCCTAAAATGAGACTCAATTTTGTTAAGTTACAATAGTTGAAGTAAATCTCGGATAACCCTTGTTCTATAGAAAAGAATCAATGGCTATGCCTCTTCGTGAGGAAAAAGCGTTGGACTCCATGATCCAAGTGCAAGTCTCTTCCTTGATTTGACCATGAGACTTACGGGTTCGGTCAGATTAGTTTGGTTAGTGAAGACCTTGACTACGTTAGAATGAAATATCCTAGAGGAATCGCCTATGTCTGGTGGTGGGCAAGAGAAGTTTTTCCGGGTTTGGTTTTGGAAGAACCGAGGGATTAGTCTCTTGTCTGGATATCCGTGGGCGAGGCCCCGAGTGAGAGGCTCTGCCCAGTGCAAGAAGTGCTACTTCCATTGCTAGCACCCCAGAATTCGATGCGCGGAGGGGAGCAGGGATCTTTCAGTCTTGTGAGACGGGTCGATCGACATTGCTGCTACATACATTCATGAGGAAACAAAACACGATTGCTCTAACCCAAGCCATACTTAAAGCTTAGACAAAGAATACAACATGTGACATTAGAACATTGTTACTAGATCTCCTACAATATTGCTTAGACAAGCACGGTGGACAGTGCCCCTTTTGGATGATAGCTTCTAAGGACTTTCCACACACTCCCCACTATTAAAGCCAAAGGCAACTCCTCTTTTACAAGATAAGGATAGTGAGAAAATCGAGGGTTCCCCCTCCACTATAACCACCTACTCGCGGATAACCACTCCTAACTTGACATAAGCAGCATTCTAGATGGCATATAACAATGCCCCATATCTTTATGCATAAGTCCATTTCCTAAACCTAGCACCCAAGGGTGCAATAAACATGAGGTTGAATGAATAAGGCCACTTACCTCCTCGACAATGTCAAGCTAACCAAGAGAAAACAATAACACAATCTTAGACAAAAAATAAAACATGTGATATTAGGACATTGTTATGACCTCCTACAATACTGCTTAGACAAGCAGGGTGGACAATGCCCCTTTCGGATGATAGCTTCTGAGGACTTTCCACATGCTCCCCACTATTAAAGCCACCTCCTCTTTTACAAGAGAATTATAGTGAGAAGATCGAGGGCTCCATCTCCACTATAACCATCTACTCACTCCTAACACCTGACATAAGCAACATTCTAAATGGCATATAACAATGTCCCATATCTCTTGACCTACCAGCACCATTTCAGGTACGCATGGCGGATCAAAGTCGGGTTCAACCTATTGGGTGTTGAGATATTCAAGCTCAATGTCAGTATGAGCCAGCTATGCTATGTGCTGGCAGATTAGGTAGGAACATGTGTGAGACATAAATGACCGCGTGTCCAGCTGGTCATAGTGTGTGGACATTAGCTAGGGTTAGTATAGTGTGGACACAACTCATTGTGTGTTGTGTGGATTATGGATTAGTGCATTATGCTTTGTGTGAGAGTGGACATGGATTCCCTCTATGGTTAGGGTTTGCAATATACTTTAGGGTTTGCTCCTGTGTGTGTGTCTCCTCCCCCTCTACCGTTCTTTCAACATGGTATCAGAGCCTTGTGCTGTTTATTAGGGTTTATGAGTGAGTGAGTGAAGAGGGAAAAGAAGAAGCTGTGAAGAGAAGCTGTGAAGAGAAGCTGTGAAGCTTGCCATTGGAGCTATGAAGCTTGGAGCACACCAAATACTATCAGATCTGAAAGCTTGGCCTACCGGGTAAGGTCCTCTAAACATCCTTGAGCGGATTGCAGGTGATACAGGCAAAAACAAAGCAAAATAGAGCAAATCAAAGCAAAGCAAAATTCTGGTTTTTGAAGCTTTCCATTAAAGCTTGACAACATTGATGTATGGTGGAAATACGTGTGATTCTGGCAAAAGACATATGCATTTGTCAAAGAGGGATGTATTAGCAACCCATCTGCAAGCCTTGAACAACTTTTGGAGCAATTTGAATGCATTTAATTGAGTGGAAAACTCTGGTTTTTGAGCTCTCACAAAACAGTGAAAAAGAAGCCCAAAATTGAATCATTTGGAGCATGTATTTGGTAAAAATCAAAGCATTGGTGGATTGCACACATACCTAGGAGTGTTGGGGACTTGATTACCTCATCATTGAGCATTACAACCACTCCCAAAGAGCTCTACAGCAGGCGGCACAGCCAGACAGAGGAAACAGGGCAGTTTTCTGGTATTTTTCACACGAGGAGGTCAAATTTCACTTGGGTGCTTGGTTCCTTCAACAATCTCTTTAGCAATTGGATGCTTTACATCTTGGAGAAGAGGGCTATGTGATTTTTTTGGTCAATGATTCTTAATTGAGCTGGGAATGAGCTGATTAAAACAGGCTGTCCACTGGTTGCAGAGAAACAGAGCATTTTAATTGAGCAATTAATCTTTGGTGTTTTACAATTGGACAAATTCCTCTTACATGGACTTGATGGACACTATTGCTAAGCCAATGAATGCCTGGTTGCCCAATTTGGTGAAATATTGAAGAAATTAGAGCAAATTTTCTACTGGTTTTTCTGGTTTTTCCAAAAACAGAAAAAGGGGTTTTCAAAAATTGATAATTACACATGTCAGATGGAGTTGATACTCAACATTGAGGTTCATTAGGTGTCAATACAAGTTGCCCATACTTGATTGCACCATTACATTGCGATTTGGAGCCTTGGAAGGCGTGTTAATTCAGGGTATCCCGCACTGCGTGAGTCAGTTCATCTTGGATGATTACAGGTTGATTTTCTACATCAAATTTGGAGTTTGTTGGCTATCTTGGAGTATCTGGAACATTAATTGGAGTGTGGTTGAGCTGAGGAAGGCTCATTTACAGATTTGAAGTGTGCGGAAGGTGTACGCATTGAGCAACATGTCGGACAATCCAGTTCAGATAGTTGGTGAAAAGCTGGATAGGAAGAACTTCCAGGCATGGAAGTACAGGATAAAGAGTTTCTTGAAAGGGAAAGGATTTTGGAATCTCATTACAAGTGCTGAGCCTGAGCCTGAGCTACCTCGGCAACCTATACAGTAGTAGCTTATTGCTCATAAGCAATGGTCAGAGAGAGCATTCAAAGTGCTGCATTATTTGTCTATATGTATATCTGATGCTATGCTCATACACATTCAGGATGCTGAGAATCCCAAAGATGCATGGTATACTTTGGTCAAGATGTTTGATACAGATACGAGTTCTCGCAAGTCTCAATTGCGACAGTAGATACACAATGTGAAAAGGAATAAAAGGAGCATACATGATTATGTGCAAGAAATCAAGAAGTTTGCAAATGCATTGGCCACAATAAATGCCCCCATGCCTGATGATGATTTGGTGGATATTACCTTGTGTGGTCTTGGCAAGGAATACAAATCTTTTGATACATCTATCTCAGTGAGGAGTACAGGTTTACCTGACTTCGATGAGTTGGTTTCACTCTTTTTGGTTGAGGAAATCAAGCTCAGTGATTCATTTCTGGATGCATCTACTAGCCATGATGATGGCAGAAATCAGGCTTTCTACTCGCAGAGAGGCTTTAGAGGCAGGGGGAGATTTGCATCACGTGGACGTGGTGGTAATGGTCGTGGATGGCAGGATAGGCCTCCACAACAGAATTTTCAGCCTTCATATGGTGCTCGAGGTGGTCGTGGTTATGCACCTCAGCAAGGCAGAGGTAACCCCCGTGGTCGAGGACATTGGCAAGGCCAACAAAATGCTATGCAAGATGTGGAATGCCATTATTGTGGCAAATATGGTCATATGGCGAGAGATTGCTTTCGCAAATAGAATGATTTGAGAGGGGGAAGAGCACAACGTGGTGGTCATTATGGTGGAAACTATGCACAACATGGTGGCAACTATGCATCAAGTAGCAATGATGGAACTGCAAATCATTTGTTTGCCATGAAGCATGTTGTGGGTTCTATGACAACAAATGCTGAGAATGATGATACATGGTATATGGACTCAGGAGCATCAAATCATATGACATGCCATGGTGAATGGTTTGAGCACATGAAGCCTATGGATGTCAAAGGCTATGTGGAAACAGGTGATGATACCCAGCATGTCATTACACATGTTGGAAGTGTACCATTGGTCATGCATAATGGTCAGACAAAGTCTATGTCAGATGTGCTGTATGTGCCTTCGATCACTAAAAGCTTGGCCTCAGTTGGTCAAATGGTGGAACAGGGATTACAGGTTAGATTCAATGAGCATGGATGCTTCGTTGAAGACTTTAAACATGGATGTAGAGTGATTGCTAAAGGCAAGAAAGAAGGAAGATTGTTTAAGCTGGATGCTGGAATTCCTGAGCTAAAATCAGCCATGTTCTCAAAGAACAGGAATGTGGTACATGACATTGATATGTGGCATAAGAGGATTGGACATGTCAATATACAGAGATTAAAGAACATGCAAACAAGAGGCATTGTCAATGGTTTGCCTGTGCAAACCCTATATTAAAAAAGCTAAGGATTTGAGCTTAGCAAATGCCAACAAAGGTTTGCATAGGATTCTCTCTCATAACCACTATTCTCTCTCTCTCTCTCTCTCTCTCTCTCTCTCTCTCTCTCTCTCTCTCTCTCTCTCTCTCTCTCTCTCTCTCTCTCTCTCTCGTGCGCGCGCGCGCATGTGTGGGCTTTGAATATGAGGCGAAGCTGGGATTTTACACCCTTCATCGAAGGCATGAACACTTTAAAGACCTAACGGTCTACCATCCGTTCATCTTGATCATATTGCATGCTCTTTGAGTGTTATGGGTGTTTTTTTTAATACATACTATGGTAGCATGATAGATTTATTAGAGGAGGGTGATGTATTTGGTGTTATTCTTGAGGAGGGCAGTGAGAGAGGGATAGACTACTATTTGTTGAGGTTCATGAGGCCCAAGTGCACCCTTGAGCATGACACCATGCATGGGCATGGATACGAGTGCCTGCCCGCGAAACCCATAGGCCACTACTTTTAGCAGTTGCATGTACATGGGATGTCTATATGACTAGGCCCACCACATTTTGTGATTTGTACTACTTTCTCTATAGGGAACTTTTTTTTTCTTATGGGCACATTTGTATAGTTTTCTTCTTTTTTTCTTTCCAAGCATATTCATTTGTACAAGTATATACTACTCTTTCTAAACTGTAGTTTTTTGCTTATGTGCACATTTGTCTACTTTCCATGTTTTTTATCGGGATGACATATTATTGTAATCATTTGCACATGTATGTGCTTGGTTTTTCCATACAATGTTGTCAGGGAATTCATGTTCTTAGAAAGCATATATTTTTCAGAGGATGGCCCTTGAAACCTCAGTTTTTCTCATACTTGGTCCTCCAGACAATACCCTATGGCCACCAAACTTGGTATTAGGGTGGAGAGGCACCCCCTCCCCCCAGGTTTGGTTACCATATAATGTTATTGAGGTGTCCGTGTGTTAAGAAAACCAATATTTTCTAGATTTGGCACCTCTTTGCGATGGTGGTCCTTGAAATCTTGGTTTTCCCAATGGCACTTACTCCCCACGACAATGTGTGATACCAACCAAACTTTCTACGAAAGGGGGGAGGAGGTGCATCTACCCCTTTTTTTTCCAAGTTTGGTGGCCACCATTGGAAATAGTTTCTTAGAAACCAAGTGAGGGAAAACAAGGTTTTCAAGGTCTTCCCTCCGAAAGAGGTGCCAGACCCCAAAAAGCCATGTTTTCCTAGTACAAGGACCAAGTGTAAGAAAAACTAGGATTTCAAGGGTCACCTTCCAAAAGAGGTGCAAAACCCAAAAGAAAACCCTATTTTCCAACACTTTGTGATCCCGGGGACAAAGTGTTGGGAAAATAGGGTTTTCTTTTGGGTTTTGCACCTCTTTTGGAAGGTGACCCTTGAAATCCTAATTTTTCTTACACTTGGTCCTTGGGATGACGTCTCATGGCACCAAACCTGGTACAAAGGGGCAAGGGAAGCCCCTCCCCCCTCATATCAAGTTTGGTTAGCATCTGATATCATCCTAGTGACCAAGTACTAGGAAAACATGGCTTTTTGGGGTCTGGCACCTCTTTCGGAGGGAAGACCTTGAAAACCCTGTTTTCCCTCACTTGGTTTCTAAGAAACTATTTCCAATGGTGGCCACCAAACTTGGAAAATAAAGGAATAGATGCACCTCCTCCCCCCTCGTAGCAAGTTTGGTTGGTATATCAGACATTGTCGTGGGGAGTAAGTGCCATTGGGAAAACCAAGATTTCAAGGACCACCATCGTAAAAGAGGTGCCAAATCTAGAAAATATTGGTTTTCTTTAACACATGGACACCTCAATAACATTATATGGTAACCAAACCTGGGGGGAGGGGGTGCCTCTCCACCCTAATACCAAGTTTGGTGGCCATAGGGTATTGTCTGGAGGACCAAGTATGAGAAAAACTGAGGTTTCAAGGGCCATCCTCTGAAAAATATATGCTTTCTAAGAACATGAATTCCCTGACAACATTGTATGGAAAAACCAAGCACATACATGTGTAAATAAATGATTACAATAATATGTCATCCCGATAAAAAACATGGAAAGTAGACAAATGTGCAGATAAGCAGAAAACTACAGTTTAGAAAGAGTAGTATATACTTGTACAAATGAATATGCTTGGAAAGAAAAAAAGAAGAAAACTATACAAATGTGCCCATAAGAAAAAAAAAGTTCCCTATAGAGAGAGTAGTACAAAAATCACAAAATGTGGTGGGCCTAGTCATATAGACATCCCATGTACATGCAACTGCTAAAAGTAGTGGCCTATGGGTTTTGCGGGCAGGCACTCGTATCCATGCCCATGCATGGTGTCATGCTCAAGGGTGCACTTGGGCCTAATGGACCTCAACAAATAGTAGTCTATCCCTCTCTCACTGCCCTCCTCAAGAATAACACCAAATGCATCACCCTCCTCTAATAAATCTATCATGCTACCATAGTATGTATAAAAAAAACACCCATAACACTCAAAGAGCATGCAATATGATCAAGATGAATGGATGGTAGACCCTTAGGTCTTTAAAGTGTTCATACCTTCGATGAAGGGTGTAAAAGCCCAGCTTTGCCTCATATTCAAAGCCCACGCATGCGCGCGCGCACGAGAGAGAGAGAGAGAGAGAGAGAGAGAGAGAGAGAGAGAGAGAGAGAGAGAGAGAGAGAGAGAGGGATAGTGGTTATGAGAGAGAATCCTGTGCAAACCTTTGTTGGCGTTTGCTAAGCTCAAAACCTTAGCTTTTTTAATATAGGGTTTGCACTAGCCTAATTAATTAATTTGAGGGCTAGCCTGAATACGGGGCAAGGTACCAAACGGTAAAGCAATAAAAAATGATTCCAAACCAGCAGAAGGTGATTTGGTCAAAAATTGCTAAGGGAACTTGTAGATTGTTCAACTCTCTATCTTGATGGAGTGTGGCAAGGTCTAACCTGGAAAGATAAAGTGTTCTCTCATGGCCCTCTCAAAATAATAGGGTCCCGACTATGCAAAATGTTGTGTACTAAATGGAAAGAGGTGTTAGAACTCATGGTCTAGGATGGCTATGGTAGAGCATTAGGGAGCTCTTTAATATGTTTAGGGATCTACTGGTCTCATAAGTTCAACCCCCCCTAGCCCTACAGGACCCCAAAATCACCAAAAGATTGAATAATAAGGGTTTGAGGAGATTTAAGGACTGTTGGGATGAAGTATCAGTGGGATGGAAAGAAACTTAACAATTGGAGATAGATCTTTCTTCGCAATAGGGAAGCACAACTGGTCAGAGATGTGTTGGAAGCGGTGCAAAAAGGCTGGACATCCTTAGTAGAATAAATCTTGTTGGATTAGCAATTGGTCCTAGTTTAATGGATCTAAGCTAGGCACAACAAGAGTTCTGTACAATGCTTTGAGAGTAAGTTCAAGGTGCCCAGTTTTGTCTAGTTTATCATGAGGACAATGTCATTTATTGTAACAGAATGTGGGAAGTGAGTTGGAGCTCCAGTTGTTGGAGAAGGAAGTGGAAGGCAATATGGCAGATGAGGCTACTAAATCTCAGGTTTTTCTATTGAGAAAGTGTATGGGAGCTCTGCCCAATGGTTCTAAACTAGTTCAGAGGAATTTCACAAGTGGATGCTACCCTAGATGTAGGACTACCTCTTGGAAGATGGGAAGCATGCATTTTTGGGACTGCCCTGCTCTTAAAGGAGCTTAGATTAAGATTGGGAAATGGGTCTAGAGCTACATAGGGGTGCAAGGTCAATGGGGGGACTGGTTGATTGGCAGATGGGTGGTGGAAATGTTCATTTGATCTTTAATATTATCAGATTATGTTACTTATGGGAGATCTAGAACTCCAAAAATTGCACTGTGTTTTAGAAAGCTTGTGATACAGAAATTGATGTTAGTGGATTGATGCATTTATATGTGTTGGTCTATATGCTTGGTTAATATGTTGAATGGGGTTGAACTGTTTCAGTTGATTTAGACTCTACAATCTGTTATCATCTGATCCTTCTCCTCTAGGGCTTATTTGCAAACATAGTGGGTTGTGCCTAATGATGTGGTGTGCTGGCCTGCAGGGCCTCAGAAAGCAAAATGTGAATGCTAAGACAATCAGATATGGACCTAAAACAAAGAGATGGTACAAGAAGGTCAAGCAAGTTACATCATTGTTGCCTTTATTGAGAATCAAGTAGGGACTAGACCAATAATCAAAATCTAGTTTCAAAAAGGGGAGGTGAAGAGTGATGTACTAGAATGGAGTGAATCATAAAGCTCAAATTAGGGACAAATCATCATGGATTAATACAAGATTAAGGATAATCTCATACAATGGCCATGAGGCCTAAGTGAGTTAACCTCCCACCAAGAGGATGGCTATCAAGATTGCCATGAGCCCTAGACCATGAAAGGCCATCTCCAAGAAAGGAGCCAAGATTTCAAAAGGTTTCAAAAGGTAGAAATGTAAAAAATATAATGATAGTCCATGAGCCCCCTTTTATACTTGAGCCCATGACCAAGGTTCTAGACCTAAACTAAAGGTGTTGCTTCATTACAAACCATCCCCTCCTATAAATGATTAAGTCTTCGAAATCAAAGGGTGGTCCAAAAGCCAAAAATCACATCCATGGCGGCATGTCTATGTAGCGAAAGCCCCATACATGAATCATATGACCCCCAGGTTCTAATGGAAAGGATGAAGGGCTCCCGTCAATGATGAGGCTATCTATGCAACCATCTGGATCAAAAGGAAATCCAAGGCATACAAAATCCAAAGCAATGGTCCCTCGATAATTTGGTGCAAGTGGAAAGGATAAGGAACCACTATCAATCAAGTATCCTCCAAGATCAAATGGAAAAGATACTAGTATCGCCCCAAAGATGAGGTAATCCACACAAGTTTGAGCACATATATGGAATGTAAATCCAAACCATATAGGCTCCAAAGCAATGACTCTCGAACCACCTGGGTCAAATGGACATTGTAGAGAGCCAGTGTGAGTGTCGTGGCCAGCCAATCCTCCTGGATCAAATGGATAGACACCCATGTCGATGACATAGCTCGCTATAACTCCGCCTAGGTCAAATGGATATCCAAAGTGTAGACCATCTAACCATGGAATAAATGTGTGACCACCTAGATCAAAAAGGAAGTATCCAAGCTCCTTGTCCAAAGTGAAATGACCACCAAAAATATCATCAAATCCATGGTCAAAATAATTTCTGAGGTGAGAATCTAGTGTGATGCATGTAAATCCACATAGTGCACCATATAATCAGATGCCATGCATCCCAAATGACATATACTGCATCCAATAGTAAATGTCCTAGCCCCAAAGAAAACAAGATCGTGTTGACATCCGTAGTATAGGAGCCAAAAGAACATATCTCAAGGTCAGCATCATGCAAGGGTAAGAGTGAACTAGTGTTGTCATCCTATGTAGCATCACTCAAACTATCAAAAACATGATCCATTATATCAATAGGTATATGGGCATGAGCCAAACCATGCAGCACTACCTCATCATGTGCAAAACCCTCTATGTGTGTATGATGATCTCATGATGATCTAAGATATCAATATACTCATCAACATCATCATAATCATCACACTAAAAAATGAAGAGGTATCCTCACATGAAAGATAAATGGTATCATCTCCTAAATCATCATCTATGGCATCCCCAAGGACTCCAAGGTCATCCTCATAAACATGGTCTATCTACATCAATGATGCCCCTATGTTACCTATATCCCATGATAAATCTATCTCCAACAATATAGGATCTAAGGAGATGTTTAGATCAAATCTGAATCTCTCAAGATCTATGCCATATGATCTACTATGGATATGATCATCATCCATTAAATCACTGGCAATGTCATCCTCACAATCTCTAAAATCATGATCATGATCATGGTCTGTATCCATCAATGGAATCCATATATAATCTATATCCAAAGATAGGTCAATCTCTCTAATCACTAGATCTAGGAAAATATCTAAATCAAATGCAAAGATCTCTAGATCCATATGCATAATACTCTCTCTCCTACTACGAAGCCTCACCTCAACAAAATCATCACTATGCTCATGTGTAATGCCTGACTGCCCAAGTATATGCACTAAACCCAAATAAATGCTACCAGGTATCCTATGAGAGCTATGAGAAATAGGATTAGAGAAAGAATCATAGATATCACCTTGAGTAGAACATCTAAATGTGAAGTATCATCATCCGGAATCCCACACATTGCAATGGATGCATCACTAGTCAAGAGCTGATCCCCATGATAGTCTAATACATCACTATGATCCGCTGGAAGGTAGGTAGACATAGGCATATCATCAATCAAAACTCTCAGAATGCTCGTTGCCATCCCTCCCATCAAGATCATGCCCACATGATCTGACTCACACACATCACTCTCACTATCACTAACACATACATCATCATCATGTGCATATGTGTCAGTGGCAACATGTGCACGTGTATCACTGTTATCATGTGTATGTGTGGACAATACGTCAATATCATCATGTGTATGTGTGCATGATACATCATCATAGGTATGTGGGTGTGATACATCAATGTCATCACATGTGTGTGTATTACCATCACCATGTGTACATGTGTCAACATCAATATCATCATCAACATGATGATCATCATCACTATCCACATCATCATCCTAACGAATTCATGCATGTCATAATGATACCCATCCTGAGGGATATAATCATCTCTGGTCACGAGTGTAGGGTAGTCGATCAAGTCCCCACCTATATCATCCCATGAAAGCAATGCCGAACCATCCATGTAAAGATAACCACATAGATCCTCAACAAAATCACCATGTGTAGAATGTCTAGACCATCTGGCAAAGACATCCTCTTCATTAAGTAAGTGTCTAAATTGGCTAGGCAACAACATCTAAAGCTCAAACATCCATATGTGACATGAATATGATGTGTCATCATAGCATAATGTCGGTGAAGAAGGATCTAGAGGTTGAAGCCATGATGTGCCAAATATACATATGAACTCGGCAAATGATATTCATCTCCTCACATGAAATGGTAAATCAAGATGACGGGCATAGAGCTAGATTAATAGGGTATGAGAGGATGCCACACGCACCGATCAACGTATGGGATGGAGTCATAGTGATGTCAACGATGATGATGGTGGGTAGCACGATGATCATAGGCAGGGTAGAGGTAGTAATGGATCCCCATTTCATCCCACCAATGCCTGAAAGTATGGAAACACCCCCAAATGTGCTCAAGAATGCCACAATGCATGTGGAAAAAGCAGCAATATTCTCAAATGGCCAAAAATGTGCGTGTGAATGCCCAAAAAATGAACCAGATGGCCATTAGTGTGTACGTGAACACCCAAAATGCACCAAGTCAACCACACGGCACACTAACCACCTCAATGAAGCTGGAGAGACGAAAAACTCTCTCACTTGTAGCAAGAGTAGCATGATCCACGTGTAGCTCAATCCAATGGGATTTGCATCCCTTTTGGAGCTAGGGATTCAACCCGTACCGGTGCACAAAAGGTTATCCACAAATGGAGAGAATGCTTATGGCTACTATCACATGACACTAGACTAAGCACACACACAAGCTCAACTTGCCCTCGTTCTTACACACCCATTCATTCACAAATACAAGCAAGAGGAACACAATCACTATGCACACAAGCAAAGAGAAAGGCCTCACTCCACTCCTATCTTCCTACAAGCATGCACACACTCAAGCATCAAGCTTCCATGAAAGCTTCAAATCAGCCCACATACATAAAAACGAAATACTAAAAGCATGCATAAGAGTAAAATGATTAGAGAAGAGGATGAGAAAGACTCATGACATTGCTATTGATTCAATGAAGAGATTTATCTCATACCTGAGATGTAGATGGGGTGAGAGAAGAGTCTTCACCTCTATGGAGAAGAGGGAGAGTAGCTCTCTCAAAGGAGCTCTTGCATGAACTTAGCCCAAAGTGTACCTAAGCTCTCAAATGAGCCACTTTTTATACAAAACCTCTAAAACTCCCAAAACTTCCCATGTGGGATTATTCTCAAGCCCACTCCCACACTCATCTACAACTTGGAACTCTTTACAAGAGCCCTAAATAAGAATGTCACTTGTTTTCCTGCTTGCATCTTTGTGATCACCACTCGTCA
Organism: Cibotium barometz; assembly: GCF_041138505.1. NCBI lineage: Eukaryota > Viridiplantae > Streptophyta > Polypodiopsida > Cyatheales > Cibotiaceae > Cibotium > Cibotium barometz. The sequence goes on from NC_141050.1 coordinate 41,092,151, forward strand.
CGCAGCACTCTCCCCTTCCTATTTTGTGCACGTCCTCGACGAGCGTGGTAGAAGCAAAAGCTGCAAAAAACAATGGACACAAGTAAAGCCTTTTATTGAAAAAAAACCAGCAATGACAATCTCACACGTGAGCATACAAGAGAAAGGCTGATTAGATTTTTAAAGAGTGCTAAAAAAAACCAGCAATGACAATCTCACACGTGAGCATACAAGTGAAAGGCTGATTAGAGTTTTAAAGAGTGCTAAAAGAGATGAGTAAAGACTAGTCAAAGTGAGACTAAGTGGTAGATAGTGCTATGCAAAGGCAAGTGTGCTTGCACACCGCAGGTTATGACCGCAGTCTCAATGTCCTACAAGTATTTAAGTTATTCCTAAGTGGCAAACCTACTCCTAAATATGAGCAATGGTGATTGGACCTCTTCTTCTTCTTCTTCTTCCTTTTGGTGTGTGTAAAAGATGATAAAGTGGAAGGTTCCATCCCAATGAGACCCAAGCAATGGCCAAGAGGCCTCTGCAAAGAGAATCTAAAGGCTGCTAAGTATCTCAAGGGCGACAGACCCTTTTCTTTCTTTTTGACATAAGGAGTATCCCATGAAGATGAGGGCATCGGTCTCGAGGGCCCATAATGTACCCCAGAGTCCTTACAACATCTATCAAGGCGATAGAGTCCTTGAAGGTCTTTTTTTGAATCTTTAAGACATCAGTGTTCACCCCATGGAAACCAAGGCATCGACCCCAAGGTGCTAAGACAACCCCAAGTCCGAACAAGCATTCCACATGGCTGTAGACACGTCATGTCTTGATTCACTTGTATATATTTTTTAGGGCATGATTTTCGTAAAATTTTTTATTAATCCTAGCACCTAGCCCATACCTAAGAGGTCTAATATACTTCGAGAGCATAAGAACTTGGCAAACTCCATTGGTATATATCCTACACCGTCTTCAAATAGAAATACCTTCTACTAAGTCCTCTAAGAATCTAGAAATCACTCACCACCTTTTAACAACTAATTTAAAACTTAAACCAGCCAACTATGTGTGAACATGCAAACAATGTATCCAAAAGTTAAAAGCACATAAAGAACAAAAGATTATGATTTGAATACACCTGTTGTAGTGCTCGTTGATGTTGTGCGTTTGCATTGATGCATTACTGATGTTGTGCAGATTGCTTCTCTTTGCTCTTTGTAGGCATTGCATGTCTCCCCCCTTCCTAATTTGTGTGCACGGTAGGTGGACTATTGGGGCATGTTTGTATGCTCTTGTTTAGCTGAGATCTCTGCAAAATGTTTATTAACAAACAAGAAAAGAAAAGAAAGGAATAAAATTTGTTATTGGTGCCAATCACTGAATATAGCCGAGGGAAAAAACCCAGTGGGAGAAAAGTGCCCTGGCTTGTTGATCTTATTGTGGAGTTGATAAGCTTACCCTTGTAATGGTGGTGGATCCGTGTCCACTTCTGTTGGAAAGATGGTATCAATCACTTCAGGATGCAAGGACAACCCTGTACAAAAATCGGCGTCTGGAGAAGGTGGTAGAGGAAGGAGTGCTTCCTCGCTAAAATATAGCATTGGTTCTATGGGAAGGTTAAGCAGACAATTTTGATTTTGGAACTGCTCAATATAGGTACTCATAGTGATCCAAAATTGACATGTTGAGGCTTGGGAAAGGAGGGCTTGCAAGATAGGTGGTTGCAAGTCATTTATGCATGTATCCCTCCATTGTTGTGCTTGAACCTCCTCAGGTAATCTACGTTGATTTGGTCCTCTCTCTGGTACTCTCACATTAAGAAGGTTATGGCGTTGGGGTGTAATTCTCACAATTTGTTTCATTAAGCCCGTGCCATATCGTCGAAAGTAAGAGCGGCATAGCCAACAAATGTGTGAAGCTTCTCCTAATACGAGTTGTGCACACTCTTGACAATGTGGAAATGGGTGATGCTGTTGATAGAATAAAGTGACAAAGTGATGCCCACAGCAATTTTCACCTAAGGGAGCATAAAAGTACCTAGAATGAGTTTGAAAAGGAGGAGCAATATAACCGTCACGATATTCAGGTTGAGTACTATCAGGGTCAATGCATGGTGGACATGTATCTCGCCGTATCATCAGGAGGTATCTAGTCATAGAACAATGAAATTTAGAAACACTCATATCCATCATTACAATCCCAATAAAAACAATGTAGATAAGATCATCTCAAAAAGAACACGATCCTCTAAAGGCATAAGGAACCACATTAGTAAATGTGAGACTATTCAAACACTGATCTACCAAAGAGCTTCAATTGTAGTGTTAATGCCTTACCTTTGGTTTTGGGTATGTCCTTCTTAAGAGGTGGGAAGGTTAGCAATTGTCGAGGGATTTGAGCAAGATAAGAGGATTTAGGCATTGAAGTGCTAGAATCTATGCTCAAAGGAGACTCATGTAAAGTTGGACTTATCTTAGGTACACAAGTTGATGGTGGAATTGTGTAACAAGAAGAAATTGGGGCAACTGGTGATTCAATACATGTTTTGGGAAGGTCAACACAAGTAGATTTGTAGGTGCTATCACAACCACCTATCCTATCTTGAAGAGGTTGTGCTGATTTCCTTTGCACCCCCACTGATATGGAAAACCAAGGGTGGCTTTTGGAATCTTATTGATACACTCTTTTACCTCTAGCAGACCATGGCATTTGGGAAGCCAAAGTGCTGTTGCACCCTCATAATAGCCTTGTGCTTTAAGAACATGCTTTGGGACCCAACGAGTAACAATCTGAGATTTAGGCTTGGAAAAGATGTGCTTTTTAGGAGGCTTAGCAACTAGGCTAGATGGTACAAGTTTGTATGCATCTTTGGGTAGCCAAATTGATAATTCCTTCTTGCCTGGCCTTCTTTGAGCAGTGACTAAAGTAGTTGGAACATGCCAGCCATGGCCCTCACTTGAGGACTCATCGATTATCCACATCATTTGTGTTGGAGCTTCAAGAGCAGATTTTGAAAGCGGGTTGTGTAAGGTAGAAACACCACCCTTTTGACATGATAAAGCTCATGGAGTAGCAGATCCCAATACGCAATCAGAATCAACTTGCAATTTGTATTGTCTATTCTTCCAATCTAATGAACAATTGGTAGCACTTAACCATGATCGACCGAGAACAGCCTCTACCACTACCTTGGACTTACTTGCCACATAAAAGGGAACTGACATCTGGTGATCCTGAATGGACATCATAATGACACATTTTCCCTCTATAGGGTTATCTTCACCTGAGAAGCTTCGTAAGTCAATAGGAATGTGCACAAGTGTTGGTTGTCCCAAGGCTTGTCCCAAGGCTATCCATGTGTCAAACGAGAGAACATTATAATCTGCACCAGAGTCAATTAAGGCAGAGACAAAGTAGGTTGTCTCATGAAGATAAAGACACACTTGAATATTGAAAGGATCGACATATGGTTCATCAGTAGCCAACTGTAAGGCCAACATAGAAGCTTCGTAAGTCAATAGGAATGTGCACAAGTGTTGGTTGTCCCAAGGCTATCCATGTGTCAAACGAGAGAACATTATAATCTGCACCAGAGTCAATTAAGGGAGAGACAAAGTAGGTTGTCTCATGAAGATAAAGACACACTTGAATATTGAAAGGATCGACATATGGTTCATTAGTAGCCAACTGTAAGGCCAACATAGAAGCCTTGCGACACTCCTTGGCTTTTGCAACTCTAGCTTTAGCCTCTTCTTGAGCCTGATGTTTAAGTCATGTGCTTCTTTCCGTGTGTGTGCAGCATGCATTTGTTAAAGCATGGCTTCAGTTAATGGTTCATTGTATTTCTTGAGAGACGACTTCCATTAATGAAGTTAGGCATTTGCTCACCTTCTAGTGTCTCTTCCTTATCAGCATCATTAGCAGATTCGAGTGTTAAATCCTCCACTGAGACTTCCTCTACATGCAGTGCTGTTGTGGATGCATCCCCATAGTACAAAACATCTAGAAGGTCACGTGGCTGTACCATTCGTATAGGAATAATGTCATATCCATCTGCGTCACAAAATTGAATTGGCTTAGGTAAAGCACATGCCGATAATGTTGCAAGGGCATGACTCCATTCTAGTGGATCAATTAAGTGCTCAGGGAAGGGTTGTGGAATGTATGCCTCATCTAATACACTTCGATTACCCTTAAGTCTCTCAGTGTTGAAATCCCTACATGAGGCTCCACACATCCACAGATCTTCTCGCCCATCTGACAATGTAACTCTTGAGCCCTTAGATGAAGCAGAATAAAACTCATCTATTGGAGACCTTGTTACATCACGATATGAGTGATTCTTTAGGTTGATCCTTGTGATGACAAAATCATGTCGGAGGTACAAATAATTGTATCCCCAAAAATCTTGAATCATTTGAAATTGTCGCATGAATGGTCTACCCAATATCACTTCATAGTTTGGATGTTTTCCAAAATCCACTACTGCAAAGGTATGCTCATATTCAATCCCACATGTGGTGACCAATATGTTTTCCAGCAGCCCAAGGGGATGTTCTAAGCTTCCATCTGCTAGCTGCAAGCACATCTTGGTACTCCTAATAGGGCTGGTTTTCCCCACTTTTTCCAAATGGACCTTGTCACAATGCCCACTCTTGCACCACTATCAAGTATTGCAGTGTCGAAGCTACTTTTTGCACTTCTAATGGGAGGGTAGCATTTCCCTGATTGTCCTCACAAAATTTTCCTACTTTGTTGATAGGAACTGGCATAACATGCTTTATCTCAGGGTGTATAGTACAATGATGGTGACCCTTTTGTAGCAATACCCACTCCGACAAACATGTGGCAATATCATTCCACAACTCAGGTCGAAGCTTTATCAAATCAAGCAAAGGTAAGGTACAAGCCATTGCACGATACCCATATCCATCTCCTTTGTCAACCTTCTATGCATGGAGGGTATCCTCAAGGTTTGAGAACAGTTCTCATGTTCTCCCAAATATGATGGTAAGGTTTTCATTGTATGCTTACTTCTAGGAGAAACAATTGTTTGAACTTTCTCCTGGATGCTTGGACGTCTAAAGTTGTTTTCTGTGCCCCTGGTAAAATCCACCTCGAAGAATGGAGGTGAAATAATAGAGGACATATTCTCATTAACTTTCTCATGAACTGCTGCCCACATCTCATTTGCCATGTCCTCGCGTTAGCATCAATAACTTCATCATTGCATGGGAAGGCAAGGCTAGGTGGTGGCAGAATACCTTCTTTCAATGGGGTGGCAACTGGTGCAGACTTTTCGCTATGAGATTGTGAGATGAGCTCACTTTTTATTTCCCAACTTGATGACACTTCTGGTATGGTTTCTAA
>NC_141050.1:42492493-42497493 GCF_041138505.1 Cibotium barometz
AAATCTTAAAAAATGGAATTTACTAACCTCTGGAATGTGCTTGGGGAATCTGCCTGATACTGCCTGATAACCCAAAAGGCATTACTACAACTCAAATAACCCTTTAGCTGTTCTGAAAGTTATTTTTTGTGCATCATTTGGATCCAAAGGGGTCTGCCAATATACTGATGCCAAATCCAATGATGTAAAAAATTTGGACTGTGGTGGCCAATAGCATTGAAAGATTCCCACACATTTGCAAAAGAGTGTGACATGTGCCAAAGGCTAGGGCAGCCAAATGATTCAGACAAAATGCCTCACACCCCAATACTACCACTTGAGCCATTCCAAAAATGGGGTCTAGACTTTGTAGTCCCGTTCAAGTGAGTAGTTCAAAGAACTAGAAACAAGTACATACTAGTTGCCACATATTACTGCACAACGGTGGGTAGAAGCATTTCTAATGAAAACTAGATCAAGTTTTCATTAGAAATGCTTCTACCCACTTTGTGCAAGAACTGGAAACAAGTACATACTGGTTGCCACATATTATTGCACAAAGTGGGTAGAAGCATTTCTAATGAAAATTAGATCAAGTTTAAAGACTACAACTAGTTGAAGACCACCTTTCGAAAAGACTACAACTAGTTGAAGCATGCATGCAAACTTAGCTAAATGAACTTAACAACCTTTCATGAGCATATCACAACATACACCTTAATTGGCCATTGCATTTGTTAATCTAGATAGTACATATGTGGTAGGAATCCCATGACCACTATAGCGGTGTCTTGATGTCTCTCCTCTACTAGGATCCTTCTATTCTCATAAGTGTGTCAACCCTCCTTCCCTACCTAGCATTCCGTCTATTCTCTCCTATGAGACTCGTTGTAAAAGTTGTTACAATCAAGATTGTTGGATTTGGCTCATGATGCTTTGGTTTTTGGTCAAGGAACAGTTGGCACTCAATGTTAACACGGTTGAGAACTGTGGGGCATGTTCTCCCATGCCAATAAAGACCAACCACTTCACTGATAATTATTAATACTAATATACCAAGAATAAGAATCATGGGGTAACAGAGAGGCAACAATGTCAGCACAACCCCCATCACACATTAATCAAGTAGCCACTACACCTCAAATTAATCAACCATTTGGAAGAGAAGTTGGAAGGTTCAACCAAAGAGGAGCAAGATTGACATATTATTATTTTATAACATTCCCGTCAAACTATCACATTGGAAGGTTCCGCCAAAGAGATCAAGATTAAGATGTTATTACTGTAACATGATTGGTCACAAACGAGCAAATTGTCCTGTCTAAAACAAACATAAGCACAAGTTACAAGATACAAGAGAACAAAGAAATGTAGTTCCAAGAGGATCCGATCCGATCCGACCATGAACATGGTAAAAGCAGATGTTGCACCAAGAGATTACAAGGAAATCCCTTAGGAGTGTTGGCTCAACTAGCAAGGTCATAACCAATGAAGAAAATGGCAAAGAAAAGATGTAATCCAGAAAACTAGCCAAATCTAGAAAATTGGCTGGAGCAGAATAGGATCCGTGAACAAGTCATCGAGCTTGTGATGAAGAATGCATAAGGAGTGATCTGGAGAATGTAGGAAAACCCACACCTATAAGGGAAAGCTATAGAAAATTTAAACAAGACCACTCTAGCTAAGAAAAGAGAAGAAATTGATGCATGTAAAAGCCATAAGGCAATAGGAATGTGTTGGATGAAAGGGTACAAGAGTGCCAAAGAGAGATCAGGGAAACCTAGATTAATAAATCCTCATGGAAGAAAACTTGAGTGTGGACCAAAGGCAAGACACAAATAGAATCAGGATAAGAAATGGGCATGAAGAACCCAAACTATACAGCAAGACAAAGGTCAAGGAGGAAATAGATAAATTGCTAAAGGTTGGATTTATCTATCTTGTGGACAAAGTAGAATGGCTATCACCAAAAGTCATTATCCTAAAGAACTATCCCAAAGAAGAATGGAAATCTAAGAGTCTACATAGATTACATGAAGCTTAATGATGCAGCCCCATAATCACTAGGAGTACATAGATTACAGGAAGCTCAATTGCTAACCTATTCTCTATCCCTTTCACGGACTCCTTACTAGAAGATGTAGGAGAAATACAATAATATACTCATTTCTCGATGGATTCAATGGGTACAATCAAGTCTAGATGGCCATAAAAGATAAATAAAAAATAGCCTTTGTGATAGAATGGGAAGCATTTTCTTTTAATGTAATGACATTTGGGCTTAAAAATGTACACGCAACTTTCTAGAGGATGGTTTGGGAAATCTTGAGTACCTAACAACTTTCATTAAAGTCTATGTGAATGATTTTTTGTGTGTTTGGGAAAAAACAGATTTCCTACAACACCTTATGGCCTTAAGCAGGCTCCCATAGCAAGACAAATATTTTGGAAGACATGTGAATACCTAAATGGTTTTATGTTTTGGCATTAATATTTTTGTATGGCTAGGGCCTCAAACTTTTTTGTACATACCAATTAGTTTTTATACTTTTAGTAGGCCTAAGGTTGTATATTTATAGCTTACTATAGTTTTGGAAGGGATTTTATGCTCAAAAACTCAAAAGCACTTATGCTTTGTTTTTGGAGTTATCTTTTTGAAAAGAAAGCCTTAATACATATAAATATGGGTGATTGGTAAGATGGGCCATACTTATCCAGGGGGTATTCAACCCAATCTTATGTCGATGGTGATCTCTTTTCTATTTTTGAGCTCGCTTGTTTATTTAATTTATTTATATAAGGTGAATGCTTTTAATTTGTTCCTAGTCTATTATTTTGCTATAATTTGTTGAGAAATAGAATTCTTCTCCAAGAGTCTTAAAGATCTTGACAAATTTTTTATTTCTTTTTTAAATTTTTATAAACTTAAAAAATTTGACTTCCTTTGGCCATATATGGACCATCCCTAAGTGAAAGTCATGGCCAAGGGCATTGCCCTAGCCTCATAGTCCCCATCATCCCTTGCTCGCACATGTTACAGACCCATTTTGTGGAGCGCCACTTGTTGACCCACCACCACCACACCATAGCCCCATATCCTCACTTGCTTCAACCTCTCCAACGGACGAGCTAGCCATTCCTACCACATAGAGCTACCCCACTGCCTTGCCTATACCTTGCATTGGTGTTGCCCACGTTGCCTTTTTGCTAGGCCAGTGTCACCCACCCTCAGTCACACAAGCAAGATAGCTAGAGGGAACCAAAGCCCTCTGAGAACCCACCATACACACAAGCCAGTAAGAGGTAAACCAAGGCCACCTAAATGCTTTCAAGAAAGAAAATCCACCATAAAAATCTAGTCCACAACAAGGACACCACCTCAATAGAGAAATGCAAACCAAGCAAGGTGGGCGTTTGAGTGAGAAATTGTAGTGCCCCTTGGCTGTTGCCGTGGCACATGCCTCCCCTTGGTACGGCAATAATTGCTGATGTTTTCATGATTTTCCAAAATTCTTTTTAGATATTGTTTATCAATGCCTATAGCACAAGCCACAAGGTTGTTTATAATCAAGTAGTGGTGGGGAAAAATTGATGCACTCTTTCCATCCGTGCACTCTTTTATAGGGCACCACCATGGATTTTCCCGCCACCTCCATGTAATTGATAGCTGGCTCTTCACTTTCTGTACATGCTGAAATCACATTTACATTGATAGTTTCTAATTTTAGATCTTGTGCTTCTCCCTTTTTGCTCTTTCCAGAATCCTATCTTGATCCCAATTCCTGATCTTGACTAGAATCAAATTCTACTGCTTGGATGTTTTTCGATTCTTGGCATGCTTGTCCTGCTTGTGTCCTTTTCTGGAATCCTTCCATGACAAGGCTTAAGCCTATATCTTTTCATCAACTTCTTTAACCTCTCTCCATCTAGGCTTGCCAATTTAAAGGTTCCTATCCCCATTTTCTTGATGATTCTGTACGGACCTGTCCATCTCATTTTTAACTTCCCTAGGTGAGGTCCCATTCTTGATATTGAATCTCCTTCCTCAAAGATTTTGAATTTGGTGTTCCTATCCACTTGGAGCTTCCTTCTTTTCTACATAATCTCAAATTTTTCCATCTAATTTAAGGAGTTGCTCGATTCTGTGAACTTCTATTCTTTCGGAGATAATCTTTCTGCCCCACGGCTATTCTGAGACTTTGTGTAAGGAATTCCATAGTCACTACTACTTCTAGACTATACACCATGCTAAATGGCATAAGCCCTGTTGCATTCTTATAAGTTGTCCTGAATGCCTACAATGCAAAATGCAGTTTTGTGTCCCAATCTGTCTTGTTCTCGTTGACTGTCTTGATCAAAATTCCTTTCAAGAATCTTTTCATGGATTCTGCCTGTCCATTAGCCTATGGGTAGTAGATTGTTGATTTCTTGTGTATAATCATGTGTTGCTCTGTCAGCCTCTTGATCACTTCACTGAGGAAGAGGCTTCCTCAATCTCACTGACTATCTCAATCAGGCATCCAAATCTTGTCATCATTGTTTCGTACAAAAATTTTGCCACTGATGATGCCTTGAAGTCTTTCAAAGCTTTTGCTTCTACCCACTTTGTGCAGTAATATGTGGCAACTAGTATGTACTTGTTTCCCGTTCTTTGAACTACTCACTTGAACGGGCCTACAAAGTCTAGAGCCCATTTTTGGAATGGCTCAAGTGGTAGTATCGAGGTGTGAGGCATTCTGTCTAAATCATTTGGCTGCCCTAGCCTTTGGCACATGTCACACTCTTTTGCAAATGTGTGGGAATCTTTCAATGCTATTGGCCACCACAGTCCAAATTTTTTACATCATTGGATTTGGCATTAGTATATTGGCAGACCCCTTTGGATCTAAATGATGCACAAAAAATAACTTTCAGAAAACAGCTAAAGGGTAATTTGAGTTGTAGTAATGCCTTTTGGGTTATTAGGCAGTATCAAGCAGATGCCCCAAGCACATTCTAGAGGTTAGTAAATTCCATTTTTT
>NC_141050.1:42502493-42772493 GCF_041138505.1 Cibotium barometz
ATGGAGGAGAATTCTAGGAAGTCTTTGTCTGAGCAAGGAGGTTTCATCAATTTTGGTTGCTTTGGGCTTCTTCTCTATCTTTATTTCTTTTCATCTATCATGCCTTCCATTTTCCTTATGGCCTTTTACCTGTGACAATTTCTTTTTTATTCTCGACCAAAGCGGCCTTCTCCGGATTTTCTATAGCTTGCCCTTGTAGGTGTGGGTTTTCCTATATATCAACTAGATCACCCCTTGTGCATATTTCTACATGAGCTTGGTCACTTTGTCTTCGGACTTTCTTGTGCCATACCCATTATTCTAGCTTTTTAGGTGTTTTCGTATGAGCTCTTTTCTCTACCATTTCTTTTCCAGGTCTGTGCTTGTCTGCTAATTCTCTTGGCGGATTTTCTTACACTCCTTCTGGTTGTAGCATCCACTTTAACCAAGTCAATTAGATTAGATCTACCCGAAAACACATTTCCTAGTTCTCTTGTGATTTTTTTGATGTCTAGTAGAGACATGGCAGCCTATCTATTTGTGTGACCAAGCATGTTGTAGTAGTAGCAGGTTAATTATGCTTCCCTTTGGCCAACCTTCCACTTTCTACTCATCTTTATATAGGCAGTTATTTTGAGGTGCTATGGCTACCTGATTGATATCTTATGGTGTAAGATGTTGATGCTACTACTTGTCCACCGTTAGCTTAGGATTCTTATTCCTAGTATTAGTGTAGAAGTCACCAGTGTTGTGGCTATTCTTGTTGTGTATGACAGCACATAGCTGAGCCAGAGGAATCTGATATTCCTCAGTGTGTCCCTAAATTTTACACTTTGTACACTAGGCATCCATCCTTGGTTCCAGATCCATTTTTTGTTGTGTGCTAAACATCCACTACCTCTACTTCTTGCCTTCCTTCTTCTGGGGTTTTCGCTCCTCTTTGGAATCCAAATCTAGACTATAGTCTGTGTTAGAAGTGTCTTTATCTGATCCTAACACATTGAGGATTCTTCTTCTTTCTCTTAGCTCTCTCATATTTCTTTTTCTTCTTCTTAGGTTCTTTCTTGTTTTTCCTTAGAATCCTTTTTGTTCTCATTACTCTTATTCAAAGGTTAGAGTTTCTAGATCAGATGAGGCATTGCTATCTCGAGCGTTATTTGCAAACCAGCCATAAACCATTAGCTTAGGGTAGCTGATGTTGTCTTAGCCAACTTGATCTAGTCTCATTAGGAGTGCTTTGAACTCATAAAACCATTGGCTTAGGGTGGCTGATGTTAGCTTAGCCAACTTGATCTAGTCTCATTAGAAATGCTTTAAACTCAACAACATGGTCTTACACCAGGTCTTTTCTTTTGAGTGAGTCTTTGTAGCTTCACCAACACTTCTGTGATCATCTTGTCCTTTTGTAATCTCTTCAAGAAGGCACTTTTTATTTCATCAAACATCTAGAAGTGCTACATATTATACTGTGCGTGCCAATTGGTAGCCTTGCCACTTAGTGTTTTTCCAAAGAACTCTATTTTTTGGTCCATTAGATCTCTCGTAGCTATAAATGTGGTTTTGAATGAGAACATATGGGCATTTAGACATTCATCACTCTTTCCCTTAAAATTTCATTATTATAGTGCCACTGCTATTAGTTAGAGTTGATAGTAGTCAGAGTTACCTAGCTTGCCTTAGAACTTCCCACCCTCTATTTTGTTACTCCAGTTGTTCTTCACAATTGCCTTATCTTTCTTGAGCTTCTGGATTTTCTTGGATTCCTTGTTCTTGCTCCTCTTGACCTTGTACCTCACCCTCCTTCCACAACTTCTTATTTGCTACATCTCATGTTGTTGTTTGTAGGTCTTTCCCCCATAGCTAATTAGCATAATGTGGATTACCCACCATTTTTTATGCCTTAGTTTTGTCGGTCTCGATTGCCTACACTGATCACGTATTACTTTGGATGAGTTTCCCTCATCCTCCATGTAGCTTCTAGGTGGATAGCTTCTAATAATCACTTGAGCTTCTAGTCAAACACAATCACCGTACTTTCTTTGCTATTAGTTAGGCTACTCCCTTCAGTTCTTTTTTCAACTTCCCTGCTTCTAAATTTATAGTGGCTAATTTCTTGAAGCCATTCTCTCAGCTAGCTAATCCCCTTAAGCTAAAAAGAATATTATCCCCAGTAGGAGAGCCAAAAGTGTCATCCTCTAGTCAAGACTCAACAATTTAGTGGCACTTCAATAGTTTTGGACCATATAGTGAGCATCACCTAGCCATGCTATTATCTAGCTATGCCCAATAGAATAAGGGGTAGAAATTACCCATATTGCATTATGTCTACTGTGGAAGTTAATCCAAATAGCTAGAATACAGACCAGTAATCCAAAATAGCTAGAATGCAGACTAGTCCAATAGAATGCAAACTAGACCAATAATCCAAATAGCTAGAATGCAGACTAGTAATCCAGGATCGTTAGAGTGTACACTAGTTAAATTTCCATATAGTTAGAGTGTAGAACACCTTTCGAAAAGACTACAACTAGTTGAAGCATGCATGCAAACTTAGCTAAATGAACTTAACAACCTTTCATGAGCATATCACAACATACACCCTAATTGGCATTACATTTGTTAATCTAGATAGTACATATGTGGCAGGAATCCCATGACCACTATAGCGGTTTCTTGATGTCTCTCCTACTAGGCTCCTTCTATTCTCATAAGTGTGTTAACCCTCCTTTTCTACCTAGCATTCCTTCTATTCTCTCCCATGAGACCCGTTATAAAAGTTGTTACAATCAAGATTGTTGGCTTTGGCTCATGATGCTTTGGTTTTTGGTCAAGAACAGTTGGCACTCAATGTTAGCAAGGGTGAGAATTGTGGGGCCATGCTAGGTAGTGAAAGTAGAGTTGGGATGTTGGGAAGAAGAGGAGCCACTAAATTAGGACAAAACCATTCTTAGACTTAAACATCAAGACAAAGAGGGAAAACAAACACAATGTCGGCGGCGTGAAAGAGGAGGAGCTTACAAAAATAAATTTGGGTGATGATTGGAAACCTTGCATGGTGAGAGTAAGTGCTAGACTGAGCCAAAATCTGAAGATATAACTACAAGCATTTCTAACTTCATACAAGGATGCATGGAGCTACACAGATGTAGAGGGAATCAACCCAATCTTCAACCAATATAAGATCAATGTGAAGGAAGATACAATTCCCACCATAAAGTAAGGCAAAAATAAGATGAACCCAAACTATGCAGCAAGACAAAGGTCAAGGAGGAAATAGATAAATTGCTAAAGGTTGGATTTATCTATCTTGTGGACAAAGTAGAATTGCTATCACCAAAAGTCATTGTCCTAAAGAACTGTCCCAAAGAAGAATGGAAATCTGAGAGTCTACATAGATTACAGGAAGCTTAATGATGCAGCCCCATAATTACTAAGAGTACATAGATTACAGGAAGCTCAATCGCTAACCTATTCTCTATCCCTTTCACGGACTCCTTACTAGAAGATGCAATGGGTAAATACAATAATATACTCATTTCTTGATAGATTCAATGGGTATAATTAAGTCTAGATGGCCATAAAAGATAAATAAAAAATAGCCTTTGTGATGGAATGGGGAGCATTTTCTTTTAATGTAATGACATTTGGGCTAAAAAATGTACGAGCAACATTCTAAAGGATGGTTTGGGAAATCTCGAGTGTACGTAACAACTTTCATTAGAGTCTTTGTGGATGATTTTTTTTTGTGTTTGGGAAAAACTAGATTTCCTACATCACCTTATGGCCTTAAGCAAGCTCCCAAAGCATGGTATAAGAAGATAAATATTTTGGAAAAGACATGTGAATACCTATACAGTTTTATGTTTTGGCATTAATATTTTTGTATGGCTAAGGCCTCAAATGTTTTTGTACATACCAATTCGTTTTAATAGTTTTGGTAGCCTAAGGTTTTGTACTTATAGCTTTCTATAGTTTTGGAAGAGATTTTATGCTCAAAAGCTCAAAAGCACTTATGCTTTGGTTTTGGAGTTATCTTTTTCAAAAGAAAGCCTTAATACATATAATTATGGGTGAGTGGTATGATGGGCCACACTTATCCAAGGGAGATTCAACCCAATCTTATGTCGATGGTGATCTCTTTTATATTTTTGAGCTCTCTTGTTTATTGATTTTTTTTATATAAGGTGAATGCTTTTAATTTGTTCCTAGTATATTGTTTTGTTGTAATTTGTGTGTTGAGAAATAGAATTCTTCTCCAAGAGTCATAAAGATCTTGAAAAATTTTTATTTCTTTTTTTAAAATTTTATAAACTTAAAAAAAAGGCTTCCTTTGGCCATATGGACCATCCCTAAGTGAGAGTCATGGCTTGCTTCTGCCTCTCCAACAGATGAGATGGTTGCTCGTTCAAAGCCATTCCTATCACATAGAGCTGCCCCACTGCCTTGCCTATACCTTACATTGGTGTTGCCCGCATTGCCTTTTTGCTAGGCTAGTGTCACCCACCCTCAGTCACACAAGCAAGCTGGCTAAAGCGAACCAAAGCCCTCTGAGAACCCACCATACACACAATCCAATAAGAGGTAAACCAAAGCCACCTAAATGCTTTCAAGAAAGAAAATCCACCATAAAAATCTAGTCTACAACAAGGACACCACCTTGGAGTAGGCAAGTAAATCACACAAAAACCAAACCAACCAGCAATGCATCTCGCCCACCTACTGTGGGGTAATGAAAGTACTCAAGCTGGCAACAAACTACAACAAGTTGACTGCACAACCAAACCAATTGACAATGAATATGCATCTTCAAAGCCTAAAGACCCTAAACCACCACCATCAACACTAAAAATCGAGAAGAAGAAGAAGAGAAGAAACCGGCAAGGCAAGTAGAGAGGAACCACTATGACTTTGATGTCAGCCCCTTCTTGATAAATTGGTAAGTGAGGTAAAACATTTCTCAACCCTCCTTTTATTGCTTCTATTGGCTCCCTACCATTGATTGGGTAGGGCACTCCACACAAAGTGTAGGCTTGTATAAATAGGTTTTCTTTGTAGGTACATGCCCAGATAGTCCAAAAGCGTGTTCAAGTGCTTCCACATAGAATGTCCAAATCCCTTCAACCAAGCCTACCCTCATCCTAGTTCCAAACCTAACTAACCCAGCCCTTTGTGAGCACACCAATCACTCCTCCTAGCCCAATTCTACACCCCATCAATAACCCTCATGTCAATCCATAACCCTCCTATCAATCCACCTAGCCCAATTCTACACTCCATCCACATAACCCTACTATCAATCCATCCACATCATCGTTTATGGGAGTACCTACTTTATCCACATTTCATTGCCCAAGACTAGAGCTTCTCCCCAACCTCAACCACATCATTATTCGTATATCCATATGCCCCCCATCATTGAATCATTCCACATAGTAACTCACAACACAAGGCTAAAAATCAATGCCATGCTCAAGCACATGCACAAAAGTGCTTGTCTTCTTGGTGAGCACTGCAAGAACACCCAAAAAAAAACATAGTAAGTCACAAACAACCTAGCATAAACCATCCATTTCATTTGAACTCATTAAATGTCACTTCAAATAGGAAGAGAATTCTTACCATGATGAGAGACAACATCATCTGACAAGTCCTGCTCTATGTCTTCCAGATCAATATCTTTATGCTGCTCATGAATATGCTATTGCTTTTCACCATAACCTTGCACAACCAAAACAATATCGTTACCTCAAGACCATGGCACCTAGATTCTATCATAGACATAACAAAATAAAAGAATCTACCATGTAACTCCGCCCAGCCAAATTCCTGTCAATGTCGCATGGAACCTTCTTCTTGAAATTAGCATGCATGATTGCATCTCTTTCTCCATCTCTAAGAGTTCACCACACCACTGTCCATATCAATCCACCATAGAAAATTATCAAGCTCCCATTTGGTAAGGGAGTGCATGTATGGAGGGTACATGGTAGTTGCCTCATTGACAACTATTAACCATTGTCTCACCCTTATAGGGAGAGCATCAATTTAGCCCTTTTCCTTGAGCATTAGTAGAAATCTGTGCATTTGTAAAAGCACAAGGCATTGAAAAAAACTTTGCATGGATGACAGTTGCCTCACTAGCACATACATAATCTCGAAAACCAACACTAAATTTATGACAGTTGTCATCAAAGCTTCAGGTTCAAACTACTCACATGTACACTACTCTTTGTGCTACCATCTACATGCCTCTCCATATGAAACAAGTCCTCACCTCCGTGTAAAAATCTTACAATCACTCCACATGCACACCAAAATACCATCACGAAACATCAACAAAATCAAATAATAATTTTGCACCCCTCAACAACATCTATTCTAGAAAAGACCATATTAGTCCTATATAGGGATAAAACCTCTAACATCCAAGCCAACTACAAGTCAGAATATAGTCATCATCACTACTATCAAAATGCCCCAAAAAAGTAAGTTTCATTTTTGAGACAAGAAATTGAGCAGTCGACTTAACAAAAGCTGGAGACAAAGTAAATCTAGAGAATGGAAGTTCCCACCACATACGAAATAGTGCAAGACCTCCTTACACTGAGTGCTACAAAAATGGAGGTGGGGACTACAAATGATCCCCTCGAAAACCATCATAACTAGAAGTGTCTCTTTCCTTGCCACACAACAAACAACAATTGAAGCTATGTCGACTCCTAGCAGTAGTAACGTTGCCAAAAAGAGTGGATACAAACTGGGCTCAAGGGGCACTCAGGACACTAGATTGCCTAGGATGTGTCTCTTTCCTTTCCATAACAAACAAGTCGATTCCCAGCACAGTACTAAAGTTCCTGAAAAAGAGTGGATACACACTATGCTCAAGGAGCACTAGATTACCACATATGTGTGCAACAGAAGGCCCTAAGGAGATCCAAAGGCTCAAGAATGTCATGAAGAAAAGAGAAGCAAAAGCATAAGAAGACCACAAGGAGGTACTACTCTTAAAAGCTGAGCTACAACAGCAACAAAGTATCCAAGCACAAATGTTGGGTATACAAGAAACCAACAAGAATTTAGCAAAAAAAATACAGTCCTTAAAGGTTATAGTGGCTAAGTAAGATAAGGAGACAAGGCAAATCAGGGAAAGATTGGAGGAAGCCATTGTAAATGCAGTAGTAACACAACAAAAGGCTGAAGCTATGCTAAAAGGGCGTCTAGAGGTATTCAAAGATATCCAAAGAAGGACAAAAAATTGGGCTCATTAAGGTGGAGGCCAAACTAGCAATATACGAGTACGAGTTAGATGTAGCCAAGATGGAGGAGTGGGAAGATCATGTAGTCGATGAACTAAAGGGGGTGTGAGTGGATTATCTTCAAAAATTAAAGGACGTCATATGGAAGCACCATAGTTAGTCCCCTATGAAAAAGAATACCATATTCCAAATGGGGGTAATGGACAGTAAGAATAGGTAGGGGAACCATAAGGTTAAGTCAACCACCACTAGAAAGCACTTGAGAAGGAATGGTAAAACCTAGAAATGGGAGGTGCATAATAAAGGACTTATGCAGCATGAGCTAGAAGTCTGGAAGAGTAAGCTCCAAAACCTGAAAGCAAAAGGAAAAAAGCTATCTCGTAGAGCAATAAAAGGGGGGCAAAGATGGACCCTCCCTATGAATCCCTCTACAAAAGCAGTTCATCATGCTAGGCTTATCACCACAAAGATTGGAAAACAAAAATAGTACATAAATAAATCGACATGGATAGAGTCCCACCCCGTGTAATCATGGTCTCCTCTAGGAAGTGAAAACATGGCCTTTATGGTCTTGTTGGTAGTCTTGTTGGCCCTAAGATAGTCAACCACAATGCCCTTTTGTACTTGTTGGGACATTTATCTCATTGCCAACAAGCTGAACTTCTCCAATATTGCAAAGCTATCACTTCTCCAATATTGCAAAGCTATCACTTCCCAATTTAAGAGCCATGACTCTTTTCCACCAATCATTGCCACAAAAGAGACGGGTCTACTATATTTAAAAGCTTCACATAGAAAGCCAATAAATATCAAGGAGACAAAAAAAAGAATCCATTCAACGTTTAAGTTTCTCGATCAAAATGCCTTTCCCATTCTGCCACTATACTTTCTTATTAGTAATTCATCCTCCTCTTTCTCTTAGGCCTTTTCCAACTACCCCTCCTTGTCAAATGCTATCTTTAAGCAAGAAATGTCATTCTTGAGGCCTCTACCCTTATCATAGGGTATCATCCTACATAGAGGTATAGAGGGACATTCAAAATACTATGACTATTCTAGTTTTTTTAAGTATATCTTCACCTTCCTACATCACCATGCTATTCTGATCTTTAACTTCTTCTTTAACCATCTCAGGCCTCAACACAAAAGGCATAATTTTTGGCTTTCTTCCATTCCTCATCCTCAATATGAAGTTCTACCACATCCACATCTTGAGCCTCACTCACCACAATTCCCTGAGTGAGTACTCACTTCTTGAACCTCCACTACATCTTCTTTCTGACTTCTACCTCTTTTTCTACCCCTCCTGCTTCCTCCTCGTCTCTTAGAAGACTGAGCTAGGCTAGCACAAGAGCTAAAACAACAAAAGAATATAACGGAAAATCCAAGCAGACCATATATGAAAATATGTGTGTTTATATATTCATTTAAATTTTTAAATGAATATATACGTGTACCGAAAGGTTTACTTCAGTGGGAAATGGATGCCAGACAAGGACCGTTCTTGTTCTTTCCATTGGGATCAGAGTATGGTAAACCATAGTAAGAAATGTATAAGGCATTCTTTCCAAAAAGAGCACAAAGTGCTTTTTGTAGCAGATGGAAAAATGCAAAAAGAGAGATCTTTGCCAAGAATTGCAAACATGAACTGCACAACAATGGTGGAGTAAGGGTCATGCTATTGACAGTGAGTTGCCATCCTTGGAGATACGTGCTTGCTTGGTGGGAAGTTATTGCATTTCGTTACAGTGCATGGTTTTTTAAGCAAGAAGATGATGGGGCTTTTGGCAGAAAACAAACACTCAAGTATGAGAGCAATGTTTGGTTTTAAGAAGCACCTTGCATTGTTTGAGGCCACAGCCATTGATTTTTCTATGGAAGTTCTGCAAAGTGCCAACTCAAATGCCCACCTAGTAGGGGGATACAAGAATAGGCCCAAGATCAGAAGAAATCAAGCAACGCTTTATCTCTAAGAAGGGGGGAGAATCCTCTAGCAAAATGTTTGTTGACTTGACTCACACTGTCATGGAGGAGGCTGATATTAATAGTCCAAAGATGCAACAACTCCACCAAGAGGAGAGAAGTGTTCGACATAAGAGACCAATTTTGGCTACTCCTCCAGAGGTTGTGCTTGAGAGTGACAGTCATAGACTAGAATATGTCACAGGACTGAACAAAAGAAGGGCACTAAGTACCATGCCAAGGGTCCCTAGAGTCAATGAAAGAGGACTGAACAAAAGAAGGGCACTAAGTACCATGCCAAGGGCCCCTAGAGTCAACGAAAGAGGACTAAATCGAAGCTTTTGGGCCATTCTCGTCGAACTAGCACAGGGTCCAAAGTGACGTGTTTCAAGTTATTCAAAGAAAAGGCTGCATGTTGTGGTGTCGATTATAAATAGTTCATGCAGGAAACTATGGAAGGTTTGGATGAACTGTTAAACCTACCGCATGTTGGACTAGAAGGGGTCGCATGAACAAGTGCACCACTATGGGAGGAGCAGGAACAAAGAGTATGGCCTTGCCACCTCCTCACTACACACATGTTGCATGATTGTAACGTTGTGCTTTGGAAGCAGGTTAACGAGTCAAACACACACGTACAGACTTTAAAGGAACACTTGGCAGTAGCAGAGGCCACGCATCGGGATGTCATAATGAAGAGTTTGAAGGCCGCTGAGGAGCAAGAGACCAGATACAAGTCACTCTAGAAAGCAATAATTTGGTTCTAAGCCAAATTATTGTTCAGAGAATCAAAGAGAATACGGACCTTAAGGCAAAGCTGGAACAGGCTAAGGAGAAACTCCAGAAAGAGGTTACCCACAACCACGAGCTCACAGCCATTCATGCCAACAGCAAGTACAAGAACTCCAACACAAGTCCATGGCCAACGAAGAAAAAAAGCTAGATTCGACAGTTATCCTCAAGTTTGAAAGAAGCGGAAGGTAGGGCCACTCACTTACAACAAGAAAGAGTACAAACAAACAAGGCACATGCAAAAAAAGTGAGAGCACTTAACGATGCCATAAGTGCCAGTCAAGTCGAGATGCAAAGGATGGTGTTAGCACACCAAGAGGCAATGGCACAAGTCACCCAGCAGTTACAAGACAATCAGAGACTGGCTACCGAAAGACTTCAGAGAATCACAGAAGCTCAAGAAAGAGAGGCTACGGCTAGACGTTCCCAAAGAGGAAGCAACCCGGCGATTCAAGGAGTTGGATGCTGCAAGGATGGTCCACAAAACCACAATATCCAACTTCTTCAGCACCAATGACTCCCATCTATAAGAGTTGGAACACCAATTGGCAATACATGACCGAAGTCAATGGCAAGAGCCTACGGATGACATGCACCTACTCCTTGAGCGAGCCTTGGAGATAGGTCAGTTGCCAGTAACCCCTAGGGCCTCTCCTCAAACTTTTACTCTGTTTTTGTCTACACTAACCCTCTCCTCACCTCAATACGATATAAATCTGTCTGAGGACCTAGGCCTAGGTGAACTAACCCTCATTAAGCAAAATATTGAACGTGATGCTAACCCCACTATTATAATGGAAATTTTACGGGGAGATATAGTATTACTAATCCATAGGATATCTACTTTTATCCATTACATCCTATTGTGTGTTAAACCTTCGTAGTTGGTGTCGGGTACTACAAAACTCTGAAATTCTGGACAACAGTGTCGAAAAATTAGACCTGCTTGTTCCAAATGACATTCCCGAGACATCGGCCAACTACGAGGTGGTAGCACAAAGCTATCAATGGATTATAAGCCATGGGTGGCTCGAAGTCTACAATGCTCACCAACATTTAAACTTATGTGAGTCTACCTTATATCACTCTCTTGGAATTCTGAAACTATACTCTAATATCTACAAACAGTTAGAATCCATGTTAACCAATGTACTCTACACTTTTGATGCCACCCATATTGAATATCCCACCATAAATCCTAAGGATATCCGTGACCTTCAAGAGTTTATGAAACCTAGTGGCTTCACAGAGGGGTTTATATGGTTCTGGAGTTCCTTTAACACCCATTGTTGAAGGTGGACACTACTAATATTATTCCACCCCCCCAGGGCCTAGTATGACATGTGGATCAAGGGACAAAGCTTTCTAGTGAGGAGATAGCAAGTCTACATGCTGCAAGGTTTGTGCTGGAAATAGATTGAGTTGTCCCTGTGGCTATGGCTCCAAGGGTGGCAACAACGAAGCAACAACTTCACCATAGCCATGGTTGCTTCCTAAGAAGAACTGTATACTATACATATACATGATAAGCGCTCATGCACAAGTGTACCTTAAAACTATTCTCATTTATTTATACCACTCATTTTCTTTGTTTTCCAACATATCATCTATGCACATGCCTCCTAATTTTTGGATGAATACGGCTTGCTTTGGCTCTAGAGCACACGAGGAATCCTAAACCCAAACCCCATCAACCCTAACCCTCCTATCTGGCTCGGTTGTCTACCCACTACAACAAGAACCAAACTTCTCATTCCCATTGACCGAATTTCCATAGGCCTAGATAATATCCAAAATCTTTAAAAACTTGGATAATCAATCAAAGCATCCAAGACAAAGTCAAAGCTACAACATCATCAAATTCCATGAGATTGTCCATTTTAAGGACTCTTCCCAAGCACAAAGAGAAGCTAACAATGCTAGGTAGTACTTAAAGAGCAAGAGGAGGCTCAATGTAGGGGAGGAGGAGAAAGAAGCTAAAGGGTAAAGTGAGGAGGAAGGTAAATGTAGGGGTTTTAACACATAGATCCTATTGGCAAAGTATGTTTGCCGAGGCGATGAAAGAGATGATGAATGAAGTTGCCATAGAGGAGGTGTGCAACAATGGTGGCCCTTCAGGAGGCATCAAAAGAAATTCTAGTATGCCTTTTGGTAGACTTCCTCTTGTGACATGTACATGCCAAGTGGTTCATCCTCGACATGCAACTAGCAAGAAGACAAAGGCTTTTTAGTCTTGATGATTACATGATGGTTCAAATTTGTATTGAGCTAACTATTCATATTAAGCTATTTTTCAACTTTATGATTATATGGTCACATTACCACCAAAAAAAAATGGTATCTTCAAAGAATTTCATTAGATGCCTATAGACGTGGTCTTTAAAGTTTTTTGTCCAAAATGGCCGTGGCCTTTTTTAAGATTTATTTTATTCTATTGTGGTGATCACCAATTATGTAGAAGTTGATGTCCACAACAGGGTTGAAGATCACCTCAATCAAACTAATCTCACAAAAAAACTCAGCCTGATGTTGAATGATAGATCGAATTAAGATGAACATAGAGGATGTGCAAATCTTGGAATTTCATAATTTATTCAAGTTACGGCTAAACTTTCACATCTAGCATGTAAGAATATCCTAAAGCTAAATTAAATTCAGGACGATTTCCTTGACCATTGTTTTCTAAATAAACTTTAAAAAATCCTCATATTTTCACATTTTAACGATGTGCCTGACTAATATTTTACAATCACCTTACCAAAGGGGACAATTATGGAGACAAGCTGAGACAAATTGAATGATAAGTTCATGTTTCATTAAAAATGTGTACAAGGACGCCAATCAATCTGAATTTTGTAAGCTAAAAGCCATTTTGGCCGGCATTCATTTCTCAATATATTTATAATTCTTTGATTTGTCCAATATATCCTTAATCTTTCGCTTCCTACAGTATCCTTGAATTACATGCTGTGGCCAGGACGGTTGAAAATTTACTTAGACACATGAATGGCTTTCTTTTCCATTTCTAGAAATTGAAAATTTTGACTTCTGGATAAAACTTTCACCATGTATAAAGACGTGGCAATGAGAGGGTACTTATATATGATTTCCCCTTGGCTGTTTTTGGGGTTAGCAGGAGCACGTGGCTCAAGCTCTCATGCTCCAGCTTCAAATTCTGAATATTGACGCTTAAGGGTTAGCCTCCTGGCTGATTCCAGCATTAAGCCAATGTCATTGGCATGCTGGGTATTTCAAGCACAAGTGCCCTTAATGATGCAGTTAATGCAAAGAATTCTCAAGCTTCCGCGATAGACACTTGCATCTTGCTCTCTATAATATGCCACTATCACTTGAATGATACCATGGACTCCGATAAGAGTCAATAATACTGCTCCTTGTAATTTTACTTGCAATACTTTGTGATTTAAACAAATTATATAGCCACACACATAATGGAGAACTCATGCTTCTGTATGGAAATAAGGAAGAAGAACTTGCTTGAGACCAGACGTATACCAGAGGAAAACTCACCCAGAGAAAGACACATGCAGCTTTTGATTCAGAAGAAGCCTAGATGCTACGTACTACAAAAGGTTTCTAAGGCCTCGTCTCTCGACGGTCTGTGCATTGCTTTGTTTGGGCTGTTGACTATTAAGTTCTAAGGTTGGAAATTCTCAAACTCCAGCTCATACAACTCAAACATTGCCAGCAAACCTCAATGGCACCCCAACCTCATGTACTAGATACAAGACACATAAGTAAATATCTTTAAAAAACAACATGTGAAAATTTTCTGCTTAACGACACTGGAAGATGGGCCATGTACAAGGAAAGGCTCACATGAGGAGCTCGGTTCTAGATACTTTTGAAATGCCACCTTGTTCAAAACATCCAATGATCTCTACAGGCTCCACTTTGTCTACGGATGCATCAATTACTCAAAACACTTCAATGAAACATAATGAGTGTTAACAACAGCTTAGTAATTTGAGATATTTGTTTGCCCAATGCATGATAAGAGCCCCACAACCTACTCTCTTTACTGATAATTATGAAGTCTAGATTGGGCATCTCACACACATAACTAGATTGGGCATCTTACACACATATCAGTGCCATGGCAGGTTAAAGCTCTGAGAGGATCTTTGCAGCTTCCATTAGTCTAGCTGATCTCTGTGCGGAGAAAAAGGCCAGGTTATTTTGTACATACAATAAAGGATTCCTAAAAACCTTGGCCTTGTGCGTTACAGTAATATAGCAAGGACCAAGTTAAACTGGCTATAGCCTTGAATGGAAAAGCTTTTAAGGTTAGCTTTCAGAGATCTTTAAATGAAGGGTTTGTCGTGTCTACACCACGGAAGGAAGATAAAAGAAAACAATTACAGGTCAGTATTATAATGAAATCTTAGGACAAAACCACTCACGTCCACTATTGACCCTGTATATTCCGGAAAAATGAGGAGTTACTGCACATACAATGCATCAAAGCATTTTTGTGTGACATCACAGGCACCATCCCAAGATAATGCACTTATCCTGCATAGCCAAGAGACGATGTCTGCCCACTCAAAATAAATGCTTGTAGCAAGCTTTGTGCAGTACGTGTTTGCTCAGGTGTGCCAGATATCTCCACAACAGTTTCTGTTGCTCCACGTCCAACATCTAGGAGGTTTACTTTTGCACCAGACATCTGAAGCCCAACAAAAAAAAAGATCATTCTCAGAAGGATATTAGTGACAACATCAGTCAAACAAGAGGATCTGATACTTACTTGGCGGATTTGAACAATTTTGGAGCCACCATTTCCAATGATGGAAGTAACAACTCGCGTAGGGATTACTACCTCAACAGTAGTTTTTGTAACAAGTGCACCTGTCGACCTGCACATGCATGTCAAAACTGAGCTACCTCCCTACTTTATGAGGTAGTTGGGCTGACATAGAGGTCAAACATACCTAAACAAGTCAGATCCTTCATGAAACGAAGGGCTGTCGTAGTCTGCAAGACTTCTTCCTCCATGAACATCCTGTAAATTACACAATTGGTGGGTAATCAAAAGTATTTTGACGTTAGTACTTGCAAAACATTGAGTCTTGACTCTTAGCTAACATGACAGAACTAATCAAGAGAAACTCAACTTTTACAAGCTTACAACCTTCTGTGTGATTAAGATCTTTGAAAAAGTTCAATTCATGATGCTTGACTTTATCACAAGAGCCAAAAAAGTTGTTGTCATGGAATTATCACTTCATTAAGCATGTGGTTCAACAACAGTCTTGAAAAATTAAGTTCAGAGCTAGCAGAAAGGTCAAGTCCATGGTTCCAAATTTTTGCTCCTGAAAACCCATATAAGGAGTTGAGACTGGAATTGTGATATGTAATTTGATAACTTTTGGAAAGTCAAATCAGGGTTGAGACTGACAGTCCGGGGTTTTAAATAGATCCAGACACCAATCTTACAGAATGTTTAGACTGAAAGAAACCCTCCCTTTTGTCTTTAACCTTCGATTCTCTATGCTCTTCCACCAAGAGTAAAGTAGTATACTCTGTGGCTGTAGGATGCTTGCCTTGTTCTCTAGTCTTGTTGATGTTCAACACATTCGGTGGCTCACATGGATAAGCTGGTCACTATGCATCATCCCCAGCAAGGATAAATATGTCCTACTATCGAGAAACCATTAGAGACAGTGGGATCAAATTGAGGTCATTTGCAACCCCTACCTATATGAAGCAACAGATGTTTGAGAGATTGTGAGGATTAGGAATCCACAGGTGCATGCCTCTGAAGGGTTTCTGGGAATTACAGGATGAGCCTTGCATGAAGAAGGGGCAGATTTCAGAATGAAGAAAGGATAAGCAGGTTTGGGCAGTTTAGGGCAGCCCATATGTAACCCCTAACCCAGCCAGACACACAAAGCCTAGCAGAGTGCTGAGTAAGTGAAAGGGGCCAAAGAGGATATTTCAGCAGCCCCTTGCTCTTAGCTTTCCTTTTTAGAATTAATGTACACAAGCCAAATCCATGATTGTGGAGATGATCAACAATGATGCCGAGGCTTGCACCCTCTAGTTTTCCCCCCTTTGGCTTAATTTAGAGGCTCTAATTACCACTAATTAATGATTAATTCACAAAAATTTTCACACAACTGAATAATTAATCCAATAACTAAGCTATGTGCTTTTTGTCTAATGTGCAAATTAACCAATAATCAAAGATTAATCAAGCTTCTAGTTGTTGTCTTCTCTCTTCGCAAAATGAAGGAAAAGAGCTCTCAAATCCTTACGCCCACTTTCCCCTCATTTTTGCATTCAGTTCCTTCAACCATCAGGAAAGAGAAGCCAATAAAGTAGTCCAAAATCAGAAGCAAAGCGGTGTTCTTCAGGGCCTGAGAATCAAAAAAGCAAGATTGGAGGAGAAGACAAATGTTTTGCTACGTTCATGGCTTGGTAAACATTGCAAGCACAGTATGTTTTTCATTTCAGCAGATTTCAGCCTGATTATAGCAAGGGACTGGTATCACCATCACAACCCATATATGTGGATGAGAATGCAAGTGTTTAGTTTCTATTAAATGAGTTACTCGTATGGCAACAGCAGACACCTTGGAGAGCAACTAAGAAGAATTGGACCTCTAGGTCCGAAGGGGTTTGTGCCAAGTCCCCAAGTTGGGTGACAAACGGTGAAGACCTTGAAGTGGCAAGAACCACTCAGTTTCTAAAGCTGTTATTGTTTCAGAACTATTGCAAAATCCTCTATAGAGTACCAGAGACTTGAAGATGTACCAGCCAATCGAACATCAAGGGTAACTTCTCCCGGTAGATCCAAAATAAACAGGAGGGGTGTTTGGCAAAATAAATAAATAAACATGAGGAGACGTCACAGCGACTCCCAATGCCGGAAAGCAACAAAGCAATATCTAAGATTGCCAAGTGTTTTTGTTGGAGGGAGGTAATGGCTGCATCCATGATGACCAAATAGGGACAAATGATAGGAAAACCCAAAAGAGCTTCCCCCAAGCCTTTAAGGTGTCCAAGGACCATGCCCAAGGATTATCTGACTTAGAACCGAAATCCTAATGAGGTTTCATAGACCCGACATCGTATGCATCACATGACCGCAATAGATTGTGGCTAGCGACTTCTGACTAGGTACCTAATGTTTGTGTCCAAACCTCTAATGAACTGTTTTAGCTTGTCTTCTTCCGATACACTCAACTACTGTCACTATTTTGGGCATCTCCAGAATTCATGCGTGTAGATAGGCTTTGAATGCCCAAAAGATCAAGAATGTACAAGCTTTGGGAATGGGTGATTATCCAGTATAGAGGACCAAGTGTTCGTAGCATGGTCTGGGCACTCCAAACGGTTTCTTGGACACAAAAATGGGCTTTGGAGCTCAAGTGTCGAGTAGAAAGTATGTATGACGAACTCTTGAGGATTTGGGAGAGATAAGAGAGGTTCTACATGGTGCTTACATGTATTTCTCATGTGGTGGAACACAAAGAGATCATCTCCTAAATTTTAGGAAAAGTTGCTATTTTTGGCAGTCTTTGATGGAATTTCCATTCGCATCATTACCTCCGGAATTCGACAGAGATCGAGTATTGCCAAAGCACCATTGTGAAATTAGCTATCATCTGGGATATTTTTAGAGCTAAAGATTGTGGAATTTTTGGAATTTGGATTTGGGACATGTGACAAATAAGAGGATAAAAGTAAGACAAGTGTCCTCACACTTGTCAATTCAGCTCTACACATGGCATTGTAGCATTTTCTTGCTTATTTGAACATGAGAGAGCCATGAGCTTCAAGCAGGTTTTTGAAGGCTGAAAACTCTGACTTTTCAACATTTCTATTCATTTCTAAGCCCACCATGGCCATATCCAGCTTGGGGAAGATGATTTTCACTACTCTACACCATCTTGCATACCCCAGATGGCTGTTTTTTCAGCAAAACAGTCCTAAAGCTTGCTCTCCAATGGAATTTCCATTCGCGTCATTACCTCTAGAATTCGACAGAAATCAAGGATTGCCGAAGCGCCATTGTGAAATTAGCTATCATCTAGGATATTTTTAGAGCTGAAGATTGTGGAATTTCTCGAATTTGGATTTGGGACATGTGACAAATAAGAGGATAAAAGTGAGACAAGTGTCCTCACACTTGTCAATTCAGCTCTACACATGGCATTGTAGCATTTTCTTGCTTATTTGAACATGAGAAAGTCATATGTTGGGCGAGTTTGAGCTTCAAGCAGATTTTTGGAGGCTGAAAACTCTGATTTTTCACCATTTCTATTCATTTCTAAGCCCACCATAGACATATCCAACTTGGGGAAGACGATTTTCACTACTCTATACCATCTTGAACACCCCTCCTGACCGAAGAACATTTTTGCCAAATCTTCGAGACCTTTGGGCTTCTCTTTTTTTTGCTGCAAGCTGCACTTCAATGAATTTATTTCATCATTATTCTCAGGAGCTCTTTTGTGCTTGGCGGAAGTGTACTTTCTTTGGATGTGTTGCTTTGGAGGCTTTGTGCCTCCACAACTTCCTGTTGGCTTTCTTCCTGATGAGATGTCTCTCCCAACATGGTGGAGGCCTGGGTGGTCTTTCCTGACCGCAGTATTACCTTCCACCCGATGCTGTCACTTCTTTAGATAGCTGAGTTAGGTCAGCAACCTGATGTTCTAATACCAATGTTACATGCACCAAGGTTGATCGTGATAATGCACAACAAAGCCTTCTTTAAAACTTTACTTTGATGAGATCTTTAGCATCCATTCACTAAGTAGAGAGAGAGAGAGAGAGAGAGAGAGAGAGAGAGAATAGACAACGCAATATTGGGTCCCACCTCCCCCCCAATGAAAGGATGTGACTCTTAAATGAATACTTACATCCAAAGACATCCTTTGGACGTAGAGATGTGTCTTTTGATCAATAGAAGTCTCCCTTTGAATAGACGTGTTCTTTCGTGATGACCCGTGCGATAGGGTGTGACCCTTCACTAGCGTCCTTTCAATGATGGAAGGCTAATCAATAGTAATTAGAGAGATTAAGTCACAATTGTGACATTCCCTCCCACTTAAAATAAGACTCCGGCTAAATAAGAGATTTATGATGTTGCTGAAGATCTTCGTCCTTAGGCCATTTATGCTTGTGGTGAAGCTAGCACTGAGAAATATTGAAAAAGTTTCCTCTATTATCTTGTTGTCGTGCTTTAAATGCTAAATCCCAAGTCGTACCATCGTTCTTTAATGTCTTCTTCTTTGTCTGCTTCCAAATGTTGCTCTATATGATGTCACCATTTGACCCTTTTCCCACCTTTGTCTAGTGATTTGGAGAAAGCCCACAAAAAGATTCAAGGTGTGAACGGGGATTTCCACAAATGCAAGGAAGCTTTCGAAAAGGAACACAGAGTGGCAAGCAGGTTTGGCACCAAATATTCTTGGAAGGCTTACGCATCTTTCTGAACTTAAAGATGGGCCACGAGACATTAATTCTATGGATTTTATTCATTTATATGGATTTATAAGGTTTATAAGCATGTGTCCACACCCACTGAAGTTGGTCAGCCAAATTTATAAGTGAGTACACACCAGAATTAAACTATTTTAATGATTAACCGACCAAAACCCAAACTTTGGGCGCCGGATGCATGGAAAAGCTACACGAGTTGCTAAACAAGGCTAGAACTAATATTTTTGAGAGGACAGGGTTATTTCTAGTGGGAACTGGCTTGATCCACACACTCCTCCTCTATGAAAAATCTAGCGTATCTCTTCTAGGGCTGTCTTTTCAGCAAACCGACTTGCTAACAAGTGCTTCTCAAGGCTGGTCACAAGCATAGTGGCACCCGGTTCGCGCACCACAGCAAAGGTACGATTCGATACAGTTGGTGCAGTTTCGTACGGTGGTGGTACAATCAACTGTTTTTTTGTCCCTTTTTGGCCATTTTTTCAACCGTTTTGGGCGTCGTTTTTGAGACTCTTTTAGGCTTTAGCCTTTCCTTGCCTTTGCTTGAGCCTCATTCTATTATCTATATAATAGCCCCTCCCCCAATCCCATCCTCACAAGTGCTCATTGCTCAACCCTCCCCCCACAAGTGCTCATTGCTCAAGATCAATCCTCTCCCTCGAGCTCTCCTTCAAGGCTCAAGCCTCTCTCCCCTCTAGGGTTTCTCAAGCATCTCCCTCTTCCTCAAGCCTCCCCCTCAAGCCTCTCCCTCTTTCTCAACTTTCAAGCCTCTCCCTCTTCCTTGAGCCTCCCCCTCCCTCCCCCTCCCTCAAGCCTTCCCCTCTTCCTCAAGCATGTCCCTCCCTCTCCCTTTCTTGCTCCCATGACCTCTCTCGCCTCTTTCACCATGAGAGAAAAGCATGAAGTCTTTACTTTGCATGCCATTACCCATGAGAAGAACGAGGGGAAGTCGGAGGCATGGAAGTGGACTTGCAAGTATTGTGGCAAGGTCTACACTAGCAGTGCCTCTAGGCTTCTTGCACGTCTCTCTAAGATGGGGGGTAAATTGCAGCTTACAAGATGATCCCTCAAGACATTGCCGATGGCATTGTGAAGAAGTACTCCTTGCTTGGCAAAGCAAGTGATAGTGGACGAGTCTCCCCCGCCATTGCCACCGCTAAAGACAAAGTCATCCCGCCGGCAAAGGATACATCCTCCTCATCCTTCTCCGCATTCTTCTCCCCCTTGACCAACTCCAACCCCTGATCAAAGAGACCAAGTGAGTTTGAGGTTCCACACAAGAGACAAGCCACTCTCGGAGACACCATTGGAGCGAATGTGACCTCTCTCTCTTGGGTCCGAGCAAAGCAACAAGAGACAAATGTGGAGATTGCACGCACGGTCATTGAGTGCAATCTCACATTTCGTCTCCTTAAACTCCTCAACAGCAAAGGATGGTGAGTCATTACCGAAGTAGGACCATGCCATGGCCTTTGGAATGGTATCACCTACAACGACATGCACATGAAGAGACTTGATGAAGAAAAGGAGAGAATCAACAAGACCCTCGAGCCCGTCCAAGCGGGATGAGTAAAGTATGGATATTCCATGGTCTCTGACAGATGGACCGATAGAAAGAAGAGGGCATTCTCAACATTCTAGTATCTTGCCCTCTTGGGACTTTCTTCTTGCGGGCCATGGATGCCGGAAAGGCAAGGAAGAAAACCTCGGGCGATTTCATCTATCGCCACATTCGACAAGCCATAATCGAGGTGAGATACAATTTTGAGTTTGAAGCTTTAGCCTTTGCCTTTTACTCAAGTTTCAACTTTGAAGTCTCATTTATTTTTCATATTCTCATTCAAATTTCATGCATGCATCATCCTTGTAGGTTGGCCCCGAAAATATGATTCAAGTGGTTCCAGACAATGCGTCCAATTGCCATAAGATGGGCCGCTTGCTTGAGGCGGAGTTCAAGTCCATAGTGTGGACTCCTTATGCCTCTCACTGCCGTGACTTGCTTATGGAGGACATAGACAAGTTAGAGTGGGGTCTTTCTAGTAATTCTGTCATTTAGAAGGGCTCGCTGAAGCTCCCGCCATAGTTACCACGGAACGGGAACGTTCCGGGAACGTCGGATGCTGGAACATGAGTGGGAACAGGAACGGGAACGGGAGCGGATCGGGAACGTTGCGGAACGCCACGTCATATGACATGTCAGCATATGACATAAAATGACAAAACATTTAAAATATCCAAGATTAAACTTTAAAGTCTTAAACATTAAAAATTTAAAGAGTCCAGACTCCAAATAGAAACTGAAAAGAAAGTACATCGCATGTGGATATATAGAAACTGAAAAAGAAAGTACATCGCATGACAAGTACAAAACTAGCCTCAAGGACCAAGGTAACTGGTGAGTCAAAGACTAGTCATCAGCAAGTGGGATCTCATCCTCCTGTCCAGGCTGTCCCTCAATCTGCTCATCCTCATGCTGCTCCACATCATCCTCTCCCTCTGGCTGTTCCTCACCATCATTGTCATCAAGATCAAGGCAAAATCCAATAAATGGCTCTGGAGTACACTCAGCCTTGAACTTATTAAGCAAACGCAAGTTTGCATTAACAAATACAAGGTCATTTGCCTTCTGGACACCAAGTCTGTTCCTCTTCTTGCTTGCAATGTTCCCAAAACTGCTCCATAAGCGCTCACATGGCGAGGAGCTAGCACCCTGGCTAAGCACTCGAATGGCCAATCTTTGCAGCAATGGTGTATCTGCCCCATAATCCTCCCACCACCGTGCACTGGATATCTTGAACCTATCATTTTGTGCATCCTGCAAAGCGAAGAGGCCTCTCTTTTGTCGATAGAAGGAAAGGTCTTCACGAACCCTCCTCCTATCATCTGCACTGGGTACAAGCTTCCTCAAGATATCCTCCCAACCCTGCACAACCTCTGCATCTGTCTCTTGTCCTTTGCCTTGAAATTCTGGATCCACCACAAATGCAGCAGCCTCTAATGCAGAGTGATACTCTGTCCACCTGCCTGTCGCAAGACGAGATAGCTCCTGTCTCCTACCCCCATCCAAAGTCTGTAGAGATAGGATTCTCTCAATCATCCTGTCCATCCCCTCATACACCTTGCCAATGCAAGGCTCATCTCCATCAAGAAGCCTCAACATAAGAATGATACAACCTGCAACAATACCTCAACAGTGTCCCAAAAAGTGTCATCAAGAACTATGGACCTGCATCGAATACCTGCCACTGAGGTACGCTCTCGTCATGCATCCCACTCCTCACAAACTACAAGCTGCCTCAAATGATTCTTCACTTCAAAAAGACGCTTTAGCATAAGGAAATTATATGCAAAGCGTGTATCTAAATACTTTAAGAGATCCTTTGGGGATCTCTGTCGAAATACAGCCAAAATGTAGTGGTGGCGAGTGATAAATGAAACAATGTGATTAATAGAAGGCTCCACCCACTGCATCTTACCAATATCTTTGAGGAGATTGTTGAGCCCATGTGACATGCAAGGAGTGAAGCAAATATGTGGGTACCTATCCTCAATGATCCTCCCTGCTGCCCTGTTTGAGTTCTCTCCATCAGAAACAAACTGGATGACATTATTGGGACCCACGTAATCAATGGCTTCACTCCAAATATTTGCCAATCTCTCTGCAGTTTTGCCCGCCTCTGAATTGTCAATAGCTTGAATAAAAAAGCTACATCCTCTGGAGTACGCAAGGATACCCTGAATGGAGCGCCTCCTAGTGTCACTCCAACCATCACCCATGATAGTGACGCCACATCTACGCCATACATCCTGAATGGGTCCCAAGGCATCCTCTATGGCCGCCCTCTCTATGGCTAGAAGTGTAGTGCGCAATGCCTCGGATGAGGGTGGAGCATAGCCAGGTCCGAAAGAAGCAATCTCCTTCACCATATCTGCAAAGTATGGGTTGCGGGCCTTTACCAAAGGAACATCTGCAGCATAAAAAAACCGTGCCACTGATGCATCTACTTGTGCCCTCCTCCCAGGGTGCCATGATGCCACAAGACTAGCCTGCACTGGACCTCGTGAAGCCTGCGTCTGGGAAGCATTTGTTCCATGTGCGGATGGCTGTGGAGCAGCCCCAAATAATGGGGTAGATGCACTCGCTGAAGATGCCACGCCTGCAGGTGTAGCTGATGATGATGTACCTCGAGGATCAAGAACAGAGGGCCGACTCCCTGCTGCATCAAGTCTATCTGCAAGTGCCTGCAATCGTATGATATCTGCTCCTAACACTGTAGGGCAAACAGAAATGCCTTTGCCTCTAACCCCCAACAAATGGGCTAGCACACGATCCGTGCCTCCAGTCTTAATGGATCCACAAAAGTGGCACTTCCACTTGCGTGACCCTCCTCCTCTTGCACTATCATATCTGGACACAAGATCCACCTCATTCCACCAAGGGGATCTGTTTTCTGCATCTATGCCACGAGGAGGTGCCATTGAAATTGATAAATGGCTGAAAATTTAAAAAACATGCAAAATGCCCTTGCATGAGACATAAGTAAAGTGTCCACAAAGTGGAAAAAAACGCAGCAAACTAGAATCTCCAAAATCCAATGTTCATTGCGTCAAATTTTAAATCTTACCTGCTCAAGACTCGAGTGCCACCCGAGCAAAAGAAGGGGCCAACTTGCCAAGGCCCAAGAGGAGGGGCCAAGAGGAGGTAGGGAGAGTGTGCACTGTGGGGCAGCCAAGGCTCAAGGTAGGGAGAGTGTGGGGCAGCCAAGAGGAAGGGTGGGGTAGTAGGTGGAATGGAGAGTGTGGGGCAGCCAAGGGGGCAGCCAAGAGGAAGGGTGGAGTGGTAGGGAGAGCACTCAAGCAGCAGGCCCAGCCAACAAAACAGGCGCAGCAGCGAATAGAAGCCGTACGCTGGATAAAAACTGCCGCCGGTGACTTAGCGAAAACGCGCTTTTTTCGGAACGCCCGGAACGTGCGTTCCGCCCTAGCGTTCCGGCGTTCCGACAGACGTTCCGCCACGTTCCCCGGCGACTACGTCGTTCCGGCTTCCGTTTCCGCGTTCCGGGCACGCCTTGAGCTTCGGAGCGGCGTTCCGACGTTCCAGAAAGGCGGAACGCCGTTCCGCGGTAACTATGGCTCCCGCCCCTCCCTGCTCGCGCTACCTGCACTCCTGCGCCCCCCGCCTACCTGCCTGCTCGTCCCCTCGCGCCCCCCTCATTCCTTGCGCCTCCCCTTGCCCCCCCCCCCCCCCCCCCCCCCCCCCCGCCTGCCTTCGCTACTACGCCCCTCCCTCGCTGCACTACCCGCCGCCTCTCCTATTGCCCCCCCCTCCCCCGCCTGCCTTCGCTACTGCGCCCCTCCCTCGTTGCACTGCCCGCCGCCTCTCCTATTGCCCCCCCCTCCCCCCCCCCCGCCTGCCTTCGCTACTGCGCCCCCCTCCCTCGCTGCACTGCCCGCCGCCCCTCCTCGCCTTCGCGCCTCCCCCCCTTCTTTCGCGCCCACCTCCCCTCTGCAGCGCCCTGACCCCCACCCTCCACCAGCTCTTTCTCCACCCCACCCCTCTTGCGTGTAGCCCCCGCCGCCCGCCCCCCCCCCCCCCCCCCCCAGGCTTCTCCTTCGCCTTCCCCCCCCCTCCCTTTTCTTGCTGACTTCCGCCCCCAGGGGGGTTTTTCCTTTTTCTCCGGCCTTCGTCTTCCGCCTCTCTGTGTGCAGCTCGGTTCTTGCAGGATTTCCGCTTTCGCCTCGCCTTCGCCATAGCTTCAGACTCTGATGGAGGCTCCTCCCGCCCTGCCTCAGAGGGACTCATCCGCAGCCCCCTCGCCCGCCCCTGAGGACACCCCCATCAGACTTTCTCTTTCGCCAGAAGAGGAAGCGAGCCTCACCGCAGAGGTGGAACGCCTCCACGCTCATTCCACCATCTGCCATATAGTCGGCACTTGCCCTAGCAGAGGGGAGATCCGGGATCTTCTTCAGGCCCGCCTTCTTGCAGATGTGGGCAAGATCCTGGACGTACAGCTACTGGGCCGTGGACATTACCAGATCGAGTTTGAGACCGCCCAGAGCGTGGCCAAGGTCCTTGCCATGAGTCCCCTTGACATCAAGGGTGCTCGGGCTTTCTTCAGACCTTGGCAGCATGGCTTTGACCCAGCAGCGGCTGAGCAGGGAGAGCGCCTTTTCCATGTTACAGTTTGCTTCCCTGGACTCCGTCGGGAGTATCTTCCGCTCCTCTCTAGGCTATGAGCATTGGTGGGCTCGATACTAGAGACTGGCCCCACAGCAGCTTCAGTGGTGGCCACAGCAGCTGGGCTACCTTCGGTCAGAGTTTTGGTGTCTGACATCTCCTCCCTTCCTAAGGTCATTCAGCTACCTAGGATAGGGGGGGGATGGATTGATCAGAGAGTGGAGTTCTCGGGGCTCCCGAACCAGTGCTTCATTT
Source organism: Cibotium barometz (assembly GCF_041138505.1). Taxonomy (NCBI): domain Eukaryota; kingdom Viridiplantae; phylum Streptophyta; class Polypodiopsida; order Cyatheales; family Cibotiaceae; genus Cibotium; species Cibotium barometz. The sequence continues at coordinate 42,528,387 of NC_141050.1, forward strand.
GCAGGCAGGTCGGTCATCTGGCCAAGGCCTGCCCTCGCAGGAGACCCCGACCCTCACCACAGCAGCAGGCCCTTGATGGCCCACCCACAGATGCGGCTCGGCACGCTGCCTCTGGGACACCTGCTCACGCAACAGAGACCTCGGAGTGGCAGCCTAGACAAGGGAGACAGCCGCAGCAGCACGCCCAGAGACCGCTGCAGCAGCAACCACAGTCTCAGCCTCACTGGGTTCCCATGAGGAACAGCTTTGCTCCCCTCCAGGAGGAGACCCCTGCGGCGACGACTGAGGACCAGGAGATGCCAGCACCCCCTCCTTCACCCCCCCCACCCCCGTCCCCTCCCACCGCCTCGCTTCCACCTTCGCCTCCTCCCGTCCCCGCTCCGGTTTCGGCAGCGGCTCCCTCTCCACCCCCCTCGCCCCCCCCTCCTCCCCCCCCGCCCGCCTCACCTTCCCGGGAGGCCCTGGCAGTCCCCTGGCGTTCACCTGCAGTCCGGAGGGCGCTGAGCACCGACCTCGCTCGAGCACCACAGAGGAGGCCCACCATGCCGATTCGGGCTTCACGGATATCATCTATCCGCAGTCGGCTGAGTCGCCTCGGCATTAGACAGCGCTTGAAGGCTTTTGATTACACCTTCACACGGCTTTTTGGAGCAGAGGGCCCCCATGAGCCAGCACCCATCCGAGTTCATGTAGTGATACCTCCGGCCCGCGGGGAGGAGGCACTTGATTCAGCGGTGGCCTTCTCGTTCCCTCTATGTGGCCCTTGCGACCAGGAGTGGACTCTAGAGCTCGCTCTTAGCACTTTGAAGACTCAGGCAGTTGAGTTTTCTCATCATGTGAGCGATCTGGAGGTGACAGATGTGATAGGCCGACTATGGGAGTTGGCTCATTTTTTCTTGGATCTCGGGAGTGTGGATGCCTCAGGGATTCGTCATTTGGTCGTTCGCATAGTGGCAAACTTAGCACGCGACCCTGGATATGTATGTATACACGAGGTTGCTCTGTCAGAGCGGGAGGCAGTCGCCATGGGCCACAGCCACTGGCGCCTAATCCGTGATTCTTGCAGTACACCGGGTGGGCAGATTCGCAGCCGCTCGGATGGGGACTACTCTCCATCCAAGCCGCTTGCAAAGGCCCGCCGTATGGCTGAGACAGCATCCACCTCAGCAGGTCATCCATGAGGATCATCTCATGGAATGTACAAGGCCTTGGCGGAGCACATTTTATACGCTATCGTGGTTGCTTGAGGCAGGAGCTTCAGAGATGCCTGGTTGGTGGCAGCATTGATATTTTGATGATGCAGGAGCACCACTTGGGTGAGAGCAGGACCCGGAGATATGGTTCGGTGATGCGTGGTAGATGGGACACCTTTTGGTCTGCAGGGTTTGCTCCTTTGGGTGGACAGGGAGGAGTATGCATGGTCATTGCAGATGTATGGCGGCAGGCCATTGTGGATCGAGGGATCATTGTGCCTAGTAGAGCATAGTATGTTATTCTGAGGATGCATGATGAGCTATTGGGCGTGCTCAACGTCTATGCGCCCAATCATGCTAGTGCCAGAGCAGAGTTCTGGACCCAGGTTACGGATGCATTGCCAAAGGCCGCACATTGGTGTGTCGGGGGAGACTTCAACATGCTTGAGGACCTGGCCGATAGGGTGGGAGGCAGTCATGTTACAGTGCACGGCACGGAGCTTGCAGCTTGGGACCGGTTTTGCATGTCACTGAGGATCACTGATGCATGGCAGCATGGGGCCTTCTCCCGCTCTCAGGACAGTCTTAGTTTCTCTCGGTCGGATCGCCGGCAGGGAGGGACTAATCTATCACGGATTGATCACTGTTATGTGGGCGACTGGTTAGGGGAGCGAGGGGGCTCCGTCCCGCGACATAGTTGCCCAGGGGAGGACGGACTGACGCCAGCCTTTTTTATGCGCTATTGGGACCTTTTGGGGCCAGGCCTCCGCGGGGGCTTTCAGTATGTTTTGGACACTGGGGTGATGCCACAGAGCTTTTCAGAGGGCTTGATCTTTCTTATCCCCAAGGGGGAGGGAGTATCAGATGATATTCGGCATTGGAGGCCTATTACGATCCTCAATACTGTCTACAAGGTCTTAGCAAAGGCCTTGAGTTTGAGGATCCAGCCCTTCCTGGGGGAGTTGATTCATGCTACCCAGACAGGATTCGTCAAGGAGCGCAGTATCCTTGACAACATCTTTACTTTCTGGGAGGCGACGGCCCGAGCTAGATTTCTTGGCAAGGACTTGGTCGTGATGCTTCTCGATTTTGAGAAGGCATACGATAGAGTTGATTGGGGTTTCTTAGAGGGCACTATGCTTCGCCTGCACTTTGAGCCAAGATGGATCAGAGGGGTGGCGGCTCTGTATTCCACAGCTCGTAGCCAGGTGTTGATTGCAGGAGGACGGGGGCCGAGTTTTGAGGCTGACCAGATCAGTCCGTCAGGGGTGTCCCCTCGCCCCTTTTCTTTTTCTCTTCTTTGCGGAGGCTATGAGCATGTATTTGACGGCAGAGGAGGTTGGTTTAAGAGGACTCCAGCTCCCAGTCCGGGGGGAGGACCTGCTCGATGCTGAGTTTGCAGACGACACGGGCTTATTTTTGCATGGCCAAGAGGCCAATCTTCTTCGGGCAGAGCAGTCGCTCCAGGTTTTTAGTGCAGCTTCGGGAGCATTGATCAATTGGCGCAAGACAATGGCCTTTTGGATCAGTAGTGCTCCCACTCCGGCATGGAGCCCGGACCCCGGTTTTAGATGGATTCCTCCTCGCACAGCAGTGCGGTATTTGGGATGCCAGATTGGACTAGATTTGTCACCTGAGCAATAGATTGCCCCGCTTCTTCTGAGCATTCGGAAGAAGCTTTTGTATTGGAGTACAGCTCGACTATCCTTGGCTGGGAGGGTGGTGGTGGCATATCAGGTGCTGTTAGCGACCATGTGGTACATTACGTCTTGCTGGATCTTCTCGAGCTCTTGCATCAGCCAGGTACAGAGGCTGATCAGGAACTTTCTTTGGTCTGGGCGGGACGGTCAGCCAGCCCGGGCAAAGGTTGCATGGGCAATTATTACACTTCCGCTGGCTCAGGGAGGCTTGGGCATTATAGATCCAGTCGATCAGAGTAGAGCCTTATTGGGGAAGCTTATTGTTCGGGGGCTGCTTCCAGGCGCTGAGCCTTGGACCGATGCGGCCACCCTATGGAGACACAGAGACATTGCCTTTGGGATTGCCCTCTGGCGCAGCAGATTTGGCTGCGGATGCTGCGTATTCTGGGCCCCCTCTCTCCAGAGGGTATGTTTACGTGGGGTGCCGCTGCTTGGTCGACTTCGTCAGAGCCTGCTATGGGCTATGAGATGGAGCAGGACAGTCAGGCCATCAGATTCATTAGGGACCAGCCTCGCCTGGTTCCGGCACACGATTTCTCGTCCGCCAGCTGGACACAGGAGAGGTCAGCAGCCTCACCATCTGGTTCACCTGGAGGGCCTGGTGTTTCACGGCCTTTGAGGGGAGACTGGAGCCACCAGCAGAGACTGTACGAGGGATCTGGCAGGAGTTGATCCACACCCTGCGAGGACAGTATGACCGCATCCGCCGAGGCGACTCGGATGAGGCGATCTTGCGGCGCCAAGCCTTTCACACCACCTGGCGCTGCAGCCCCTTCTATACCTTACACACGGGATCCCCCCGTTGGCATTACAGGCCACCTGTTTGGCTTTCCCCCCCCCCCCCTATTGTATGATTTAGCCCTTCAGTCCTTTGTACTGATGCTTGTATTTTGCAGCACCTAGGGAGAGTCTCCCGGACTGCCTTGCTGTATTCACTGCTCTGTTTCTCTTATGAGCAGGAGAGATCTTTTGTAGCCGTACGGGCGTTTTTATATAACTAATGAAAGGATCTTTTCTCGGAAAAAAAAAAGACAAGTTAGAGTGGGTGAAGACCGTGATGACACAAGCTAATTATATTGTCACTTTTTTCAGTTAGAAAGTCAAGGCCCTCGCTATCTTCCACCATCACAGCAACTGTAACTGCTCCTTACTGGAGGCCTACAAATCAGAAGATAAAATACACATTTTTAGATTACTTAACTAATACAAACAATGGACAATATTTGCAACATTAAAACTAGAAATGACAAAGAACACTTGACACCATCACTGGGGCCGGAAACTTGAAAGGACCGGCCCCTCTCTCAATATAGTTTGTATTTCTTGGAGTATTTATATGTACAAGTGTTCACAGGCTCCAAGGCCAAATTTCTCCATAACATGGAGTGAATACAACTGAAAAACAATAAGATTTTTGTCAATGAAGAATCGGTTGTTGAAGTAGACCAAATCACAGCCAGTCTCCCACTTTCACTGGGTGAACACCCGCCCCTCACTAGTCTTCCGAGACCGTGCACCAACAGGCACGCCTGTACTAACGCCTAGCAGGGTGAAACACCGCGGAGGGAGTGATACCTGGTGCTCCCAAGTAAGCTTTGCTCCAAGTTTTCCTCATACCCCAATAACCTTCACTCGCTATGCGATCAGAGCCTCGGGAGCAAAAAGTAAGAATGGGCCGAACTTGTACTTCACCTCTAGCTCGGCGGCCACGATGAGTGTAAGAGACTCATCTATCAATCTCCTCTAGCTCTTTGTAGAGCTCCACATATATGGCCTCCTCATCTGCATTACGCTCCTTGTGTGGACACTTTTAAGAGTGTCCACCGTCAACTTGAATTCGTTGACGTTTCTCTAAAAGTTTTGTAATTGATTAGGAGTCTCGGGCTTATTAGTAAATCCACAAGTTACAACATATTTCAATTGTAAATAATAAAATATTGAAAGTTATGTAGGTCTAACGTAACAATATACTTGCCTAGCTTGAGTCATATCGTGCATTGCACACACCATGCGTGAGTTATTGCGGCAATAGACCAACCGCTTTAACTGTCTCGTGCTCAACCGATTGCGTAACTTCGTATGTATAAGTAAGTAGGAACTCGAGTTCCTCTCACATGCACCCGAAGAGCAATCCTAATCCACAATAAAATTAAACAATGTTTAGGATTCTAGTATCTACACATAATTATAATTTTTAGCTCAAGTCTTAAGAGTTAGAATCTCTTAACAAGTTAGTAACTTCGTGGTTAGTGGTTACTTGTGCTAGAATCCTCAAAGCTACTCTTTGTAGGTGAGGCTTTTGGTAAACAAATGACTCCCACCAAAAGAGAGGCTTCAATGTAGAATCCCTCCTCCAACATATCGCATTGGCGAATGCAGGGCGCCTTTGATCGTTATAGTTGACGAGCTCCTATAAGAATTAAAATTGTCCATTCTCATCATCGGATAATGCTTTCGGTAAGAAAGCATCGCTAGCTAAAAGCAACTCCTAATCTGTGAAAAGTAAGAGTGCTTTGTAGGATGCAACACAGCTGCAAGACCATGGATTCCTCGACCTCTTCATCCACTTCCATCTCTTCTCCACGAGTGCCAAGAGGGCATCGCGTCGAGGAGTAGCCTCAAGGAGATTACTGAATTTTAAAATAAAGAAAGAATATATTATATGAGAAAAAAGAAAGAATAAGTATTTAGATTCATCATTCTATTTTAGTTTATTGAATTATTCTTATTTACCTTGTTAGTCAAATCCCTCTTCAGAAATATCAAAGACCTTGTTTCTACTTGTTGTTTTGGCCTAGAGAGAGAAAATATTCTAGAGAGAGATTATTCAGATTTTGGATATTTTTGGATGGAAAAATATCTCTTCGTATTTAAACAAGTTCCCCCGAAACAGAAGTTCAAAAAGATTTTCAGAAGGTGCATTCGAAATAAATTATAATCTGTTCTAAAGGCCTTATCATGGGGGTCCATATTTTCTAGAAAAATTAAATTAAGGTTTTGAGGGGCCAATCAGATTCATCCAAATGTGTGGAGGAGAAAAATGGAAGAAATAAAGAAAATCCCCCCAAATATACTGTGGATCAAGCTCATCTAGGACTGTGGTGCGATGAATCTCGGCAATGGCCTCTCTCGTAAAATGAGTAAGGAGTCCCATTGTAGCCCCTTCCATGTCTGTCATGCGTAAAATCCTATACAAGGGAGTAATCGCAATGACTATGGCACGGACGTGGCGCCAGAACTCCTCTTTTAAGCATAGCCGTTGAATGGCTCTTGCCTCATCGACACGCGAAGATATATCACTTTGTATCCATTCTTGCCACTTCGTCGAAACCACTGTTACCTGGAGCATAAAGGTGCTCTAGAAGAACCCACATGTAGGCAAAGCGCGTCGAGGAGGGCTTCTTCATCTCCAAGTCGTGTCACCATTTGGTCCACCTCCATTTCTGGAGTCACTTCTATGGGACTGTCACTCCATAGAGCGGCCAGATTTGTACCATGTTCACATGTGGCCAGGCCAGTTTCCCATGTGAAAGAGTCAGTCATCTTGTGTCACACGGACGGGAACCAGTTTTGTGTCACCCGTGTGTGACCAGTATTGTGTCATATGGACAGGAGCCTGTTTGCTACCCATCCGTGTATAACCAGGATTGTGTCTTACCCATGGCATTGTCACTCCATGGTAGGACTAATATTTGTGTCGAGCTTTGTCTATTGGATTGTCACTCCATAGAAAGGCTTGTGCCAAGATTTGTGTTCTGCCTATGGGACTGTCACTCCATAGGAAGACCAAGACTTTGTTGGAAGGCTGGCGATTTCGAGCTTGTGATCTATGGCTAGAAGGTGCCTTGGATTATCCCATAAGTGGAAGCATGGGAAGTTGAAGAGGCATATATAAGGCTAGAGTGGCACCTTGTCATAATCATCTCCTCCGGCCGGTGTTTTGGGAGGCAGCTCACCGGGAGATGGGAGCCCGGTGGAGGGATGCTGCAGTGCCCGATGGGGGTGTTCGTGGAGCTCGATGGTGATGCGTCTCCTACGTGCGTTAGTCTTCCGCTGCACATTCTGACATGGTATCAGAGCCCGGGCGTGTGTGGTCCTGGGCGGCTCAGGCGTGTGTGGTCTTGGGAGACCCCCTCGCGGCTCGGTGGCTTGTGGAGCTCGAATCGAGGGAAGGTGTTGGAAGGTTGGCGATTTCGAGCTTGTGATCTATGGCTAGAAGGTGCCTTGGATTATCCCATAAGTGGAAGCATGGGAAGTTGAAGAGCCATATATAAGGCTAGAGTGGCACCTTGTCATAATCATCTCCTCCGGCCGGTGTTTTGGGAGACTTCATATTTATGTCGCACCAGTTTTGTGCCTGACAAGAAATTCTTGTACAAGTTTCATGAAAGGGAGATTTAGTCCATTACATGTACACATGCATTCATGTTTGCATACACAAACTTGTTTTCACGTGACTTGTTTTCGTGTGTTTGCTTACTATGACGTGCCAGTACACTGGACGGGGACGCCCCTAGTGTACCGTGGGTGTGTTGTCTGCTGATGAGTTTATGTGACGTGTGAACAGGTGGTAAGTATTGCCTTTTTGACCCTTTTCAAATGTCAAATCTATTAAGTAGTGTAAACCTTAGTATTTATAAGGTTGGGTGTTCACACATATTTAAAACATTGGTTGGACACCTTTTATCGTGGGTGCCCAAGGATAAACCCTTTAATTTCGGCCTAATAATATTTATAATTAAGGATTGCATGGGGAACATTTCACTCTAGCACGTGGATGGTGGGAAGGGGGTGGCTGATGGAAAAGGGGCGTCTTCTCACACCTGCCTGGCTGTCCTATACCCGCCTCTGTGTGCTGCTCCTTGTACTCGCCTCCAGCTCGACTGGTTGCTGCAGTTCTGTACCCGCCTCTATGTGTTGCTTCTTCTTGTACCCGACTCCAACTCGACTGGCTGCTCCAGTTCTGTACCCGCCTCTGTGTGCTGCTTCTTGTACCCGCCTCCAACTCAACTCGCTGCTGTTGCTCCGTACCTGGCTGGCTGCCACCCCTGGTACCCGACTGTGTGCTGCCCTTGCACCCGCCTCTGGCTGCTGCCCTGGACCCGCCTCCATCCTGCCTGGCTGCCTGCTATCCCTGAACCTACTGTCGGCTACTGCATCAACACCTGCCTGGTTGCTGCATCAGAACCTGCTGCTGGCTGCAGCCTTGTACCTGACTACAGTACCTGCCGGCTGCATTTGTACTCGCCTATTGTATATGTTGCTGCTGCCTTGTATCCGACTACTCTACCTGCTGGCTGCCACATCTGTACCTACTGGCTGCCATACCTGTACCTGCTGTTTGCACCGACCAGGATTACATTAAAGGGGGGAACAGTCTCCTCACCTTGCATTCCAATTTGAATCTTTATCACGTACTTGTTTCTGTAAATTCAAAAAATATTAAAATTAAATGTTGTTTTTACAAGTCTTGTGTAGGAGACTTCACTGAGAAGTATAAAATTCATCATGCAAGCATGTTTTTGAAGGGGACAGCTGCCCATTGGTGGATCACTGAAAAGACCACCAAAGATCCCATTTGTAATTGGAAAGAGTTCAAGGACAGAGTTTATGCCCAATTTTTGCCTCCAAATGCGAAGCAAACTCTCACACAAAAGTGAGATAGACTTGAGCAAAAAGATAATGAGAGTGTGCAACAATATCTCAACAAATTTTGGAAAGTCTTGCTTGAGGTTACTCCCTTTATGCAACTCTCCGAAGATAAAAAGAAAACGAAGTTTCGCTCCGGGTTGCAACCAGCTTACTGTTCGGGCACCCGAAACACACCCTTCAGCAGCTCATAGCATCTGCTCTTGCTACGGAGCAATTGGTGCTTAAAATTAAGCAGGATCATGGAGGTTCTAAGGGCAAAGAGAGGGCTATCCCAAACCTGCAAAAAGGTGGATAGCCACCTAAAAAGAACTTTCAAGAAGCCCAAAAGGAATGTAAAGCTGAAAATACCCCATCCAAGGACATTGGACCAAAGAAAAATAAGTTTGGCTTGACTCCCGAGAAAAGGAAGCAATATGCAAAAAAGGGGGGGAAATGCTTTTCTTGTGGTAGTAAAGAGCATATGCATAGGCAATGTCCTACCTGCAAGCAAAAGCAAGAGAGCCACCCAAGGCAAATGTGCATGCCATTCCTGATGTACAGGGTAACACTAAGAATGATGACAAAGAGAGGGGGTGGTATGCAAAGCTTGGGGACAAATCAAGGATCAGCTTGCCTTGTTTATGTTTAATGATTGTGCAATAGATAACTTCATCTCTACACACATGGCAGCCGCCTTGGGCATAGAGATTGGGGACATGGGACCCCAGATTGAGGCAGAGACCGCTCTTGTTGGCAAAGAGGTGCGGGTGACTCCTCTTATTGGTAAGTTGCGCATACATATACAGGGTTATTTGGATCATGAGCATTTCTTGATTGCTCCTCTCAATGGATGTGATGTATTGCTTGGAAAGGCTTGGCATCATAGGCTTGAGCCACGCAAAGAATATAAAACCAACAGGATCACTTTTATGCATAAAGGCCGCATGCATGTCATTGATGCTGGCAAAGAAGGGGATTCTATCCCAATTGTATCTCACATCCAAATTAACAAGGCAATGAAAAAGAGTCTTTCCGCATACTTAGTTTTTGTTCGTGAGACAAAATTGAACAAAGTAATGTAAATGTGGATGTACTGACTCAAGATAGGTTGAATTTTCTTAATGCATATAAAGATTGTTTTGCCGATGCATTGCTAGGAGAACTACCTCCTGAGAGGCCCAAGGATCATCGCATAGATCTAGTGCCAGGTAGTTTCCCACCTAACAAATCTGCATATCATGTGAGCGCCGCACAACAAGAAGAAATCATAAAGCTAGTTAATGAGCTTTTGGAGAAGGGTTTGGTTCAACCAAGCTCTTCACCCTTCTGTTCTCCTGTGCTTCTTGTGCAAAAGAAGGATGGATCCTTTTGCATGTGTGTGGATTATTGAGCTCTAAACAAGCTCACCATCAAGAACCGGTTTCCAATCCCACGCATAGATGACGTCTTGGATAAGCTTAATGGCTCGGCTTGTTTTAGCCGTATAGACTTAAAGAGTGGCTATCATCAGATTCGTGTGGTACCCTAAGATGTCCGTAAAACCGCATTCAGGACAACTTTTGGATTGTATGAGTTTTTGGTGATTCCTTTTGGCCTTACCAATGCCCCGACAACATTCAACCGTATGATGAACAAGATATTTCGACCCCATCGTAAATTCACAGGTGTATTTTTTGATGATATCTTGGTTTTCTCCAAGAATGAGGAGGAGTATAAGACTCATTTGGCTACATTATTTGAAGAGTTGCGAAAGCATAAACTCTTCATAAATGCTAAGAAAAGTGAGTTCTTTCTCTCAAAGATACACTATTTGGGGCACATTGTATCCAAAGATAGTGTACGAATGGATCTTGCTAAGATTGAAACCATTCGAAATTGGCCAGAGTTGCAAAATATACATCAGGTGCGTAGCTTTCTTGGGTTATGTTCATACTATAGGCGATTCACAAGGCATTTCGCTAAGATTGCCTTGCCATTGCATGATCTTACAAAGAAGAAAGTCGCCTTCCAATGAGCAAGATGCCTTTTTGCAACTCAAAAATGCTATCATTTGTGGGCCCGTGTTGATTGTTCCCGACTTGCAAAAGCCATTCACGGTGGAATGTGATGCATGTGGGAATTGTATAGGGGCTGTCCTAAATCAAGAGGATCATGCAGTTGCTTATGAGAGCTGTCGATTACATGATGCCGAGATCCATATGGACATTTATGAAAAAGAGCTCTTGGTTGTAATTCATGCCTTCAAAATATGGAAGCATTATCTGCTTGGGACTGAATTTGTAGTCAAGACAGATCATCAAAGCTTGAGGTACTTTCTATCTCAAACAAAGCTCTCGGAGAAGTAAATGAGAATGGCAAACTTTCTTTCCATGTTCCATTTTCAGATTGTACATACTCTGGGAAAGAAGAATGTAGTGGCAGATGCTTTGTCGAGGAGGCCTTATGTGGCTGCAGTTTCAGTGGCCTCACATGGAGACTTATCTGCCATGCGTGATTTGTATCATTTGGATGCTGATTTTTTCCATATATGGATTGATTTGATGGCTGGTCACTCGCATGCCTCTTATGTGATCAAAGAGGGTTATCTTATGAAGGATAACTGCTTATGTGTGAAGAAGGATATGCGTCCAAAGATTATGGAGGAATGCCACGCCCCACCTTATACTGGTCATAGAGGTATTTTACCTACGACACGCATGATAGAAAGATATTTCTTTTGGCCAAGCATGCGTAAAGACATTGAGGCTTATGTACGCGCATGTATTACTTGCCAAAAGGTGAAATTTGATAGGCAAAAGCCTCCAAGTTTGCGACTTCATTATGGACTTACCTAGACCCCAGCATGGGAATGATGCTATTGGACCATAGTTAACAGGTTTAGCAAGCAAGCTTACTTTTTGCCCGTCAAGAAAACCATTAAAGTTGATTATATGGTGAAGCTTTTCCTTGCTCACATATTCAAGCATCATGGTATACCTAAGTCCATTGTTGGAGATAGAGATCCCAGGACTACAAGCCTCTTTTGGAGGGCTCTATTTGACAACATGAGCACTCAGCTTGAGTTCTCATCTGCTTATCACCCCCAAACAGACGGTCAAAGTGAGGCTGCAAATTCTGTTGTGTTGGATTTGTTGAAGTGTTATGTAGCACATCAAAAGAGTGCCTGGGAGAAGTATCTTCCACTTGTAGAGTTTGCCTACAATAATACAGTACATGCTTCCACGGGAAAGGCCCCATTTGAGATTATTTAGCTTGACAAAAAATTCTTGTACAAGTTTCATGAAAGGAAGATTTAGTCCATTACATGTGCACATGCATTCATGTTTGCATGCACAAACTTGTTTTCGCATGACTTGTTTTCGTGTGTTTGCTTACTATGACGTGCCAGTACACTGGACGGCGACACCACCCAGTGTAGGGTGTGCTGTCTGCTGCTGACGAGTTGATGTGACGTGTGAATAGGTGGTAAGTATTGCCTTTTTGGCCCTTTTCAAATGTCAAATCTATTAAGTAGTGTAAACCTTATTATTTATAAGGTTGGGTGTTCACACACATTTAAAACATTGGCTGGACACCTTTTATTGTGGGGCTGCAAATTCTGCTGTGTTGGATTTGTTGAAGTGTTATGTAGCAGATCAAAAGAGTGCTTGGGAGAAGTATCTTCCACTTGTAGAGTTTGCCTACAATAATACAGTACATGCCTCTACGGGAAAGGCCCCATTTGAGATTATTTAGCTTGACAAGAAATTCTTGTACAAGTTTCATGAAAGGGAGATTTAGTCCATTACATGTGCACATGCATTCATGTTTGCATGCACAAACTTGTTTTTGCATGACTTGTTTTCGTGTGTTTGCTTACTATGACGTGCCAGTACACTGGACGGCGACACCACCCAGTGTAGGGTGTGCTGTCTGCTGCTGACGAGTTGATGTGACGTGTGAATAGGTGGTAAGTATTGCCTTTTTGGCCCTTTTCAAATGTCAAATCTATTAAGTAGTGTAAACCTTATTATTTATAAGGTTGGGTGTTCACACACATTTAAAACATTGGCTAGACACCTTTTATTGTGGGTGCCCAAGGATAAACCCTTTAATTACTGCCTAATAATATTTATAATTAAGGATTGCATGGATGGTGGGAAGGGGGTGGTTGATGAAAAGGGGGGCGTCTTCTCCCACCCGCCTGGCTGTCTTGTACCCGCCTGTGTGTGCTGCTCCTTGTACCCGCCTCTAGCTCAACTGGCTGCTGCAGTTCTGTACCCGCCTCTGTGTGTTGCTCCTTGTACTCGCCTCCAGCTTGACTGGCTACTCCAGTTCTGTACCCACCTCTGTGTGTTGCTCCTTGTACCTGCCTCCACCTCAACTGGCTGCTACTGCTCCGTAACCAGCTGGCTGCCACCCCTGGTACCCGCTTGTGTGTTGCCCTTGCACCCGCCTCTGGCTGTTGCCCTGGGCCCACCTCCATCCCGCTTGGCTGTTGCTACCCTTGAACCTGCTGTTGGATACTACGTCAATACCCGCCTGGTTGCTGCATCAGAACCTGCTGCTAGCTATTGCCTTGTACTTGACTACAACACCTGTCGGCTGCATCTGTACCTGCCTATTGTACCTGTGGCTGCTGCCTTATACCTGACTATAGCACCTACCGGTTGCATCTGTACCTGCCTACTGTATATGTGGCTGCTGCCTTGTACCCGACTACTGTACCTGCTGGCTGCCACATCTGTACCTATTGGCTGCCATATTTGTACCTGCTGTTTGCACCAACCAGGATCACATTAAAGGGGAGAACAGTCTCCTCACCTTGCATTCCAATTTGAATCTTTATCAAGTACTTGTTTCTGTAAATTCAGAAAATATTAAAATTAAATGTTGTTTTTACAAGTCTTGTGTAGGCAAGTTTCACCCCGAGTTGCTATCTATGTCAAACGTGGCTCCACGAGTCGGAGCTCTACCCCGCAGCGGTTAGAGTTGAGGATGCTTCCATTACGGAGTCTTCTTTGACAATTCATGATGATATCAGGGAGACAAATATAATGATGAGGGCAACGTTCTTAGCGATGGGGATTTTGGTGGGAGCTCTGAGGTGTCCTCCTCTAGTGAGGATATTGAAGTGCCTAGCGACAGCTCTGACATAGATGGTAACATAGGCTTTTAGCCTCTATACTCTAGACTCTACTATCTACTATCTAGCCATGCGACGACATGCCCTTCTCACCTCCAGTACCTAGTTAGCCTTTTTGCATTTTTGTACTCACATTCTTGTACTTGCCCATGCAGCATGCTGACTTTTGCGGCTTTATATATATTCACGACTCTTTGACATGTACATTTGACTACTTTCATTTTCTATGCAACATTCTAAATTTCTATGTTTTGGGTAACTTGTCAGTTGAACTTCTCTAAGTTTTGCATCTACGTGTATGTGTATAACGATATATATTTATATTTTTAAGTATTTTTCAAATGGACCATACCTCCACCGTATTTTTGTTTTCAAAATTTAATGGTGCGTTCCGAGACCATATTTGAGCGTACCATACCGAATCAACTTTTCGTACTTGACAACTATGGTCACGACTCACAAGGTTCTGTGCATGAACAGGACAGAGGTGTCAGAATATGCAACGGAAATGATAACCAAACTTGGGTTGACAAGAGCAAGTAGAATGCAGAAAATAGACAGCACAAGAAACACAAAGAGATAGGTGTGTAAACTCTTCTCTATACACAAGATCCCGCAAATAACTGAATGAGAAAGTGGTGGGGGGCATGGGGCCTATTTATATGCCCCATGCATGCAGTCGGCCAGCGCTGGTGGCCCTCCACGACTGCATGAAGCAATTGGCCGGCAGTAGAAAACTCCACGACTGCATAAAGCAAGTCGGCCAGCAGTAAAATACTCCACGCTTGCTGATTGGGCAGTCGGCCAGCCACACGACTGCTGAATGGAAAGTCGGCCAGCCACCAGAAGCTCCTGCCAACATCTGGCATCCATCCATACCACCGAAAAATGGGAAAAAATACGGGGAGTGAGGAAAAATGATAAAACACCTATACAGGGCGGGCACACCACAACAGAGGCCCTGGTGTATAAATATCGACAGGGGATGACTTCTAACACCCCCTCTCAGCTCCTGGCTGTGAAATCAACCCAAGGGAGCTGGAGTGCCGCCTGAGCGTAGCCTGAGGTAGAGACTTCGTGAAGAGGTCCACCGCATTGTCCTCCGTCGAACAATAAAGTAGCAAGATGTCACCAGCCAAGATCTTCTCACGTACAAAGTGATACTGTATCTCTATGTGCTTGGTCCGGGCATGGAAGACCGGGTTCCGAGCAATAGCTATACAACTCTGGTTATCGCACTGAATGACTGTGGGCTCCTTCTGTGGAAACCCAATCTCGCCTAGCAGCCTCCGCAGCCACACAACCTCACAAGCAGCACCACAAGCAGCCCGGTACTCTGCCTCTGTCGAAGAGAGGGCAATAGTTGGCTGCCTCTTGCTGCTCCAAGAAACTGCTCCTAAGCCGAGGATAAAACTGTATCCTGAAGTAGATCTCCTCGTGTCTGGATCTCCTCCCTAATCTAAGTCACTCCAACCTTGGAGCCTGACTCCATCCCCTCCTGTGTAAAAGAGTCCTAGATCCTTTGTACTCTGCAGATACCGCAAGATCCGCAATCCTGCATCCCAATGAGACTTCAATGGCGTCTGCATAAAAGAGCTCAACAGCCCCACGGAGAAGCTCAAGTCCAATCTGGTGTTCAGCAACCAGATCAATGAACCAACCAACTTCCGGTACTGCGAGGCATCAACTGGCTCACAAGGATCAGTAACGGTTAACTTTGTGTTCGGGTCCATCGGCGAAGTAATAGGCTTGCAGTTCTCCATCCCAAAGGCCTCAAGCAACTCATGAACATACCGCTGCTGAGAGACGAAAAACCCCCTCTGGGTCTTTGTTCCGGGTCCCCAGTTTGTGACAGAGCTCAACCCGAGTAGCAGCAAGACCATGTCCACAATAGCCTACACGAACACGTGATCCTTCGACCCACCCCACACACACAAGGTGTCACTAGTAAGCTTGCATGATCTCTTCTTAGAGCCAAACTAGGAGACTTCCCCCTCCACTCGGCAAGTGTAGTTCCACGATATCCTTCGACGATATGGCAAGCTTCTATCGCAGAGAGGAGGTTCTATGGCACACTACTTTGGAGGAGGATGTTATCATTGTATGAGCCCATATTGTCAAATCACACGCATATTTTAGCCTATCTAGCTACTTTCATTAAGTTTTTATTATCAATGGTTCAATATTCATCATGGATACATTGTATTACCTTTTGGTCTCATACACCCTCTAGCTCTTTTGAAGACATTAATCTCTCTCTCTCTCTCTCTCTCTCTCTCTCTCTCCATTCTTGGCTGATGCGAGAGCTTGTAGCTCTCT
This sequence comes from Cibotium barometz, assembly GCF_041138505.1. Lineage (NCBI taxonomy): Eukaryota > Viridiplantae > Streptophyta > Polypodiopsida > Cyatheales > Cibotiaceae > Cibotium > Cibotium barometz. Next base: position 42,544,355 of record NC_141050.1, read on the forward strand.
GTTTTTTTCACGGATATTTTCTTTTAGTTTTACTTTCATGGACATGACAACAATTTGGTCTCACAGGTTTGGCCTTTTGAAGACGTTAATACAACTCTCTCTCTCTCTCGTGAATGTTATCTCTTGCAAACTACAAGTAAAATTCCTTGAACTTCCACACCATCCCTCCCATCCAAGTACAATCATGGCATCATGGCACCAGCTGATGGCCCATGCCCAATTCCTCCATTACCTAAGGTTTTTATAAGTGCTAAAAACACTAGGAAACATTAAGCACACTAAGGTTTTAGCTCGTCGTTTGCTAAGCTCTCCCTCCTTCAAACTCAAAGAGAGAGAAAGAAAGAAAGAAAGATATATTAAGCATCTACTAAAGACCCAATGGGCCTATAAGAGAGAGAGAGAGAGAGAGAGAGAGAGAGAGAGAGAGAGAGAGAGGGGGGCAAGGGGGTTCAAAACACAACCTATCTTCTTTTATGTTGTCACGAACATAGTTGCATACAATAGCAACACAAACGAAAACAGCAAGGGTGGCCTATGGGAAATGTCTACAACTCAATTCAAAACCAAGAAACAAGAACATTTAGGAAACGTCTACAGCCTAAAACCAAGAAACAAGAACACCTAGGAAATGTCTACAGCTCAAAACCAAGAAACAAGAACACCTAGGAAACTAAAATGTAAAATTGGGGGGAATATAAAATTAAGAGGGAAATGTAAGATAAGGGGGGTGAATATAAAATTGACGGGGGAAATTAGGGCTAGGAAAGGAAAAATTTGGGGGAATGTTGATTAGGGAGGATATAATTACCTTTTTTTGCAAGGACTGTTAATCCCACCCCTTAGCGGATGGGAGGAGTGCAGGTGAATCCATTGGGAATTGATGGAGAAAATATATAATTGACGGAACTTGGGAAATTAAGGGGGTTGCAGAGATTCAAGGGAAATGTTAAATTAGGGAGGGAATATGAGATTGGGAAGAGAGGGGGGGGGGGGTTTGGGGGAAATATAAAATTGAGACCACTTTTGATTAGGCCAAGTGCAGCTTTCTATTTTGCTCTGAGGATGTATGAGCTAAGGTCAATGAAAAAACTTTTTAAAATTATTCAAAACTGATGGTAGCATCTTATTTGGGATGTGTTTGTTCTGTTTTGGGTGTGAGCAGTAGTTGTGACTTATTTTTGAAGCCCTTGCAAAAGCTGAAAGTCTTCTTGTCTTGTATTAAATTGCTGCTGCAAGGAAGTCCTCTCGTGGTGGTTGTCCTAGCTTTATAAAATTGGTGATAGTATCCAAATCTGATAGTATGGAAATCTAAATATTAAGTGTATACAAGAGCTGAATGTCTCTCTCGCAGTTAGGTGCTAACCTGTCCAGAAAAAGCATGGTAACTTGAAGATGATATTCCCCCACCATGAATTCCTGATGCAGAGAAGTCGATCCTTCCAGGGGAAACATGATCACTTCTCCTCTGAGGCATTGAGCCCCCTAAAGATGTAGGCACGCCTCCTCCATCAGAGTTCAGAAGTGACTTTTCATAATATAGATTGGATCTAAGCCTCTTAGTTACTTGTACTAGAGCTTCCCGAGCATTTCTGATCTCACCTACAATCTTCATAACAAAAGCAAGACTTAAAAGGTTAGTCACATGCTTTCAGATCCCTGTGCAAGCCAGCAAAATATGTCAACACTAACGTAGGCCTTGCAATGAGTTGAGAAAGACCTGCACAAGCTCATCAGTAGGTAATGCACACTTTGGTAGATCATCCTTGCCCAAAATCCGAATGTTTGCACGCGTCAATCTTCTCATTTCTGCTATGATACTGCCGCCTTTGCCAAGAAGGCAACCAACCTGATTTGAAGGCACTAAAAGCCTTGATGTAATCACTGCATCCTCATCTGGGCCCAGATCAGCAATCTTACTTTGCACATGTAATAGAGCTTCCTGAGCAGGAGATATGTTGTCATCTGGGTGCTGTAAAATCAAACTTCAACTTAGGTAAAGCCAATACTTGGCAGTCCAAAGAACAAGCAGCACAGAGAACTCATCATGATCATAAAAAAGAAGCTGCAATGGCAATGTAAACATACCTCAGTGGAAGAGATGATGATGATACGCTCATCCGACCCAACAACTGGCTCACTGACTCTGATCCTGACACCAATCTCCTCTTGTAAACTTCGAATGATACTGCCTCCCCTGCCAATGATACCTCCAATCTTCTCATTAGGACATAAGATACGGAATACAAGCTCATCATTAACGGCAGGAGCTTGACTTTCCACATCTGTCACTGCATTTCCAGAACCATGAAAGTGCCCAGCCATGCCAATTGCACCTGTTTCATAATCAGAATACGATAATGGGAGATTCTTATGGTGCTGCCCACCATCATAGCTTCCACGTGAGCCCAAGGAATGCTGATACGGAGCATTCACATCTTCTGGTAAGAAAACACCACGACCTGGGGAACGTGTTGCACCAGGGCCTCGTTCACGCGGCGGGTTCTCGAAAAGTTGGGTGGATACAAGCTGAAGACCTTTTTTGACACTGTTTATATCTCCAACTATCTGTAGTGGATCAAAAAGAATGACAGGCAAATGAGTAAATAAGCTGCAATAGATGCAAATTTACGTAACTAGGATATCTACAGCATATCTATTGCATAGCACACACCTCCATCCTCTTTAAGTCTGGCTGTTGTAAAGAGAGAGAGAGAGAGAGAGAGAGAGAGAGAATGTAGTTTCTACTAAAGATTAGCTGTATTTTAGCAGCTAATTGAGCAACAGTCTGCTATTTCACAGCTCAGTCTAATCAATTTAGTGCTTAAAATTTGAATGTGAATACAAGTGCAGTGACATACAAACAACCTTCACTAACAAAGAACAGGAAATTAAAGCATGCAGCTACACAGAGAAGAAAAACCATAAGCACTGAACATACAGGTAAGTCCATTGAAAGGAAATGGTTGCACACGACTATGCTTAAAAGGGAAAACTCCACACTTTATACGATTGACAAGCTATTGATTCCATGGTGATAGCCAAAAGTTGTTTTGCAAACAGAAATTACCTGTACAATTTCATCGGAAGGCATAGAACAAAAGGGAGCCTGATCTCTAGGCAGAATCCGAATTTGTGTCTTGCTTTCTTCACGCATCTGTTCAATGATTTTCCCTCCCTTCCCAAGTAAGCACCCGACTTGACTATTAGGCACTAACAAGCGTGTCGTGATGATCCGTGAAGGATCTTCTTCCATTATGTCTGCTCCATTCAGAATACCCCCTTCCACAATTCGTGCATGGACTTTCATTAGTGCATCTTGAGCAGGTGAGATTGCATAGTTGTCCCTGTTATCCCTATCCCAGTTGCGTTGACTTCCCCTCTCCCTGTCTCTGAGTCGTTCCCTGTCTCTTTCAGAAGAAGAAATGAATATGACCCTCTCCTCAGCACCTTCGACTGAGTCTGCAATCATGATCTTGGCACCTGTCTCGTGTCTCAAACTCTTCACAGTACTGCCGCCTTTGCCTATCACACTTCCTACCCTTGTCTCTGGACATAAAAGGCGGAAAACTGTGTCGCCCGCACCAGACTTGGGCAGCGGTAGCAGTGGACCGCTTAGGGTATCTTCGTAAATGTACTTTTTATGTCTACCGTTAGTTTCTGGTGGGTATTCACGGTCATGATAAGAGTAGCTTCGTTTCCCTCTAGTTCTGAAGTATGGATCATCCATGTCCATTCTACTCTGCCACAGACACAGCATTATGGTACATCAGAGAAAAATGCAAGCCAATCCTTTGACCAACACACAACCCCCCCTCCCCCTCGGACCTCCTGCCTTGATTTGCCAAAAAGGGTAGATTTTTGAGATGTTGAAAGTGAAAGGTTGAGATAGTAGCCAATTGAAAAGGTTCCACCAAACACTTTCTACAAGTTGATAAACTATAGAATGAGAACTCTGACTCAGAGAGAGAAGTGATCGCTTGGGCAAACACACAAGCACTATGGAGCACTGTCGAGAAGGGAATGCAAGGCTAAGAAAGCTATCTAACCAACATGTAGCAAAAGCAGACGGCATGTCAGATAACCTACAATACAAAGAGCTAAGCAAGACCCGATAGAACTGACACCTACCTTCTCTCATGCTGGCTATGCCTAATACTCAGTTTTTATGCACTTATTCTCATCATCAACACCGCAACAGAACGCTCACTGAAATTAGGGTTTCAGCATGCCGACACAGTGAGAATCTCTCGTCTTGTTTTCCAGAGCACTCGCCAGGATCAGGATTTTTACAGACCCGTACATGGAGAAAACGCACAGGAGAAACCTGGCAGAGCAAAAGAAAATACCAATTAAAAAAACAGGAACAGAAGAAGAGAAAAATACCTGGAGTGAGCTATGGCGATGACGAGAAACCCTAATCCGTCAACAACGCAGAAGCTCTCCCTAATTCTGAATCCCCTACCGCAGCTCTGCTGCTGTTTTCTTGTGCAGAAACTTGCTTTCAGCGTCCCTCTGCACTATCCTGCTTCTACTCACTACGACTGCTACACCTTCCCCGGCTCGTTCATTTTAGAAATGTAATGGAATTGGAAACCACCGCCGTCGGATGGCAAGATCCGACGGCTCACCCGTCTCTCTCGAAAGGAAGGGATTGACACAATGGACCCACAAGCACCCTTAAACTCCATGTGGATGTGCAAGCCCACTTAGAGACCTCATCCCTCCACCTAGCTCGACCTTAGGGGAGATGCTAAGGGGGGATGGTATTATTGTGTGACTTGTAGCATCCCATGGATAGTCTAGCTTATATAGCTAGTTTTGTACAGTTTTTTTTTTCTTTAAGATAGTTCAATTTTCAACGTGGATACATTGTACTACCTTTTTCTTCTCATAGACCCTATGGGCCCTTTAAAGATATAAATCAATCTCTCTCTCTCTCTCTCTCTCTCTCTCTCTCTCTCTCTCTTTGTAACAGAAGATATATTATCAAAATTACTTTACAAATGGCCACATGGCCGCATGTGATGTACTCTCTCTCTCTCTCTCTCTCTCTCTCTCTCTCTCTCTCTCTCTCTCTCTCTCTCTCTCTCTCTCTCTATATATATATATATATATATATATATAGTTATTGGCTTACAGGCATTCATATTGCAATCGATGTTGTCTCTCCCGTTTCAGGCACTTGCTAAATGTCTTAGTCTAACATTGACTGACTACTTCGAGCGCACCAGTTAGAATGTAGTGTGCGTGATCAAGCCCAAGCAAGCACAACATGTCTACCTTCCACAAACTATCAGTAGTTCACACGTCGTGTATTGTGAGATTACTATCGTAGTCTACATCCCCCTAAGGTTGAATAGTGTGCCCTATGTACCAAGGAAGCCACTTATGTCGTGCATGTCTAGTATTGTGAGGGATAATTGTATTTTAAGGGTGGATACACTGTCACCCATGTCCACCATCAATGAGTGCTCATACAAATCACCTGTCTCACAAATTTCTTGTGTTTACATAGGGAGAGCCTTGAAAGTGCCTAGATGCCCATTCCTCAAACATTAAAAATAAATGTGTACAAATGCTTAGGAATGACATGCAAATAGTAGCATGCCTAGATGCCCTTTCCTGTGAATAAGAAAGATATATAATCATACTCGATGTCTGTTGATGAGCCACCAATGTCATAAAAAGAAAGCATAAATAAAATAGCTTCGCATGCTCTTTTTATCTTGTACTTTATGTGGGTTAAAGAGCCACCAAATTGATAAAAGTATGCATAATAATATAGCCTAGAATGCTCTTATTATCTTCTTTAAAATATGTATATGTGTTGATTATTTGAAAATGATGGGAGTACCTATAAGACGTTTTCCCTAGCTCATGAATTTTATAAATGTATTGCAAATGGACCTTCAAGATGGCAAAATGTGATGGCTTGCCTTTCTCCTTGATCCTCCCCCATCCCTTGCCTCTCTCTAGAGCAAGGGATTAAGGTCTTTAGACACGTAAAAGAGTTTGATGTGGACCCCACAAGCAAAAAAGATCAAAGTCGTCTCAACAGGTATTAGGATGTACAGAGGAAGCCCGCCCTTAAACTCAACATGGACTAGTGGTAGGCCACCCTTAAACTCCACATGGATTAGTGAGCAAGCACAATCCCTTTTGAGAGCTAGACTCCCCAAATCTCATAGGCCTCATCAATCCATCCACCAGTAGTTGCATATTTAAATATCCCTTTTGATGGCATGGCGAACTCCCACACAAAGGGGAGATGCTAAGGGTGATATTCCAGTCAACCCTATGATTTCCAATGCACCCAAAACATTCCATTAGTTTTCGTGGAGCATACTATGTTACTGCACACACTAGAATACTTCTCCTCTCATCTTCCATATATTTATGATTTTTCTTTCTTTCCCCTTAATCTTTATAGTCACTGCCACCTAATTTCCTTGACATAGTAGTTATTAGTGTTTAAGCTACTGATATTGTGTAGGTTAGTTAATGACATTAGTGGCGGAGTTGGTACTCTTTGGGGGTTTGTAAACATACCCCTTGGATGGGTTTCATTTGCTAATGGCAAGCACTCTTGAAATTACATGTGGGGACATTATGACACTTGAATTAGAGCTCCATAGTACCTCCTTGCTCTATACCTAACTCTTTTCGAGTACATCATTAAAAAAGAATTTGAATTATTGGCGCCTTTCTAATGATAACTACCCAAAACACAATAAAGTTAGGGTAGAAAAATAACTCACCTAGATACATAAGCAACTAGGTATCCGAGTTGGAATATGTACAAGAGTACAAGCAATATACTCCAAAATTATGTGCAAAAAATGAAGGCAAATGCTACCTTCAAAGCACATGATATTATCCAAAATGCCAAAAAATTATAATAAAAAATAAAAAATTACAATTACTTCAAAAAATACCAAAAAAATTATGATAAAAAATAAAAAATAACAACAATTAACTAGAGATTACTCTGATACCACTGTTAAAACCCTAAGATCTCTCTAGATAATTGTTATGCATAAACATGCATAAATCAAGCATAAACTCATCCACCCGCGAGCCCAAGGGATGCACACATGAATTATAATGAAGTACATCATACCTTTACCTTGATGTCCCATACCATCAAGAGGTATAACTCCAATCCAATAGCATGTAGTTATAGTGTGAAATGGTAGGTAAGTAGATATAATCCTCTATACAAGAGAACATCATATCATAGCCTAGCCTCAAGAAAACATAGTCTTAGCCTCCCTTGAGTGTGCCCCATGCCCCTATTATATAGGAGGGCCCTCAAGTGACTCTTGACTCTCCGTTTCCCACGTGTGACCCTTGGATGCCTGACCCTAACCTTAACCCTTAAGGTTAGTCCTAACCCATGCTCCACTAGAGCTTGTTCCCATGCTCCCATGCTTACAAGCCTAATGTGGATTAGCTTCCTAGTATATGCACACATAATGTGCATATAACATGTGTGCCAGATACAAAAGATAAGTACATAGCCCAAAATGAGTAGATAAGAGGGTGTACATACGTACAGGGGAAAAAACCTCCTAGTGAGGGAAAAAGGGCCCCGGCGGTCCTAAGTGTGTTCACACATATCACTACCATATAATGCTACAAATCCCCCCTGGAGTAATGATGTGAACATGTACAAGGTATGGCCGATCAACCTGAAAAAGGAAGTAAGCCCAAAGCTTTACGAAAAGCTTCGAACTTTTCACGAGGAAGAGCCTTCGTGAATAAATTTGCCATGTTGTCATGTGTAGGCACATAGACCAAGCTGATCTCTACTGTAGAGAGTCTTTCCCTGACATAGTGGTAATGCATCTCAATGTGCTTAGTGTGAGCATGAAACACTAGGTTCCTCGCAAGTGCTAATGAGCTATGGCTATCAGTGAAAATCATAGTGCTAGATGACTGTCCAACACCCAAATCAGCCACAAGACATCTGAGTTACACACACTCAACTATAGCTTGAAAAGCTGCCTTGTACTCAGCTTCACAGCTCAAAATGGCCATTGTAGATTGCTTCTTGCTGAGCTATGATATACATGAATCACCAAGGCAAAAGCAAAACCCACTAGTGGACACTCGTGTGTCATAACATCTAGCCCAATCTGAATCACTGAAAGCATGCAGTTGTGATTCACCCCCCTTTGGATAAAATAATCTAAAATATTGAGTGCCCTGTAAATAGCAAAAAACCCACTTAACAGCTTACCAAGGCTTCGTTACCTGGGCTATGCATAAATCTGCTCAACTATGAGACTGCATACTATATATCTGGCCTCATACTACATACATAAAGAAGGGATCCAACAGCCTGTTGATATAAACTAGCATCAAAAGAGTCTCCTGCATCTTGAAGACTAAGTTGAGTACCTGTCTCTCCATAGGTGTAGCTATAGGTTTACAATATTCAAGATTAAACCTCTTCAATAGCTTCTGTATATATTTAGACTGTAGCATAACAATGCCATCATTGTGCTACATAAACTGAATCCCCAAATAGTAATACAAAGGCCCCAAATCTGACATCTCAAACGATGACTGCAAATCAGTCTTAAAGACTGAAATCTGATCTATATCGGGTCCCATGAGCAGCATGTCATCAACGTATAGAACGATGACTAAAAATGTGCCCTTACTCCTCTTCACACAAAGGGTACTCTCTGTTGGACTGTTGGCAAAAAACATTTGCAACCAAGTAGGCATGAATCTTATCATACCATGCTCTAGGAGCCTGCTCAAGGCCATAAAGAGCTTTTTTCAACCTCCATACTTTAGACTCTTCTCCTTTCATAATAACGAAACCAGGAGGCTGCGATACATACACCTCCTCATGTAAATCACCATTCAAGAATGCAGTCTTAATGTCCAATTGATATACATTCCACCCATGATGTGCTGCCAAAGCAATGAGACACCTAATGGTAGTCATATGAGATGTGGGTGCAAAGGTCTCATCATAATCAATGCCCTTTTGTTGGGCATACCCCTTTGCAACAAGTCTAGCCTTGTAGCGAGCAATGCTACCATCTGCTTTGCATTTTAACTTGTAAACCCACTTAGTACTAATGGCCTTCTTGCCATGAGGTAGATCTGTCGAATACCAGGTGTCATTCTTGAGTATAGAGTTATATTGATCATCATCCTATGCTTCCTTGAAGGAAAGAGGTTCCTCCTCATTACATAAAGTAGAAATGAGAACATGATCCACATGAGAATAATCTGCATGATGAAAACTTACATGAGTTCTGCTAGGTAAAGGAGCTACCAACTTACTATCCCTCAAAGGCTGATTTTGCGCTTGCAAAGGCTAAATTTCAGCACTTGGTTGAGCATTCAATTGCTCTACATATGGCTGTCCTTCATTAAACAAAGGTAGGAGTGAATCAAACATGTCGTGTGAGCATACATTCTGTTGTTTTATGCATGAAAGCATGGGTTGAACTGAGTTTTCAACAAAAACAACATCTTTACTTACCAAAATCCTCTTTGAGGCCGGATGGTAGAGTCTATATCCCTTGCGTTCTGAACTATATCGCATAAATATGCACTTAACTACCTTATCATCAAGCTTACTACGTTGTTGCTCGGGCACAAGAGCATAAGCAAGACAACCAAAAACATGCAAATGAGCCACATAAGGCTTCCTGCCATGCCAAGCTTCATAAGGAGTTTTAGACTACAAGGCCTTGGTAGGGCATTTGTTCAACACATAGTTTGTGCACATAGTTGCCTCTTAACCAAAAACCACGAGGTAAATCTTGGGCTCACCATACATCGTGCCATCTCCATGAGAGACATGTTCTTCCTCTCAGCCACACCATTTTGCTTGATGCCTTAGGCACAATGAAGAAGACAATGAGAAAAGGTGGACACAAAGATAAGCAAGGACAAGCAACCAAACGTTGGCCAAGAGCAAAAGACTGAGAGGAAAGGAAGCAACAAGGGATCTTCATTAAGAAAAATCACAGACATCTCAAGCAAGCATAAGCATTGAGCACCAAAGGAGCTACCAACCACTACCCTAATTCATATGTTGTCAGCCACCAAATGAGTAGGCAAGTCTATGTGTTTGTAAGCATGCTTTACCACATAGGGGTAGCCATAGAGTACCTAGGGGAAGTGATACAAATGTAAACACTCATGACCAACTGAGAGTAGCTAATTAAGCACCCAGGGGGGAGATGTTCCATGTCCAAGTCCAAATAGGGGGTGAAGTATTTGTAAATCTCACATTTGACCACCTTGCAGTAGCCTAAGAAAATGCCACCAAGGGGGGGTGTTGAGAAATATGGTGCTGTTGAGCACAAGAGTTGGTAGGGAGTGAGTTGAGTAAGCCAAAGAAGACATTGTTTAGCAAGAAACCACATGAGCAAAGCTGAATTATCCTACATGAGCTAGCAAAGTCAATGTTATACTCACCCATATTAAAGGGGTCACACAAGCATCTTAAGCTTATCTATGAGTGCAAGTTAATCTATCTTGCAACCCATTTAGCTTAAGTACAATTCTTAGTTAGTATACACATGCACACACACACACATACACACACCATGTTTTCATCTATGTAGTACCACCCACCATAGATTAGGTTAACTATGTTTATGCATTTAGGGTTAGCAAGCTTTCATAGCCATTGCCTAGAGCACCATGATTCTTAATAGACTGTTTAGACAATTCATTTGTATCTATTGTTCTTACATCTTTATGGGATTTATACCAAGGATTGTATCCACACTTTGGCTCATGATGAAGGGTAACCTTAATGCCCTTACATTTGATGAGTTGATTACAGTGCTAAAACAATGCCAAACTTGAGATTTAGGTATGCGCAAGCTCTAAGGACTAGTGCTACTCTACAAGTCAAAAAGGTAGCTAAATCTAGAATTAACCCAATCTTACGGCAAGGATGCTAAGAAGGATGGTGATAAGCTTAAGATGGATCTAAGATGAAAGGCAAATGCAACTATTATTGAAACCTAAGCCATTATATCAATGAATGCAAAAAAGAGGGTGATAAGCCTAAGAAGAACCTAATAAGAAAGGCAAATAAAACTATTATCTGACGTTAAGCAATCATATCAATGAATCCAACAAAAGGCTAGAGAAGGAGAAGAAGAAAGAGTCAAGAATAGTTGTGGCTTGTGCATGAGCAGTGCCAAATTTTGAAAAGGAGGAGTCTATGAACTTTGCACAAGATGATTGGGCATTTATTATGCACTACAGTCATGACCCTTCTGTCCATGATGTATGCATGTTAGTGATACATCAACGTCTTTGGTATTTTGATAGTGGTGCTAGCAAGCACATTACTTCTCAGCCCCTCGAGGGGTGGTTGAGAAATGGTACCATAGAGCACAAAGAAGAGATAGGAAGTGAGTTGAGTAAGCCAAGCAAGAGCAAAGTCTAGCATGAAGCCACATGAGCAAAGGGAATTATCCCACATTGATGTACAAGTCTAAGGGTGTATCTTCTCATATAAAAAAGGGCCATTTCAAGCAATGAAAGACGAAGCAAGCTCTCAAGTCTCTTTATGAGTACAAGTCTCAATCTTGTAACCTAATTATGCTTGAGTCTAAGCTTAATTACTTTATTAGTTAATCATCATGTTTAAGTGTAGGCATCACCCACCTTAGATTAGCTTAATTACTAGAATAATATAGGATTAGTACTCACCATAGTCATGCATAGGGTACCCATTATTTTAATATGGTATTAGAGCCACCCCTTTCACCCATGAGCTTCTCCAAATCTCATCATTGCAAGCTCAGACCATATCTCAACACTCCATCAACTCACATTGCATTAATCCTTGCTTATTAATCACTAATTACTTACTTAAACCAAACCTTATCTTCTACCCAAGAGAGAGGCTGAGATTCAAGGAGCTAGTTCTCCCAACTCTCCCCAGCATTGTCCACAAGATTTTGGGGAACCTCAACACATCAAGGCGTCCAATCCTACCAGATGGATTGGCCAATTTTGCCCAATATCTTCTACCCAAGAGAGAGGCTGAGATTCAAGGAGCTGGTTCTCCCAACTCTCCCCAGCATTGTCCACAAGATTTTGAGGAACCTCAACACATCAAGGCGTCCAATCCCACCAGATGGATTGGCCAATTTTGCCCAATATCCTGTGATTTTCGCACTACAGCATCGACTGCAAATCAACTCATTCTCACTCTCTACTATCACTTGGCACAATCCCTCTTAGGGCAACCTTGGGTATACCTTGAGCTTCCCACATATCAAAACTCAAGTCATTTAGTGTAGCAAATGACCTGGGAGGCATGAAAAACCAATCGAGATTTTTTAGCTTGTTGCGCCCTATTTGGAAGTGTTTCAGCTAATTTCTTTGCTTATTACCTTGATCCCCATCAAGGGCTAACCCCCTATATCAAAAGCCCCAACAAATTGTGTTAATCTAAGCTCAATTGTGTCCTCCAAAGTCTATAGCTTTTTTTCCCTTAATCATTGTCAATAGTGCATCATTAGTAGAAATTGGGCCAATTAAGCTTCAAAATTGGAAAATTGGGATTAGGTTTGCATTAGGTAATCTCTCTTTTGGAACTTAATCATTTTTAAATTATTTGCATCTTGAAAACATCACTTGCATCAAACGTTTTCATTGCATAAAAGGATTAAAGCATTGCATTGCCAAACCTTGTACGAGAGTACAGACACTGCCACCACCATGGAGACTTGTCACAAGCTCATGGTAACACTCTCTCACATGGCATTAAACATTGGGAATTTCATCGGGGGAAGAAACATATGTTGAGGATATCAAGCATCTCACAAAGCATAATATGATTGCACATAACATTCTCCTAAGCATGCCAAAAGTACACACGCATGGAGCAACCACATTACAAATCATGGCACTCACATACAAAGTATCAAAGCACCAGACATAAGCATCAAGTGGCATTAAAGACAAAGTCTACACCAAAGGCATAATGAAGAAGACAATGCTAAAAGGTGGACATGAAGACAAGTAGTCAAAGAGCCAAGAGTCAAGCCAAAGAGCAAAGACCAAGAGCCATGAAGCATTCAACAATACAAAGAAGGACACAACATCGACATGAAGAATGAAGGAAGCAACAAGGGATCTTCATCAAGTAAAAGCAAAGAGATCTCAAGCTAGCAGTAACACTAAGCAACATTGAGCTACCAACAACCACTACCCTAACCAAAATCATATATTGTATAAGCCACCAAATGAGTAGTCAAATTGATATGTAAATGTAGAACACTTGACCACTAGAGAGTAGTCGAAGTAGCACCTTGGGGGGAGTGAAAATTAAACCCACCATCTCTAAAAGTAATCCTGAGCGCTAGAGAGTAGCCAAGCCAAAGAGCCTTTGAGTTACCTAGCCAAGTTAGAAATGAGAGGGGATGAACATATGTTACAAAAACTCGCATCTGACCACCTTCCAATAGCTTAAGAAAATGGCACCAAGGGGGGGTGTTGAGAAATGTGGTGTTATAGAGCACAAGGAAGAGATAGGGAGTGAGTTGAGTAAGCCAAGCAAGAGCAAAGTCTAGCATGAAGCCACTTGAGCAAAGGGAATTATCCCACATTGATATACAAGCCCAAGTGTGTACCTCCTCATATAAAGGGGGGCCGTTTCAAGTAATGATTTAGATGAAGCAAGCTGTCAAGCCTCTTTATGAGTATAAGTCACAATCTTGTAACCTAATTATGCTTGAATCTAAGCTTAATTAGTTTAGTAGTTAATCATCATGTTTAATCTTAGGCATCACCTACCTTAGATTAGCTTAATCATGAAATTAATATAAGATTAATACTAATTACCATAATCATACACATGGTACCCATGATTATAGAGGGTTCACTCATAGTAAAGGGGACACATCACCTGCATACATAGACTTCTAGAAAACCCCCTATTTATAGACCTTATGAGATTAATATGATCCCCCTATTTAAACTTGTACAATATACATGTAAGACTTATTTTATATCCCCTTTCTTAAATGTACAGTTTAGAATTGAGGTTTCCATTAAAGCCATAATGGTGGATGTTCTAAATTGTTTTAAAAATTTAACAACATATCGACCGAAGAATAAGCATTCAATTTTTTTGGGGGGATGATCTTAAGCTATCTAATTTATCAAAATGAGCTCACTATCAGGTAGCTTTAGCATTAGCACTAGAGAGCAACCAATCAAATGTAAATTTGAAACTATAATAAATTTGATAAACACTAGAACTAATCATACAATGAAAAGTTTATTTAAAACTTAGTATACTGTTATCTTTTGGTAATATGTGGACTGCAAAATCTATAATCAAACGACCAACCTTAGAATTTGCTTTCGCATAAACTAGGAAATATAATAAAGGGATTTTAATAGTTAAATCTTCAACGTTTGTTTATTTAAGAGTGTCCTAGTCAAAACAGATTTTTGGCCATATATAAGTTTAACTTTTCTCACCACCATAAAGTTTTCAAAAAATCTGGCAGCATTTTGACAACCAAGTAGACCATCCACACATTGTGGGAAAACCTAATCCTACCCAATAATACTGATTCAAGCCTCATCTCATGTGACGGCGAGCACGCTTTCAAGCATTAAAAAAATCAATGAGATAGTAAAACACTCAATCAAACAAACTTTAGACATCAAATTTTTTTCATCAAAATTTAATAAGTTTTTATTCTATAGTAAGCTTTTTGTATAAAACTGGAACCTTATATTACAATGTGTGAAATACAACATGCTCTTGTAAATAAAAAATGCATCACTTTTTGACATTAATGAAATGATAAACTTGAAGCCAATTTCTTCACCTGTAAGATTGAAAAAGAGTAAGTACTTACTTGTTTTGTTTTCACTTGCTTAGAATGAAGAGAAGTGCTGAGCATTTAAAAGAGCTAGTCGATAATGTCGTTGTTTTACCTGTAAGATTGAAAAAGAGAAAGTCCTTACTTGTTTTGTTTTCACTTGCTTAGAATGAAGAGAAGTGCTGAGCATTTAAAAGAGCTACACAACATTTTGAGATTTTTTAAAGAGATTTTTTTATTTAATTAGACTTAAAACCATTTAAATCATTGAAATTATCTCACCTTCGTAAAAGAATACCAAAGTGTATGTATATGAGTTGATTTGAATCCCCATCTTCTAACTCTTCTTTCGTTAAAAAATCCTACATATATAAGAAGACTGCATCCATCTTAAGTTATATATAATATCTTTCTCATGAATTTGCACATGTCTTGTCAACAAATAAATAAAACAAAAGCAATTAGTCTTAAGAACTTGCAAAAAAAACACAAGGATGATGACCTAAACAAGCATTTGAGCCATTAACATGAACTCATAATAATAATCACATTATTAAGAGAATTTGAAGATCACAAGATTCTTATCCATAATATGAGTCTCAAACAACACACCATAAATTGCCATAAATTGTAACAAGTGCCAAGAAGTATACAAAAGTACCAAAAGATTACATATGCTGAGAATGTTTTTAATTCCATCATTATCTTTCTAAATGCCACATAACAATAACATAAGCAAAATGAATATGTTATACTCAGTATCTCCAAGTATAAAAGACCCAAAATGGTCAAAATGTTTATGACCCCAATGCTAGAATTGCATAACAAACTAGACGATCACAAAAGTTCTCTGACATTTCTTAGTAGCCTAGATCCATGTCGACGTTTAACCTACAAAGAAAAACATTATTATTAATACACACGGATAATAAAGACACACATTAAAAGTTCCCTACCTATATTGATCTAACATATTTCTATTTTAATGAATTTCTCTTTATTTAACACATGAATATCTCATGTTTAATATTCAATGAATAGAACAAAATCCACAATCCATTTGTAAAGTTTTAAGCAATACAAATCACAATATTACTTTATGTGAGTCAAGTTACCTTTTGTGTCCCTTACATAGTCATTGAAGATTTTATAGTCATGGGCATTAAGATGATATTTCTTTGATATCAGATCATAGCTCAAATTTGCTAAGGTAATTATAGCTTCCAAAGGCATTGGGTTGCCAACAAGATCATATGTGTAGCATCTAGTTCCCTTGGTTATTTGATACCATGCTAGATGAATCTCCACATTTGAAGGACGATCCAAAAGATCAAAAGGACCCCTTGTCTCTTTTATACCGTTTCCCAACTCTTATGCTCATTACATACCACATGCCTTTCATGACTCCTTGATTAGTATTTGCAACCTTTCCTTTTCTTTTGAGCTTTGCATTATCCTTAGATGTAGTATTTTTAAAAAGAACAACACAATTGGACCATATTCCAAGGCATGTAAGTTTGAAGCTTTGTCTTCATCTCAAATGAGAAATACACTCCACTTTTCACCCTTGTTAGTCTATCCTTTAATAATCTTGGATTTCCATGCAACTGACTCACAAGCATGCTCTTACACAAAGTCTTCCCATCGACTTCCACAAAAGGTCATCATTAAGAGAATCCATGACATGACAAAGCTCACTTTGGGCAATTGCAATCTCATCATCAACATCTAAAACACTATCTTTAATTACATCTCTAGCACAATCATTCGATAGATCTTCTTATTCTTCAACATTGTCAAGTGCATTGTTTTCAAGATGCTCCAAGGTATCTTTTTCCTCCCATGAAGCACCCCATGAAGCTTCACCTTGCATACCAAGCTTTTGACACATAGACTTTGCTTATGTTAAACCCTCTTTTATTGCGGATATAATCTGTTCATCATCAGTGCTCAGGTGGTCACTTAGATTGGCCAAATACATGCCATGTACATGATTCGTACCAATCCATATGTTTTCTTGCTTTGAGTGAGCTGTTGGAAAACTTAAATTTGAACTTTCTTGAAACTCATAAATTCTATTCAATGGTCCCGCACTACTCAATAAGTCACAACCATCATAACATCTCTAATTATTAACCATGCCTCCCACTTTACTAAGGAAGTTATCACAAGCATCCGATCTCGTATAAGAGAAGGGAACTTGCAAGTGACCATACTTGTCTCTGAAGATCTTTATGAGAAGAACCACAAAGTGACGTGACAATTAGATGTCCATGAACGTTTCTCTACTCAAGAAGTTTTGCTTGAGTGTACACACATCATGTTTTGTGATCCACATGCACCAAATCCTAATGACATATGAAAACATCATAAGTCACAAGTCTAATAAGCTGCCATAGCTATCCCATGAACATACCATAACAATTATATGTTAAAATATCTTCAAAAGCTTGCAAGCATTTGGTACTTGAAAAAGAAAGATACTTTTCCGGCACACGCTCGTACAAGTTGAGCTTAGGAGATAGAAAAATATTAATGTATGATGCCACCATTGAGAGAGATACACCTTTGTGCCAAGTGTTCGCTCTTGATGATGACCAATCCCATCCATAAGAGCTCTAAACAATTTTGAACTTTACGTGCCGCTACCCTTTGTGCCGATCTCCAATTTCATCTATCTTTTCTCTCTATATCTCCTTCTTGCTGTTGCAGACCATGATCCTCATCAGCCTTGAAACTTTCATATACTACTGCCACATGATTGAAGGTGGCAAGATCACTACCAAAAAGCACTAATATTATAAATTAATTATCTAGAGGATTGATCAGCTTCTTTTTATTGTGTATATAATCTTGATCATGCAATCCAATGATGCTTCCATCAACTTCCACACAGAAGTTGTGAATGATCAACTTTTCCATTCACAACTTCCACAAAAGTTGTGAATGGTTAACTTTTCCAAGGGATTGAGTATTTGACACCTATGAGAGAGCTATTATATTCTACCATAAGCTTTGTGTGCCTAGAATCTCTATCACCACGAGCATGACCAAGTATAGGGCTAACCACATCTTTCACATACATATTCCAATACAAAGTGACTTCTTTCCATTGATCCTTGATGAACATGGAATCAAACTTATTAGAAGTTAGTTGTATTAGAAGAACTAACTTTGGTAAGCATTCAACAAGAAGGGTTTGCAATTGATACTCTTACATAGTGGGAAATCACATTGTTCTAGAATGCATCCACAATTCTATGATACCCATTCTCGCCATCACCAACAAGCACTGTCAAATTTGAAATGCATGTGTGATATAACTTCTTCCCACAAAAACCAATAACTTGGTCATCATCCACCTCACCATCCTCTTTACCATAGTCTCATCTTCAGCAACAATGATAGGCACACTTCCCATGTAAAGCCCATTTTTTGACATATGATGCTTGTATATTTCTGCCACGTGCTAAAACACATCCTCTCTTAAGCCGATCCTGTAGCAAAGTGCTTTTCTCATAGCCCTTGTTGTGGTTGACATATGTGGACCATCAAAATTCATGGAGAGAAAGTTATGTAATCTTGTCCCTCCCCAAATCTTTACAGCTTAAAATAGATTTTTTATTGTATCAAAATACCGCTTTCCTTGACCCACCCTTATTATATTTTGTCCAAACTCACTCACTTACAATTGTTATGGCTCACCCTAACCCTTCTTGAAACACATCCAAAAAGAGCTTACCTGGTGAACCGCAACTGTCGTGTGAGGATCTTTCCAATGGCCGAGCTCGTAACCCTTAAGGTCTCCAAGCTCTACAACTCCTTGAAAAGCAATTCCACCGCATCTCACGCAAGCGTTCTCACACCGTCGCGTTGCACTATGGGTCCTCGTCCCTCCTCTCACCTCACTTCACTCACACACACTCACGAGCATGAATTAGGGAGAGAGATTAGCAAGAGCAAGACTCAATTGCACAATGGGAGAGTATGTTGTATTATGAGAGAAATTCACTTATATACATAGCCATAAGTGTTCACACTCACTTAAAGTATGGCCGGCCGAGCACTTTAGGCTTATAAGAGGCCTAATGTTATTACAATGACTACTCTCATAATATATCCATGAAGTACATCGCTCAGGGCTTCATCCTAACTTGCTACCACACGCTCTTGAAGTAGGAATCACCATAAATACTCCGTCACACCATTACGGGCACCCATCCAAGTTGTAGCTTTGGACACTATTGCTTTATATCTTAAATGTATGACCCTTTGGTATATCTACCGTGACTCCTTAATGTAATATAATGGTGGTAGCTCTTGTTAATTCGAGAATTGGATTAACATTCTCCCCTTCCATATGGCGATCACGTCCTCATAATCGTGTTGAAGACCTTTGTGTGGGGAGAAGGAACAAGCTTTGGCGATGGCTTTGATGTTGAATGACGTTCAATGATCTTTGTTCCTCCGGAAGAAATAAGAAAAGTTAGTAAACGAATGAAGAGGTTAGTGGTGTATTGGTAATTCCTAACGGGGTGGGGGGTTGGGGTTTTTTGTGAATGATCGTATTTTTAAAAAAATATATTTGTGTGAGTCTCCCTTTTTTTGGGGCTAAATTTGTTTTTGGCAATCATCGGCAAGGTTACATGTTATATTTGTTAGTGGGGACACTAAGAGATGTTAATAATGGGAGAGGAGGATCTGGAGGAACGTAGACTTAATCATCAGAACGAGATGGTGATTCTCAGTTCCTCATTTGATTCATTGAAGCGGCATTCATCATTTGAAGTAATTGGCTTGTGATGATGTCCCTTTGTGTGGCAGGATTCTTTTCAAATGTTGTTGAGTAGGATCCGATCATGTCTTCTTTTGTCCATGTGATTTTTATGTTTTTATGCATATTTAAGTGCTCTTATGAAGCAGATTTACATGAAGTACAATAATTGAGTCATATAGACTCTTATTGAGCTGCTATGTATTGAAGTAGCCACTTGTTGGTGACAATTGAAAGAATTACGTCGACTTGCGAGGCTAATATAGAGATCTTCACTAGGGATGGAAAATCATTGAGTTGTGAAGATGGTGGCATCGTTTGGAGAGGTTTGTAATTTGAAGAAAAATTCAACGCGATGGGTGCCCACCATGGCCCCCCCATCCAGAGATGTACTTAGAAGTTGTCGATGGTGAGGCTTTGGTGCAAATGTTCTCCAGTTGCATGAGTATGGATATGTACTCATGGAGAAGCTGCTACATTAATTTAGCCAAAAGAATAGTAAGCAATAAGCTTAACAAATATATAGTGGCTATTACGTGATATGGCTTAATTCGATGAAGTTGCAGGCTTTGACCTCGAGGTTAAAAAAAAAAAGTGGGTCATGTAGGTCATGATTTGCAAACAACAGCTTCTTGTGCGCTCATTTCTCATTTCCAGAGGGGTGACATGAGCATTGTTATTTTGTTCTTGATGTGCTCTTAAGTCTCCGTATTTGTTGCTCAAATGATGTCGAGGCAATAGGGAAGACTGCTGATTGTTTGCTTGAATAGACAAGCTCTTGTGTTGGTGCTAAATGCACGAGAGTGGTCGAGTGATTTGCTTGCTGTTTCTTGGGCCTCCATTCTTGTCGAACTATAGGTGAAGTTGTTGGGGTTGAAGTCGGTGGTGAGGTTTTCTTCACATTGTTCGATTTTGGCAAAACCATATGATGGTATTACCATCATAGTATTCTTGTTGTTGAAGTACATGCACATGCACCCATCTTTGACGAACACTGTAATTTGGTTGCCGATGTGCTTGGTGTTGAGGCTTTCTTCTTTATGCAAGATTAGGGGACTTTGTGATGTGCTTGGGGACCCAAGCTTTGGTATTTCTTTGGTAGTACCCTTGTGCTTGCAGCAGCGTTTTTGGTACCCACACTTGTTGCATTGGTGGAGTTCTTTGAGGAACTCGCATGAGGAACTCGCACAGGCTTTTGTGGACGGTGTAGTGGAGTACTCTTCTTCTTCCTTGGCTTCCGAGTGCTGCATTGAGGAAGATGTTTTGTCTGTCGAGGCACCCAAATTTGATTGGCACCTTCATAGTAGCCTTGAGCTACAAGTAGTTTCTTCTCCACCCACATTTTGATACTATTAAGATATCGTGATTGTGGGATTATTGGTGGAGTTTTCTTTAGGGTTGATATGGAAGGTTTGGGGCTGTCCTTGACTTTGGCTGGTGTGAGGTTTCAGGTTTGAGACTCATGGTCATTGTAGATGATGATGAGGTTAGAGTCTCTTGTGGAGTGGTTGTCGATGATGACGCCTTTAAGCATGTGGTTGTCTCCTTTGATGAGGTCTATCAATGAAGATACATAGGATCCAGGGCCTTTCCTTTGAGTTCTTTATTAGAGATAGATGGTTTGGCTTTAGGAACCGAGTGCTACCAACATGCACTAGGAGCTTCCAATGCCATGCCGGTAGCTATCAACATGCATCGGGAGCTTCCATGACGTGTCGGGTACTAAGAGTTTTAAGTATTTATGTTTATGCTTGGATAGATAACAAATAACTTGCGGTGTGATGTTACATGTGAAGGAGGAGTAGATATTTAAATTATCTTTGTAAGTATATAACCTCAAATTGTATCTTATCTTCTAAGAAAAGAAGGTTACCTTAAATAACAACATAAAATCAACGTTCATTTGTTTATACGTTTATCGCTTGAAGTAGTGGACCGTCTCCCTATGCAAGATGAATATGATTTTGCATTACAAAGGGGTTTGGAAAGCTCTCTTTGAAAGGTGTAAGATGAAGGATTGATTGTTACTTCTGGAGGACATTGATTGTTACTTCTGGAGGATATGCCATGCTTGGCAAGCATGGCAAGTAGGTTTTTGAGTTGTTTTTTGTCTCGATTTTTGGGTTGAATTTTGAAGCTGCTGGTCGGAGGCCAAAATGGTCGATTTTGTCTTCGGAAGACCGAGTCCAAAGTCGAAGAGCTTGATGTCAGCTTTCTGATGAGCCCTAGAGTGCCTTTATACGGTTTAGGAGATACGGACCTCCAAACAGGGATGGTTTCTAGAGTTTTTTTTTTTTGCCGGAATTGTCTTTCACGGTCGGAATTTTTTTGCTGGAATTGTCTTTCACGGTCGGAATTTTTTACCGAAATTGTCTTTGACGGTTGGATTTTTTCGTCGGAATTCTCGTCCACGACCGAAAATTTTCACCGGAATTACCTCACGGACAGAAATTTTCATTGAAATTGCCTTTCACGGCCGCAAATTTTTGCCAGATTTGTCTTTCACGGCCGGAAATTTTTGTTGGAATTGCCTCACGGCCGAAATTTTTCGTAGTATTTGCCTTTCACGTCTGGATTTTTTTGTCGGAATTATCTTTCACTATCGGAATTGTTGGTCGGATTTGCCTTATGGCCGGAATTTTTCGCCGGATTTGCCTTTTACTAGCTGGAATTGTCTTTCACAGCTAGATTTTTTAAAAAACTTTGTTAATTTGTTAATTTTTAAAATTTAAAATTTAAAGTTTTTTGGAGTCTAGTGGGAAATACGAATTTTCCTTTTTGGGGGGGGGATATTTTTTAAATTTAAAATGAAAGGGATGTGGGCATTTTCCCAACCTTTTAATGACACCCCTTACACCCTTCATAAATGACCCCCAAAATGGACAAATTGACACCTCATGAGCATCTACTCATTGAATGCTCATTAGCCTTAATGAGTTATGTAAAAAAGTGATCAAAGATTAATCCAAGATTAATCTGTTCACTAATATTTCTCTCTTTTACACTAATCAAGGACTCTAATTAACCACTAATCTCTAATTAATTCACACAATTGAGCACATCATTGGATTGGGAATGCTAATCTTTGTGCATCAACAATGGTGTAAATTAATCTAAAATAGGAGATTAATTAGACTCTTAATTATAGTCTCCTCTTTAAGGCAAAATTAATCAAAGAGAGTCAAATTTCTCAAATCGATGAAAAATTTGAAGTTATTAGGTGTTTTGATGCATCTAGATGCTCTCAAAACACTCAAAAATCCCCATTTTGACTACTCATATAATCAATTCAGACCCCAATTAACACATTTTCTAAAATTTTGGCCTCTTGAACAATATTAATCACCCTTAATAACAAAAACTAGTAAATTAAGAGAAATTAGTCAAATAAGGGTTTTTTTTAATGGTTTTAAGAAATTTTTTGAAAGATTAAGCTACTCCTAACTAAAGAGAGCTAACATCCACTAAAAATTACATTTTATTGCATTGTTTGATGCAATGGATGCAAACTAAGCCTAATACAAACTATGTGCAAGTCCTAAGAACATGAAAAACCACCAAAACAATAACAAAACCAACAAATTAATCTAAAAATTAAGTAAAAAGCATTCTTTTCCAAAAACAAAAAAGAGAGCTATTCTACACCAAATCTCACACAAATCACTATCAAATCCACATCTTTTTTATGGGAAACCACTAATCAAGATAATGGGCAATGGGTTATGCGTAGATTAGAGGCAAAACGATGGAAAAAGCTAAGGGATGGCTCCCCGACAGTGGCGCCAAAAATGTTATGGCTCACCCTAACCCTCCTTGAAACACATCCAAAAAGAGCTTACCTGGTGAACCGCCAACTATCGTGAGGATTTTTTCAATGGCTGAGCTCATAACCCTTGAGGTCTCCAAGATCTATAACTCCTTGAGAAGCAATTCCACCACGTCTCCCGCAAGCGTTGTCACACCGTTGCGTTGCACTACGGGTCCTCGTCCCTCCTCTCACCTCACCTCACTCACACACACTTACTAGTATGCATTAGGGAGAGAGATTAGCAACAGCAAGACTCAATTGCACACTGGGAGAGAGATTAGCAAGACTCAATTGCACACTGGGAGAGTATGTTGTATTATGAGAGAAATTCACCTATATACATGGCCAATAAGTGTTCACACTCACTTAAACTAAGAGATGTTAATAATGGGAGAGGAGGATCTGGAGGAACATAGACTTAATCATCAGAACGAGATGGTGATTCTCAGCTCCTCATTTGATTCATTGAAGTAGCATTCATCATTTGAAGTAATTGGCTTGTGATGATGTCCCTTTGTGTGGCAGGATTCTTTTCAAATGTTGTTGAGTAGGATTCGATCATGTCTTCTTTTGTCCATGTGATTTTTATGTTTTTATGCATATTTAAGTGCTCTTATGAAGTAGATTTACATGAAGTACAATAATTGAGTCATATAGACTCTTATTGAGCTGCTATGTGTTGAAGTAGCCACTTGTTGGTGACAATTGAAAGAATTACGTTGACTTGCGAGGCTAATATAGAGATCTTCACTAGGGATGGAAAATCATTGAGTTGTGAAGATGGTGGCGTCGTTTGGAGAGGTTTGTAATTTGAAGAAAAATTCAACGCGATGGGTTGTACCATTAACCGGGCTTTCGCCCACCATGGCCCCCCCATCCAGAGATGTACTTAGAAGTTGTCGATGGTGAGGCTTTGGTGCAAATGTTCTCCAGTTGCATGAGTATGGATATGTACTCATGGAGAAGCTGCTACATTAATTTAGCCAAAAGAATAGTAAGCAATAAGCTTAACAAATATATAGTGGCTGTTACGTGATATGGCTTAATTCGATGAAGTTGCAGGCTTTGATCTCGAGGTTAAAAAAAAAGTGGGTCATGTAGGTCATGATTTGCAAACAACAGCTTCTTGTGCACTCATTTCTCATTTCCAGAGGGGTGACATGAGCATTGTTATTTTGTTCTTGATGTGCTCTTAAGTCTCCGTATTTGTTGCTCAAATGATGTCGAGGCAATAGGGAAGACTGCTGATTGTTTGCTTGAATAGACAAGCTCTTGTGTTGGTGCTAAATGCACGAGAGTGGTCGAGTGATTTGCTTGCTGTTTCTTGGGCCTCCATTCTTGTCGAACTATAGGTGAAGTTGTTGGGGTTGAAGTCGGTGGTGAGGTTTTTTTCACATTGTTCGATTTTGGCAAAACCATATGATGGTATTACCATCATAGTATTCTTGTTGTTGAAGTACATGCACATGCACCCATCTTTGACGAACACTGTAATTTGGTTGCCGATGTGCTTGGTGTTGAGGCTTTCTTCTTTATGCAAGATTAGGGGACTTTGTGATGTGCTTGGGGACCCAAGCTTTGGTATTTCTTTGGTAGTACCCTTGTGCTTGCAGCAGCGTTTTTGGTACCCACACTTGTTGCATTGGTGGAGTTCTTTGAGGAACTCGCATAGGCTTTTGTGGACGGTGTAGTGGAGTACTCTTCTTCTTCCTTGGCTTCCGAGAGCTGCATTGAGGAAGAGGTTTTGACTGTCGAGGCACCCAAATTTGATTGGCACCTTCATAGTAGCCTTGAGCTACAAGTAGTTGCTTCTCCACCCACATTTTGATACTATTAAGATATCGTGATTGTGGGATTATTGGTGGAGTTTTCTTTAGGGTTGATATGGAAGGTTTGGGGCCGTCCTTGACTTTGGCTAGTGTGAGGTTTCAGGTTTGAGACTCATGGTCATTGTAGATGATGATGAGGTTAGAGTCTCTTGTGGAGTGGTTGCCGATGATGACGCCTTTAAGCATGTGGTTGTCTCCTTTGATGAGGTCTATCAATGAAGATACATAGGATCCAGGGCCTTTCCTTTGAGTTCTTTATTAGAGATAGATGGTTTGGCTTTAGGAACCGAGTGCTACCAACATGCACTAGGAGCTTCCAATGCCATGCCGGTAGCTATCAACATGCATCGGGAGCTTCCATGATGTGTCGGGTACTAAGAGTTTTAAGTATTTATGTTTATGCTTGGATAGATAACAAATAACTTGCGGTGTGATGTTACATGTGAAGGAGGAGTAGATATTTAAATTATCTTTGTAAGTATATAACCTCAAATTGTATCTTATCTTCTAAGAAAAGAAGGTTACCTTAAATAACAACATAAAATCAACGTTCATTTGTTTATACGTCTATCGCTTGAAGTAGTGGACCGTCTCCCTATGCAAGATGAATATGATTTTGCATTACAAAGGGGTTTGGAAAGCTCTCTTTGAAAGGTGTAAGATGAAGGATTGATTGTTACTTCTGGAGGACATTGATTGTTACTTCTGGAGGACATGCCATGCTTGGCAAGCATGGCAAGTAGGTTTTTGAGTTGTTTTTTGTCTCGATTTTTGGGTTGAATTTTGAAGCTGCTGGTCGGAGGCCAAAATGGTCAATTTTGTCTTCGGAAGACCGAGTCCAAAGTCGAAGAGCTCGATGTCAGCTTTCCGATGAACCCTAGAGCGCCTTTATACGGTTTAGGAGATACGGACCTCCAAACAGGGATGGTTTCTAGAGTTTTTTTTTTGCCGGAATTGTCTTTCACGGTCGAAATTTTTTGCCGGAATTGTCTTTCACGGTCGGAACTTTTTACCGAAATTGCCTTTGACGGTCGGATTTTTTCATCGGAATTCTCTTCCACGGCCGAAAATTTTCACCGGAATTACCTCACGGACAAAAATTTTCATTGAAATTGCCTTTCACGGCCGTAAATTTTTGCCAGATTTGTCTTTCACGGCCGAAAATTTTTGTTGGAATTGCCTCACGGCTGGAATTTTTCGTAGTATTTGCCTTTCACGGATGGATTTTTTTGCCGGAATTATCTTTCACTGCCGGAATTGTTGGTCGGATTTGCCTTATGGCCGGAATTTTTCGCCGGATTTGCCTTTTACTGGCTGGAATTGTCTTTCACAACTAGATTTTTAAAAAAACTTTGTTAATTTGTTAATTTTTAAAATTTAAAATTTAAAGTTTTTTGGAGTCTAGTGGGAAATACGAATTTTCCTTTTTGGGGGGGGGATATTTTTTAAATTTAAAATGAAAGGGATGTGGGCATTTTCCCAACCTTTTAATGACACCCCTTACACCCTTCGTAAATGACCCCCAAAATGGATAAATTGACACCTCATGAGCATCTACTCATTGAATGCTCATTAGCCTTAATGAGTTATGTAAAAAAGTGATCAAAGATTAATCCAAGATTAATCTGTTCACTAATATTTCTCTCTTTTACACTAATCAAGGACTCTAATTAACCACTAATCCCTAATTAATTCACACAATTGAGCACATCATTGGATAGAGCATGGGAATGCTAATCTTTGTGCATCAACAATGGTGTAAATTAATCTAAAATAGGAGATTAATTAGACTCTTAATTATAGTCTCCTCTTTAAGGCAAAATTAATCAAAGAGAGTCAAATTTCTCAAATCGATGAAAAATTTGAAGTTATTAGGTGTTTTGATGCATCTAGATGCTCTCAAAACACTCAAAAATCTCCATTTTGACTACTCATATAATCAATTTAGACCCCAATTAACACATTTTCTAAAATTTTGGCCTCTTGAACAATATTAATCACCCTTAATAACAAAAACTAGTAAATTAAGAGAAATTAGTCAAATTCAAGGATTTTTTTGATGGTTTTAAGAAATTTTTTGAAAGATTAAGCTACTCCTAATGCTTGCTAACACTCTAATCCAAACAATTTCAACAAAAAACACACAATTAAACTAAAATTAATGGTCTTAGTTCTATGTTTAAACTAAAGAGAGCTAACATTCACTAAAAATTAATGATCTTAGTTCTATGTTTAAACTAAAGAGAGCTAACATTCACTAAAAATTGCATTTTATTGCATTGTTTGATGCAATGGATGCAAACTAAGCCTAATACAAACTATGTGCAAGTCCTAAGAACATGAAAAACCACCAAAACAACAACAAAACCAACAAATTAATCTAAAAATTAAGTAAAAAGCATTCTTTTCCAAAAACAAAAAAGAGAGCTATTCTACACCAAATCTCACACAAATCACTATCAAATCCACATCTTTTTCATGGAAAACCACTAATCAAGATAATGGGCAATGGGTTATGCGTAGATTAGAGGCAAAACGATGGAAAAAGCTAAGGGATGGCTCCCCGGCAGTGACGCCAAAAATGTTATGGCTCACCCTAACCCTCCTTGAAACACATCCAAAAAGAGCTTACCTGGTGAACCGCCAACTATCGTGAGGATTTTTTCAATGGCTGAGCTCATAACCCTTGAGGTCTCCAAGCTCTATAACTCCTTGAGAAGCAATTCCACCACGTCTCCCGCAAGCGTTGTCACACCGTTGCGTTGCAGTACGGGTCCTCGTCCCTCCTCTCACCTCACTTCACTCACACACACTTACTAGTATGCATTAGGGAGAGAGATTAGCAAGAGCAAGACTCAATTGCACACTGGGAGAGAGATTAGCAAGACTCAATTGCACACTGGGAGAGTATGTTGTATTATGAGAGAAATTCACCTATATACATGGCCAATAAGTGTTCACACTCACTTAAACTATGGCCGACCGGGCACTTTAGGCTCATAAGAGGCCTAATGCTATTACAATGACTACTATTATAATATATCCATGAAGTACATCACTTAGGACTTCATCCTAACTTGCTACCACACGTTCTTGAAGCGAAAATCACCATAAATACTCCGTCACACCATTACGGGCGCCCGTCCAAGTTGTAGCTTTGGACACTATTGCTTCATATCTTGAATGTATGACCCTTTGGTGTATCTACCGTGACTCCTTGATGTAAGATAATGGTGGTAGCTCTTGTTAATCCTAGAATTGGATTAACAACAATCCTTGTGACAAAACGTGCCATTGATCTCAACAATATTTGTTCCCAATAAAATGCTTGCTTTTGTGCTTGGCTCACAATTCCAACGCATACCTCCTTTGCTATCATCCAAGAAAGACTTCAAGTAAATCACGTTATTTTCAAACCTATATGATCCTTGCCAAAATCCCCAATAAAGAGTAGTAAGAAAACTCTCCTCTACACAAGTACGATTGGACATAAACTTTATTGTTCCCTTTATTGAATAATGATTCCTAAAATAAAGAGAAAAAAAAATTCAACAATACCAAATAATAGTAAGAAGTTGTGTAGTACCTTATGGTTTTCATGGTAAGGCCAAGGTTGGCGCATTAGAAGTATCTACATATAAACATTATGAGAAAAACTTAGCAAAAATAATAAACAAAAGTTATAACAAAGGATACAAATGACCTTTTTATGTCATGATCACGGGTAGATTGAATTGGTTTAAAGAAACCAATTAGATTTCTTTGTCTCTTGTCCATGACCATTGGTTTTCTTGGCTAGCCCACCTTTTTAGGCTCATCACCATCTCCTTTGCTAGCGGCTTTCACATGGAGCTTTAACTTCATATGCTCTACCATGCATTGTCTCAAAGGACCTGTCCTTGGAAATAATGCTAACCACTTATCATCCAATGAGCATGTTATAAATACCTTTGACAAGGTAGTGTAGTCTCCAATAGTTTCAAAAACTAGTTGAAATGTTAAATCATTCTCACTTCCAAAAGAAGAAACCTCAAGCATTGCCTCATCTACTTTTTGTTTGTTTTGTGCCTTTATCCTTTCCAATTCCAATGATGACTTGGCCCCAAGGATATCATGGCTTTTGATTCTCTTTTTGGTACAAGCTAATCACTCACAACTGAGACAATGACTTGATATGCGAGTGTGTAAAGTTGTATAAAGTAGTTTCACGGTCCGAAATGCTAGGCTTCTCCTCACTTGACAGATACATAGGATCCCTATACTCTTAGGCCTCATTGTTGGGAGAGATATGATGTCTCTCTAGTGATACAATGCAGATATTGTCATAGGCTTTGGAATTCATACAAAAGGATCTAGATCTCTCATTTGTTTTGGTTATTTTTACATGGTGGTCTCCCCACCAATCAGGAGATTGATTTTTGGTGTAGCACCTACCTGCCCGAGGTGTGCGACAATTTTTGAGACTGTGCAACATTGTTTATGGGGATACAAACTGCACATCACATTTGGGGATCTATAGCCCAACTTATGGGAAAATTGAGTGGCTTTGCCATGTATGTGACTTGGGGGGCAGTTGCTTGGCTCTCCTAGTCTGGCCCGCAGCTTTTCTATGAGGGCAGTGGTACTTAATTTGCTATTTTCATTCATAGAGGTATTTCCCAACATGTTTCATTGTAGGATGTCCCTCACTCTGATTATACACCCCCTAGGTAGAGGATTGACACCAGTTGGGAGATTGTTGCCAATATTATAGCATGGCAAATTTGGAGAGCTAGATGCAAGGAGGTATAGAGGGTGTCTAGATTTTTGGGTCTCAGTGCATTAGTACTATATGGGGTGATATCATCCATACTCTCATGGCTACTGGGCTCGTATTCAAGGGTCCTCTCATGCTATGCAGGCAAAGTGCATTGTATTTATGCTAGAGTGGGAACATGACATTTTATTTTCCTCTAGTCCCACATGTCTCTCATGGCATTATGATGCTCCTTAGTGGTTGAAATGATTCTATTCTATTCCGTCTTGTAGCCGTGATTGTTGTATGGTTTTTTCATACTTAATAGAAGTCTCTTTCTTGAAAAAAAAGTTGTAAAAAGTATTATGCCCTTCTTGTCCCCATAAGAGCACTCACACTCCTCACACCAAATTTGAAACAAAGCTTTTCCTTCCTTGTCTTTTGACATAAGCTCAAACGTGTTATGTTGACCCATGGATTGTAGCTTATCCTTAACACTTTTGATATCCCTCTCCCACTTTTTTTTAATCTCAGATGGTGTAGCAAGAAGACTCTTAAGTCTATTTTTTAGAACACCTTATATGACAAGTCATCTATTGAAAAAAAATTACATCATCATGCTTAGGCATATTGCAAATATCTTCTTCAATGCGAATACCTTTGCCTTTGTCCTTATGTTAATTGCCCATGTTGATTTTTTAATGAAAATTTCACCTGAAATTTTGAAAATAATCGTTGACTACCAAAAACTTGTTGGAGTTAGGAAATCTTGGGCTCTATGGAAAAGCTAAGAGGATGTACTACACGGCCATATAAACCTTTTTGGTTCAGTCCAGCTCCTATACCTC
This sequence comes from Cibotium barometz, assembly GCF_041138505.1. Lineage (NCBI taxonomy): Eukaryota > Viridiplantae > Streptophyta > Polypodiopsida > Cyatheales > Cibotiaceae > Cibotium > Cibotium barometz. Next base: position 42,575,192 of record NC_141050.1, read on the forward strand.
TTTGTTTTGACTTTTATAAAAAGTCAACTAGTCACGTTAACCTAGGTAGGGTTGTTGGAATCAGGGAGTCTATGGCTTGAATCAAAACTTTTAAAGAGACCATTTGAGCTATGTGATTGATTTTAGTTCAGTCAAACTTTTTTGCCTACTAGTTAACCATGAATTTTTGACCTAGTTCAAAGGATTGGATTCGAGCAATCTATGGCTTGTTAGAGAGGAGGTTGAAGTAAGCACAATTCAGCTACGTAAACCACTTAAATTTAGTCCAAACTATTTTGGACTGAATCAAAGATTTGTGCGTAGTTAAACTATGTCGGTTTGACTAGTTGAACGAATTCCAATCGGGAGTATTGATAGCTTGTTAGAAATCTCTAAGATAATGCTATTCAACATTTACAACCTCCCTCCATGGGTGGCAATCAAAAAAGGTTATATCATGCTTGCTCTTCTTCTACCAAGCAAGTATAAGGTGGCAAACATGGATGTGTACCTCGAGCCTTTGATTGAGGAGCTTGAGACACTATGGCGAGGTATTAAAGTACATGACGTTTCAAGGCCAATAAATAGGTGTGAGGCGGAGGTGAAAGGAGTTTTTATTTGGACGATGTATGATTATCCCGGGTTCTCGAAGTGCTTAGGTACCTACTTGAACTAGATAACTTTAAGCTTTAACCTTTAAACTTTAAGTTTATATCTTTACCTCTCATCATCTCAATTTTAAAATAGGTTTGGCAACCTCTAGACATCATGCATGCCTGATTTATGGACCATCACTTGTTTTGGAAAGACCCTCTACACTTAAGAAGGTGGTGTATGACAAACACCATTGATTTCTCCCTCCTTCACATCCCATGTATGTGCCATATGAGATCTCACTACATCTGATGAGAGGTAGAGATTGGTTTGAGGCATGGAGAAGCACCTCTAATCCACCATATGATGGGATGTCTAGACACTCAATCTTCTTTCGACTTCCATATTGGTGTGACATGAAGATCAATCATCTCTTAGATCCCATGCATATCTTTAAGAATGTGGCAATAAATATTTGGGACCATTTAATTATTAAGAGAGATAAAAAAGATGCAAGGGATGACTTACAAAACATTGGGCGCCTTCAAAGTGCATGGCTAATTGAAAGTGAGAGTGGAAACATGGTCCTACCAAAGGTACCATGGGTATTAACCAAGAAGGAGTACAATAAGGTGAAAAGTGTGATTGCCTCTTTTTGTACACCAATGGGAGTAATGCATTCATTGAAGGGTGCCTTCACAAAGACTAAAAAGAAAGGATAGGTAAAATTATATGGTCTTAAGACACATGATTGGCACAAGATATTATAGGTATATAAATATTCGCTTATTCATTTTTTCTTTATGATACATAATTTGTAAGCTCATATACTAACTTCCATTTTTTTCTATGCATAGTTTATTCTTCTAGTTGCTATAGTTGGTTGTGGAGACAAGAAGGTGAGAGAGGCTATTTACAAAATGGGAAGCTTGGTGAGGTATGAATCTTCTCTTCAATTCACTATTGCATATTTGGTATTGTCATGCACTTACAAGTTATGTATTGGTAAATAGTACACATGATTGCTATGTATGTAGGTACATAACCTTAGAGGAGATGGATCCTACATCCACCAGTGAGATGACTCGTCTCAATGCTATTGAGGTAGTGTGTATGATCGAGGACAACTTTCTAGAACACTTCTGACTAGCCAATTGCATCTTGTGCTCATCTTGTGGTGCATTTGGTTGATGAAGTGGCGCTGTGTGGTGTTGTTCATGTTTTTTCTTGAAAGGTTCATGAAAACCTTAAAGGAATTTGTGAGACAAAGAGCAAGGCCAAAAGCAAGCATGGCAGAGGTATGGTTGATGCAAGAGTCTCTTGTGTATATCTCAAAACATATATCTTGCATAGATCCTTCCATGCCACGATTGTGGAGTAATGAGGAGGATGACTAACTAATCACTAATGTGCCTCAGGGAAAAGGAAGGCAACGAAGAGTGGATGAAGCATTATGCCACAAGGTGAATACATTCTGCATTCTAAATAGTCCCATCATGGAGAAGTGGATTGTGAGATACAAGGATGCAATCAATAGACGAAAGGATGAGAGAAGAGATTTTAGAAGACAAAATAGACACTTGCCATTCTTGCCCAGCTTGAAACCTCTACTAGATGTGATCAATATAGAATAGCTTCATATGGCAATATCAATGGCATTGCAAAATGGAGAGATGATCACAAGAGAAGAGCATGAGTATGCAAGAGGATGTGACCCTCAAGTAAGTACATTCTTCATCTCTGTCTCATGTATATACCTTGTTTAATGCACTATACTACATGTCATGCTTTTGTTTAATGTTAGTACAAACTATATAATGCAATATAGTTAGACAGAATGCACTTTAACACACGGAGCATGTGGGTTCTAAAAGAAATACATTTGATTATGGTGTGATGGTAATTCTTGAGCATGAAAAGTCAAGCTAGTAGACATGATACCAATGTCATAGAGGTTAATCTTGAGTATTACGGAACTATTCAAGATATTATTGAGGTTAGATTTAGAGCATTTAGTCTATTCATCTTTGATGTCAAATGGTTCAAGGTGATATATATAGGTGCTCAAGAAACCGTGAAGAAACATCTACATGGGTTCTTTCAAATTGATTTCACCAAGTTTTGGAATGATGAGAAAGATACTTTCATACTACCTCAACACTGTTAATAGGTTAGTAATCCAACCAATCCCAAAATAAATCTTAATGTAGTATAATAAAAGTGTAACCCCTTTGCTTTATGATATTAGGTTGTGTTTCACGCCGATCGAATTGATCCAAAGTGGTGGTATGTTATACATGTTTTCCCTCATTCAAAAGATATCTTTCAAGATCAAGATGTGGAGGTTGAATCTCTGGATGAGGTGCAAGTACTACCCCTCAAATGGGCTCATTGGAAGAAGACAATGAAGAAAAGATTTTGGAGGGGACCGATCAAGAGCATAAGGAACATCAATTTAAAGAAGATGATGAGTCACCTATCAATCATGAAAATGCTTCATTGAATCAAGATAGTGATATTGATATGGAACCCCATCTTTTCAATGAGCTTCCATTAGATATAGACATTGATGAAGCAACACATATGGATTCATTACAAGATGGGATAGATTCATGATCTTGACATTGTTTCCCTTCTCAAAAGTTTTGAACTATCTTTTTTTTCCTCGAAACATGGCTCCAAGGGTTCTGACGGATGTTTTTTAAAACTATAATAATTTTCTGTGTGTATGTGACATGTATAACTTAAATTTAGCATCCAACAACTCTTTGGAATTTTATGCAGCGAAAATAGCAGCGTAACTTTGCTGCATAGCAGCCTAAATTACAGTATAGTAACGAAATTTTGCAGCTATAGGTGCTATTGACGAAGAGCAGCAAAACATCGCTGCTATATGCACTGTTAAGGAGTGTAAATTTGCTGCTATAAGCGCTCCTCAACAACAAAATTTTGCTGCGGGGCAGCGAGTGGAATCCCCGACATCCTGACAAAATAAACACTACTAAAATGCTGCTATGCCCTCGACGTGTTGTAGTGAATCAATAATCGTTGATAGCAAGCCACAAAATTTTGACCCGCTTCTACACGTACGAAGAGAGATTCCAGCAATGCAAGAACCACGCGAAAGACAATCAAGCTAAATTGTGGGACCAAGGCATTATGCATTAAGTTGATGCATAAGCTATATGCACAGAGCTTATGCATTAAGCTTATGTATAAGCTCTATGTATTAAGCTTATGCATAGGCTTATGCATTAAGCTCTATACATGGCATTATGCATTAAGCTCATGCATAAGTGCTATGCATAGAGCTTAATGCATAAGCTCTATGCTGTGAAGGGAGATGACGGAGAAGAGGTGAGGGCTTGTGAGAAAAAGGGCTTGTGAGAAGAGCTTGATAGCAAGGGCTAGAAGGAGATTAGGGCAAGGTACAAGAGCATGCAATAGCTAAGGTTTTGAGCTCTAAGGAGGAAATGTTTGATGGAGAATAGGCGGCACACCACGTAGGAAGGGGGTATGCAGCTATAGCCTCACATTGGTATAGCCGTGTGCATAGCCGCACATTGGCCTTGCACAACCTACGCAGTTGCATTAGGTTTCCTCTCTCACTACTCTCTCTCCTCTTTCACACGGCTATCCTGTGTGGCTATGCTCTCCTTCTCTTATTGTGTGTCTTCATGAAAACATCTACAAATGTTCAAAATAAGGAAGGGACATAAAGATAGCAAGTTCGTGTATGTCTCTTTAGGTATTTCTATGAGATAGACATGAAGAGAGTGAGGGTGAGAAACTAGGAAGTGAGTGAGTGAGAGCGAGTGTGTGTGTGTGAGAGAGAGAGAGAGAGAGAGAGAGAGAGAGAGAGAGAGAGAGAGAGAGAGAGAGATTCCATGTGTGTGCATGTGTTACACTACAACAGAATGAGGGTGTAGTAGCGAACATAGCAACATTTTTATAACTAGAAGGGTAGGTAGATGTCGGGCTATTTTCGCTACTAGAAACACTGCTATTTTTGCTGCAAACGGGTTCGCTGCTCAGCAGTAAAAATAGTAGGCGAAATATCGCTGCTCACCTTAGTGAAATATCATTTGCTGAGCAACGTAATTTTGCTGTGGGACAACGAAATATCACTGCTCAGGCTACTAAGTAGCGATATTTCGCTGTCTCGCTCATAAAATTACGTTGCTCAATAGCAACGATATTTCGCTGCTATTTTTACTGCTCAATAGTGAAAGCTCTGCACAACAAAAAAAGAGTTGGGGAAGATTGGGGAGTCTGCACACAGGACTCCCCAATCTACCCTAGCTCTTTTTTTAAAATTAAAACAGAGTCACAATTTTAGTTTTATGACACAAACACAAACATAAGAAACACAGAGATTGTGGAGAATGCAATTGAGCCAAAAATTTATTATATTTCACAAAGTGTTGGGCCTTTGGCCATATATACATAAAATGTTTACAATGAAGAGGTATCTAACTGGAATCCTCAACGGATTTTGAGTGATCATCATCATCATCTTCCTCGTCCTCTTCACTTGCTTCTATCGCTCATGCTCATAATCAGGATCCTCCTCTTCATCTTCCCCTTCATCTTACATACATGCCATCAAGCACAAGGTAAGCAAGGGCATTAAAATACAATTAGGTGTAGAAAGGAGAATGGTTTAGGCTCACTTACCTCATCTTCTTGAGTCCCCAAAATGGACTCATCCAAGCATACGCTTCACGTACGCATCCATACCCATAATTGCAGACAGGGGGCTCTGTACCCATAGTCGTACTTCTCCTTTGTTGGGTCATGCCCAACAACCTCCCTCTACAAAAAACAATTAAGAAAATATACAATTAGTTAAAGAAAGCAATATAGTACAAAACAAAATCAAAGAGGAGAAGAAATGATTACTTACGAAATGAGAAATAAAGGAGGATTTTTTGTCAAAGCCTAAGTGTGAATCCCCTTACTTATGTAGTCGGGAAGCACTCATCACCGCTTCTTGTTAAAAAGCACCTGGGTGCTTTCTTACGAAGCTGCGTGCATGCCTCCACTCCTTGGCCGTGCAAACAGTGGGCTTCTCCAAGTTATTCTTTACTGCTCTCTTGATATTTGCTCTCCTATTAGAGATAAAAAGCTTGATTTGCCTCTTCATCCACTCCTCTGGGAAGCAAAGACCCGCATATGTGGAACAGGGAACTCCGACTTAAGCACATAAATGATGTATTACTTTGAAAGTTCATCTTGTGCTTTCCACTTTTTGAAGGAGTTCATGACTACAGGTTTACAAGTATATGCATGTGGTTCATGACTTGCTTTCCTCATGCATCCATCACAAGGGCACCAGCCACATCTATGTTGTATGGTAGGGTGCATGGATCAAATGGTGGAATGGGTCTCCTGGGGGCTGGATCATAATTTGTAGATGAAGAGCCCCCTTGTTGGGGAGACACATTGGGAGACCTAGTGCGGCTTTTGCCAAAGCAAAAGCAGCCTATTCCCCCTCATAGCACATCTACTACCTCCCTACCCGAACTCCCTACTACATCGTCTTCGTGGGTGAAGATGAACATGAGGGAGCGGGGGTGGGTCTAAACGAGGAAGGTGGTGTAGGCTCATCACAACCATACCATGATGGGCTTGCACCACTCGGCCCTGTGTGCCTATCAAAGCCGTGGTCTGCCGCCCCGACTGTAGAAGTGGGGTAGATTGACCCCATGGAGTCAATTGGTCCAAGTGTAAGCCTGCTTGCATATAAGATTAAAAAATAAGACTTATAGAATGCATAAAAGATTAAATTTGTGTATGTGAAAAGGTTTGATGAAACCATACCTGTGTCTGAGTAAATAAGATTGCTGCCCATATCGTGCATTTATAATAGCTAGAAGATTTGCCACATCAGGATCTTGTGAGGGGTTGATCGACATTGCCTATACATACATGCATGAGGCAACAAAACATGATTTCTCTAACAAAAGCCATACTTAAAGCTTAGACAAAAAATACATGTGATATTAGAACATTGTTAAGACCTCCTACAATACTGCTTAGACAAGCAAGGTGGAAAGTGCCCCTTTCGAATGCCATAACTTCTGAGGACTTTCCACACACTCCCCACTATTAAGCCAAAGGCAACTCCTCTTTTACAAGAGAAGGATAGTGAGAAGATCGAGGGCTCTCCCTCCACTATAACCACCTACTTGCGGATAACCACTCCTAACTTGAAATAAACAACATTCTAGATGGCATATAACAATGCCCCATATCTCTATGCATAAGTCTAAATCCTAAACCCGGCACCCAAGGGTGCAATAAACATGAGGTTGAATGAATAAGAGAGCTTACCTTGACAATATCAAGCTAACCAAGAGAAAACAACAACACAAGCTTAGACAATAAAGGCAACATGTGATATTAGAACATTGTTAAGACCTCTTACAATATTGCTTAGACAAGCAGGGTGGACAATGCCACTTTTTGATGATAGCTTCTGAGTACTTTCCACACGCTCCCCACTATTAAAGCCAAAGGAAACTCCTCTTTTACAAGAGAAGGATAATGAGAAGATCGAGGGCTCTCCCTCACGGGATAACCACTCCTAACTTGACATAAGTAGCATTCTAGATGGCATATAATAATGTCCCATATCTCTATGCATACCCTTATGAATACCCTTATGTATACCCTATGCATAGCTTATACATAAGCCCTATTGCATAAGCCCTATGCATAGTCTATGCATAGCCTATGCATGGCATATGCATAGTCTATATGCATGGCATATGCATAGCCTATGCATAGGGGACATAGGCTCTTGAACTAAACCTAATCCCTGGCACCCAAGGGTGCAAAAACACAAAGAGAAGAATCATAAACAAAGAATGAAACAAGAGGGCTTACCTCTTCTAGCCGAATCGCTATGTGGCCGGAATCCTTGGTGGTAGTTCGCTTGAATAGACCTACAAAAAATTATCATAATAAATCAAAACATTAGTTCATTAGTTCATAAGCACTATGCATAGGCTATGCATAGGATATGCATAAGCTATGCATAGGCTATGCATAAGCACTATGCATAACGTATGCATAAGCACTATGCATAGGCTATGCATAAGCCTTATGCATAGGGTATGCACTATGCATAGGGTATGCATAGGCACTATACCCTAATCCCCCGCACCCAAGGATGTAAGAACACAAAGAGAATAAGCATAAACAAAGAATGGAAAAAGAGGGTGTACCTCTTATAGCCGAATCTGTATGAGCCGCCTGTGGCCTAAACCCTTGAATAGTTGGTGGTTGTTCGCTTGAATAGACCTACAAAAGATTATCATAAAAAATTATAAAATTAGTTTATTTTAACATATTATGCAATAGGCCTATTGCATAGCCTATGCATAGGGCTTATGCATAAGGGCTATGCATAGGGCTTATGCATAAGGGCTATGTATAGGGCTTATGCATAAGGCTTATGCAATAGGCTATGCATAGGGCTTATGCATAGGGCTATTGCATAAGTCTTATGCATAAAGCTCTGCATAAACCTATTTCATAGGGCTTATGCATAAGCCCTATGCATAAGGCTATGCATAAACCTATTGCATAGGGCTTATGCATAAGCCCTATGCATAAGGCTATGCATAAACCTATTGCATAGGGATATGCATAAACCTATTGCATAGGGCTTATGCATAAGCTCTATTGCATAATCCCTATGTATAAGGCTATGCATAAACCTATTGTATAGGGCTTATGCATAAGCCCTATTGCATAAGGGCTATGCATTACCCTATTGCAAGAGGCCTATTGAACTAACCCTAATCCTGACACCCAAGGGTGCAAAAATACAAAGACAAGAAGCATAAGCCAAAATGAAGAAAGAGGGCTTACTATATGAGAGGCTATGCACAAACCCTTGTTCACTTGAATAAACTTACAAAAAAGAAACATAATAAATAAAAAAGTTAGTCCTCATTAACACATTAGCAAGCAAGAAGAACAAGAACAAAAAGAGACGAGTACCCTAAACCCTACTCTTAATGCATAAGTGAATGAAAAAATTAGTTTATGTTAAGCTTAAACCCTAGCTCTATGCATAGAATGCTTAATAGAAAGCATTGATGGAGAGCTCTCCATTAAAGCTCTCTATTAGAGCTCTATGCATTATTATAAGGTTAGGGCAAGGGAGAGGAAAGAGAGGGGAAGGGAGAAAGGATAAGGAAAGAGAGAGGAAGGGGAAGAAAAGCTCACATTGAGCTATGAACAAGAAGGCAAAGATTGAAGCTTTTCACTAAAGCTTGAAGAAAGCAAGAAAGAGGGCTTACCTTGGAGAGGGAGAGTTGATTGATGCAAAACCCTTGAGAGAAGAGGTGTGGTGGGAGGAATAGTCAGAGGCTGTAGGCGTAGCCATTACATGTGCAGGATAGGGAAAGTAGGTAGGTATTGACACCCGTTGGTGGTGATTTAGGCGGGAGTCATAGTTCGCAGGTCACTGCTTATTAGTAGTGACATTTTGCTGTTGGGTAGTGAAAAAACGTTGCTATGTTTACTGTGCAGCCAACGAAACTCTGGGCAATTTTTTGTTTACAGTTTTGGATATTGTTGTGTGTTTTGTACGAACCCTAAATCAGTTTTGGCCAAGTTAAAGACGTATGGAAGTGATCATCAAGGGTCGAAAGTTGTTCCAAGGCATGGTTGAGAGAAAATATTCGTTGTGTGTGTGTGTGATCGATGTAACGGACATTATATACGATAAAGTGGTGCCTCTTTTTGTATACCGAATGCATTCATTGAAGGGTGCCTTCCCAACAAAGACCAAAAATAAAGGAGAGGAACAATTATATACGATAACGTGGTGCCTCTTTTTGTATACCGATGGGAGTAATGCATTCATTGAAGGGTGCCTTCCCAACAAAGACCAAAAATAAAGGAGAGGAACAATTATATGGCCTCAAGACACATGATTGGCACAAATATTACAGGTATATAAATAATCACTTATTCATTTTCTCTTTGTGGTATATAATTTGTAAGCTCATATACTAACTTCCAATTTTTTCTATGCATAGTTTATGCTTCCAATTGGTATAGTTGGTTGTGGAGACAAGAAGGTGAGAGAGGCTATTTACAAAAAATGAGAAGCTTGGTGAGGTATGAAACTTCAATTCAATTCACTAAGTTATATTGCTTATTTGGTATTCTCATGCGCTCTCACAAGTTATGTATTGGTAAATAGTACACATGATTGCTATGTATGTAGGTACATATTCTTAAAGGAGATAGATCCTACATTCATTGAGATGGCTTGTCTCAATGCTATTAAGGTAGTGTGTATGATTGAGGACAACTTTTCAATTCTCGCTAGCCAATTGCATCTTGTGGTGCATTTGGTTGATGAAGTGGCACTGTGTGGTGTTGTTCATGTTTGATAGATGTTTTTTCTTGAAAGGTTCATGAAAACCTTAAAGGACTTTGTGAGACAAAGAGCAAGGCCAGAAGCAAGCATGGCAGATCCGGTATGGTTGATGCAAGAGTCTCTTGTGTATATCTCAAAACATATATCTCGCATAGATCCTTCCATGCCATGATTGTGGAGCAATGAGGAGGATGATCGACTAATCATTAATGTGCCTCAGGGAAAAGGAAGGCAACAAAGACTGGATGAAGCATTATGCCACAAGGTGAATACATTCTACATTCTAAATAGTCCCATCATGGAGAAGTGGATTGTGACATACAAGGATGCAACCAATAGACGAAAGGATGAAAGAAGAGATTTTAAAAGAGCAAATAGACGCTTGCCATTCTCGCCCACAACGGATACTCTACTAGATGTAATCAATATAGAATGGCTTCGTATGGCAATATCAATGGCATCACAAAATGGAGAGATGATCACAAGAGAAGAGCATGAGTATGTAAGAGGATGTGACTCTCAAGAAGTAAGTACATTCTTCATCTATATCTCACGTATATACCTTGTTTAATGCACTATAATAAATTTCATGCTTTTATTTAATGTTAATAAAAACTATATAATGCAATATGGTCAGAGGGAAGGCACTTTCACACAGTGCATGTGGATTCTAAAAGAAACACATTTGATTGTGGTGTGATGGAAACTTTTGGAAACTTTTGAGCAAGAAAGTCGAGCTAGTAGACATGATACCAATGTCATAGAGGACAATCTTGAGTATTGTGGAACTATTCAAGATATTCTTGAGGTTGGATTTAGAGCATTTAGTCTATTCATCTTTGATGTCAAATGGTTCAAGGTGATATATAGAGGTGTTAAAGCAACCGTGAAAGAAACATCCAAATGGGTTCTTTCAAATTGATTCCACCAAGTTTTGGAATGATGAGAAAGATACCTTCATACTATCTCAACACTGTCAGGTTAGTAACCCAACCAATACCAAATTAAATCTTGATGTAGTATAATAAAAGTGTAACCCCTTTGCTTTGTGATATTAGGTTGTGTTTCAAGCTGAGCAAATTGATTCAAAGTGGTGGTATGTTATACAAGTTTTCCCTCGTTCAAAAAATGTCTTTCAAGATCAAGATATGGAGGCCGAATCTCTGGATGAGGTGCAAGTACTACCTCAAATTGGCTCATTGGAAGAAGACGATGAAGAAAACATTTTGGAGGGGGCCGATTAGGAGCATGAGGAAAATTAATCCAAAGAAGATGATGAGTCACCTATTAATCATGACAATGCTTCATTGGATCATGATAGTGATATTGATATTGATATGGAACTCTATCTTTTCATTAAGCTTCCATTAGATATAGACATTGATGAAGCAACACATATGGATTTATTACAAGATAGGATAGATTCTTGATCTTGACATTGTTTCACTTCTCAAAAGTTTTCAACTATCTTTTTTTTTGCTCGAAACACAGCTCCAAGGGTTCTAATGGTTGTAACTATACATCATTTTCTATGTGTATGTGACATGTATTTTTAAAATTTAGATTCTAACAACATCAACTCTCTGCTATTTTCAATGTATAGCAGCGAAATTACAGTATAGCAGTTAAATTTCGCTACTACAGATGCTGCCCTCCTATAGCAAGATTTTGCTTCTATAAGTGTCATGGAGCAGTGAAATTTTGTTACTATAAGCGGTGCTGAGCAGTGAATGGAATCCCCAACATCTCGCTTGCTGAAATGCTACTATGTCCCCAATGTGTTGTAGTGTTATGTAACCCATTGGATTCAATCTTACAACCTTTTGCTCACCTTTTGTTGCACATGCATATAAACTAGCCCCACAAAGTCGGGGTCATGGTCATGTAGATGCCTAGGCAGGGTATGCTAGTATGATTCTCCCCCTTTCTCTTTCCAAAATGTGACACGTTCCCATTCCCACCATGACTTCTCAGAAAACTCCATGTACTACCACTATAGTGATGTCTGTGATGTATATGATGCTTGTAGGGTAGGATTCAGATTTTGATATTGAGCCGTTATTACAATAGAGATAGAAGCACCAATATAGTCATTGAGGATTCTTGTGGTAGTGCCATCGTGAGACACATGAAGGATCTTAGCTACATTACGTTTATAAACGTTCTTATTGAATTGGTTTGAGGCTAACTATCTAGGAAAAAATAAAAGATAACATATCAATTGAATGTAAAGTTCCCAAACCCTAAAGGGTGGAAGTTCAATACAAGTGGTCGGTAAAAAGTGGATGCTTTTGTGGGGCCTTTGCAAGAGAGGAAGGAAAGCCACTCATGCCTTCAATGTGATAGAAATTAGAGATTACTAGAAGAAGAGAGAGATCAAGAGCCTGATAAGTATCAACAACAAAGTGACGTCGATGCTGAGTGGCAACAAAAGAATTTGGCTAAATCAGCTAGGAGCAAGGGCAAGGGTTGGTTCAAATCCCATTTTGTAAGTACTCTCTTTTTCTCCTCTTTAATTTTCTCTAAAAAAATATATCTAATTTTCTTTTAATAATTTTTAGAATAATATGTTGTAAGAGTGTTGGTTTTTTGAAGCCTCCTTCCTTATGCAATGAAATGAGGGCATAAATTTGCATTATGGACCCTAATGTGGCCTTCTCTATCTCTAATATAGTATTCCTTTGAGAGTGGCTAGCCATAAATGAACTCCCCCAACCCCCCTCATACCCCCCCCCCACTCCCATCCCTGATGTCCCCCCCACCAACCTCCCTACCATCCCCCACCTTCCCCTCCCAACTTTCCCCCTTTGGTTGCATTATACATTTGATCTCCTCTGAGGATTGTAGTTGGGCACATATTTTCTACTAACACTACTAGAGGTTTAGGGCATACCGACGCTAGAACAACGACGCAAATGTCGAGCGTCGGTATGTACGTCATAAACTTGGAGGCAAAAAGTCAGGCGGGTAATTTTCAAAAGTGAGTATACCGACGCATATACCGACGCGTATACCGACGCATATTCCGATGCCTATTCCGACGCATATTCCGGCGGATATTCTGACACAGATACCGATGAATATTTCGACGGATATTCCGATGCAGATACTGACGGATATACCGACGTAGATACCGACGTCCATAACTTTTTTACAGTCGAGAACCTATTATTCTCTGTTTTGCAAGGCGTCGAATGTCCAGACAAGGTATGCGTGCATCTCCCTCAAGCGTTCGCCTTCTTCCATTCGACCCACTCTTGATGTGTGTTTGTGTGTGTGTGTGTGTGTGTGGAGAGAATTAGTGAAGTGTGTGTGTAGATCTCCCTCTCTCTCCTTGGGCGTTTTGCCTCTCCCCATCTCCTCATCTTCTTATGGCATTTTGCCTCTCCCCATTTCCTCATCTTCTTATGTGTGTGTGTGTGTGGAGAGATTAGGGTAAATGTGTGATGTATGTGTATATCTCCTTCTCCTCTCTCCATCCTTCTTCTTACCTTCTTAATTATGTTTGGAGAGAGGATTTGTATGTGTGTGTTGTGAGAGATGTAGAGAGTGAGAGAGCTTGTGTATGTGCATCTATTACTAATGTATGCAATGTGTGTGTAGGTTTGTTTCTCCCACGTGTGTCCTAGCTTGCAGATCTGCTTCGAACACGCACTATCCAATCCACATTTGAGAGGTAAGCACATTACCAAATATGTTGTTTTATTACTTCTCTTTTTATTATGTTTTAATTTGTTCTCAATTTGTAATTATTAATTGAAATTGAGTATGCAAGCTTGTTGTTTTATGCACATATATGCTAATATTAGCATATATGTGAGTGCATAAGAAATTAATGTATGTGCTTATTTGTCTTTACACACACACACACACACACACTTTGCAAGAGAGAGAGAGATTTTCTTTTTGGCACATACCCAAGGCGTTTCGGTCTCTTTTTCGACTTGAAATCTAATGTCTAAGACATGCATGTCAACGCTATGTCTATATGTATATACTCTAATGTATATGCCTAAAGCACATATCCATAAGCTAATGTATATGCCTAAACATCGCTAATGTATACTTGATCTCCCTCAACGGCTGGGGAAAAGAAGCCCGTTTGACGCTTTAAATGTTATTTTTAAAATCTCCCTCAACGGCTGGGGAAAAGAAGCCCGTTTGACGCTTGGAAAAAGAAGCCCGTTTGACGCTTTAAATGTTATTTTTAAAATCTCCCTCAATGGCTGGGGAAAAGAAGCCCGTTTGATGCTTTAAATGTTATTTTTAAAATCTCCCTCACGGCGGCTGGGGAAAAGAAGCCCTGTTTTATGGTTTACATAATGCTTTGTGTAATGCATAATGATTTGCATTTAATGAGCTACATATACATGTTATCCTGCTAGATGGAGCCTCTCAATCTTGAAGAGAGAATAGCGTGTCCATGCATGCGATGTAAGTACCAAATATTTCAAAAATGAAGGATTTGCAACCAGCGTATTCATGACGCTGGCATATTTCCAATGGAGCGCTTACAAAATTTACGGTTTCAATCGTACAACCAAGCAAGTGTGCAACCACATCTTGATAACATTGCGCCTATGAATTCTTGTCCCCAACAAAGGATGAGAATATTGAAGGAGGAAGTGACAGATGGAGCTCAATTAACAGCACCCGAGGGAATGGAAGAAGGTCAGGGAATGGAAGAAGGTCCAATGGAGGAAATGTTGGATGCCTTTCTTGAGCAACAAGAAGGTGTCTTCGAGGAGCATGAACATGAAGATCATCAACCACGACATTCTCAATGGTTAAATTATGAACCAGAGGAAGAGGCCATGCGTAAACTTGCACGCCTTCCACTATACAATGGTGCCAAGATATCTGTATTGCGTACATCTCTTACGATGCTAAATTTACAGTCAATTTTTGGATGGTCTAATACAAGTGTCACTGAACTCTTCAAGTAAGGGATTTATGGAGATTACACCTAATGTTAAAATGATAAATTTTCAACTTGTATTTGACTAAATCTTAATAGTAACAATCAGATATTGCCATACTTGCTGGCTTTTGAAAGACTGATATTGCCATACGGCAACGAGATTCCTCCATCTCGTGCAGATGCCAAGAAGTTATTGAAATCCATAGGCATGGATTACAATAATATTCATGCTTGTCGCAATGATTGTATTCTCTTCCGCCATGAATACGAGCATTTGCAAGAATGTCCCCATTGTGGCTCTAACAGATATAGAGAAGATGTTTAGGGGGAAGCTGTCCCAGTAAAGGTTCTTAGGCACTTTCCAATCATCCCAAGAATAAAAAGCATGTTCAGGTGAAAATCTATAGCAAGCTTGATGACATGGCATGCCACAACTCGATCCACAGATGAAGTGATGCGTGTGCCTGTTGATTCACCCGCATGGAGACACATTGAAGAGAAATGGCCGGCTTTTAGGGAAAATGCTCAGGTTTGTCTATATCGGGTTATAATGCATGTCCTGTATATGGTCCTCGACTTGATTCAAGATACTCAAAAGCATTACGAAAGAATGTCTACCAAGGACATGTTAGGTATCTTCCAGAAAATCATGAATTGCGGGATGGTAATCTAGGAAGACCTCCTCCAAGTGCACTGAAGGCAAGCGATTGGAAGCTCAAATGGGAGGAATGTGGCAACTTGGCATGTCCTGGGATGAAGAGGCTCTCTATCTTTCACCAACTCCCCTATTGGGGTGATCTTCTTATAAACCATTTGCTTGACCCAATGTATATTTTCAAGAATGTAGCTGACATTCTGTGGAAGACCATGACAGGAAAAAAGGAGACTAAAGGCCAAAGGGACGACTTAGAAGAGATAGGTTGCATGCAAGAGTTGTGGGCTCGCACTAGACCCAATGGAAAGGTGCTACTTCCAAGAGCCCCATGGGTTTTTAGTAAGATGGAGGAATAACAAGTGAAGAGGACAATTTCAGTGTTTCGGACTCCTACAGGTTGTATGCATTGCTTGAAAAGTGCATTTACAAAGGATGATGATTAGTGGCCTCAAGAGTCATGATTGGCACAAGTTTTTACAATTTGTGCTCCCCATAGCAATAAAGGATTGCCTCACTGAAGACATTAGAGCTACTATCTATAAGATTAGCACATTGGTGCATTGGATTTCTTCAAAAGAGATAAAGAGAGACACTTTGGAGACAACGCGTTTAAACTCCATAGAGGCACTTTGCATGGTAGAGAAGTTTTTCCCTACAAGTTTATTAACAATCCAGATGTATCTGCTAGTTCATGTTGTAGATGAGGTTGTAGTTGCTGGAACAGTCCATTCAAGATGGATGTTCTTTTTGGAGAGGTTTATGAAGACATTAAAGGGATTTGTTCGCCAAATGGCTCGCCCGGAGGAAAGTATGTCAAAAGGGTGGCTGATACAAGAGTCCCTTGTTTACATCACTGAATATTTAAGCTCATCAGATCCAAAGATACCTTGACTATGGTCTCAAGAGTCTAGCAAGCAAGTCATTGGTGAGGAACCTCAAGGCCAAGGCATTAAGAGAAAGATGGATAACAATTTGCGGGAAAAAATCAATAAATTTTACATCTTGAACTCGCATGTAATGGAGAAGTGGATTGAGACATATGAAGCTCTCCAAGCGACAACGAGTACAAGATTGTTTAAGTTTCAGAAGGAATCGCACTACAAGAAATCTCCCATATCTAGAAGGTCTGCAAGCTCTTCCGGACTTTCCCACAGGTAGATGGCTAGAAGCTACAATTTTAGAACCCAAACGTGCTGGTTTAACTATAACAGAGGAGGAGGAGGAGCTTACAAAAGGATGCGATTGGCATGTAAGTGTTTAAGTTCTACATGTCTCTCTTTTTTTTCTCTATATGTCTCAGTTATTATTTGTCCATCAACAATCTTTATAAGCTATTTGTAGTATCACAAATATGGGGCGTTTTGGTCACATGGACGTCATTTTCGAGTAGAACGGATAGACCAAAGAAGAGCAACCTTTGATTGTGGTGTCACAGCACAATTTGTTCAAGAAAGTCGAGCAAGTGCAAGTGATGATAACACAATTAGTGGAATGCTTGATTACTTTGGAACCATTCAAGACATATTAAAGGTTGGCTTTAGAAGTTTTGAGTTGTTTATCTTTGATGTGAAGTGGTTCAAGGTAATCACAAATGGGCCACATGCAACTGTACGTAGAGACAAGAGTGGCCTCATCCAAGTGGACTCCACAAAGGTATGGATTGATTAGCAAGATACTTTTGTACGCCCAGAGCATTGTGAGTGGGTTGTCTTTAAAGCGGATCCAAAAGATCCACATTGGCTATTTGTGGTTCAAGTCGCCCCCCGTAGTAAGCAAATTTGTGAAGAATTAGAGCTACAACAGGGTGATGTGGATTCACAGGGTGGTGGGGAGCAACAAGAACAAGCCGATATCAACAATGAAGAGGAGCAACTAGAGCAAGATCCAAATAAAGAGGTGCAAACCAATGAAGCTGGAAAACCTGTTGAGGAAGAAGACATAGATAATGAGGACAGCCTGAGATATTGATAGATATATAGCCCATCATTATGCTTACATGCTTAAAGCCATACAAGAGTTGGAGCCACTTGTGTTGGTAGACACTTGGAAATAAAAAATGGGAAGATGTTATAGATGAGAAGATGGCAACATTGGATGCAAATGCAACATGGGAGTTAGTGCCTTTGCCTAAATAAAAGGAGGCAATTGGATGCAAGATTGGTTGCCAAGGATTATGCACAAGCCTATGATATTGACTATGAGAAAACATTTAGCCCACTAATTATGAGAATGGAAACCGTGAGAGCTCTTATTTACTATGGCTACAATAATGAAGGGTTGGTATCTTTACATCACATGGATGTAATGAATGCTTTCTTACATGGTGATTTATAAGAATTATACATGATGCAACACACTAGGTTATGAGAGTGATGCATACGTAGATTTTGTT
Organism: Cibotium barometz; assembly: GCF_041138505.1. Taxonomy (NCBI): domain Eukaryota; kingdom Viridiplantae; phylum Streptophyta; class Polypodiopsida; order Cyatheales; family Cibotiaceae; genus Cibotium; species Cibotium barometz. The sequence continues at coordinate 42,593,139 of NC_141050.1, forward strand.
TGTGCAAGTTATACAAAGCTTTGTATAGGTCAAAAAAGATTGAGGAGTATCTTGTTACCATTATATTTTAGATATCCAATGCAAATTTTTTACTTTATATAAGAAAGATAGATAGAGTGAGTATGCTGTTAATCATTTATATGTGTATGACTTGACTATCACTGGTAATAGTGATGCTGATATACATGATGTTAGGATGCTTTTGAAGTAGAAGTTTGAGATGAAGGATCTAGGTGAGCTGTGATATTTCTTGGGTATAGAGGTGGTGATATCACCTCATAATATTTTGTTCTTAGGTATAGATCACCTCAGCTATGGTACTTCTTGGGTAGACATGGCAGTTTGGCTTGGACATGTTATTCAAGTACGATGCTGTGATAGGTTGTAAGGCTTATTTTAGTGCCATCGGAGCAGAAAACACACGGCTTTCTGCAAATTTAAGTGAGCATATGGAGGATCCTACTATGTAGTACAGGCACATAGCAGGTAGCTTGATCTATGTAACCATTACTAGTCCAGAATTGAGCTAAGTTGTTAGATTTATGAGTCAGTTTATGCGTGCCCCTAGGAAGACACACTTAGATGCGGCTAGATGGATTCTCAAGTACATAAAGTCCACAATTAATTATGGATATAGTCAGTATGGAGGATTAGGTGGCTGGCATCTTCACAAAGACACTTGGTATAGAGAAGGTTCATATGTTTAGGAGACTTGGTATAGAGAAGGTTCTCAAGTACATAAAGTCCACAATTAATTATGGATATAGTCGGTATGGAGGATTAGGTGGCTGGTATCTTCACAAAGACACTTGGTATAGAGAAGGTTCATATGCATATAGTCGGTATGGAGGATTAGGTGGATGGCATCTTCATTAATTATGGATATAGTCGGTATGGAGGATTAGGTGGCTGGCATCTTCACAAAGACACTTGGTATAGAGAAGGTTCATATGTTTAGGAGACTTCTTGGAGTATTCCAATGTGTGGGGTTGACCTCTAGGGAGAGTGTTGAGATATCAAGATCAACTAGTGTATTAATGACCCGCCTGGGTGATAGCTTTCGCACATGCTTGTGGTGGTGAGATTATGATTGATATGCTGCCAATGGACAACAGGCTGTGTGACATCCATATTTGATTACTAGAATATGGCATGGTAATAACACCAGCTCATATAGTCGGTTCCCACCATTGTATGTTATAGTAGGAGAGTACTTTCCCTTGTAGTATGTACTCTTATCTCTTTATGGTTGTAGAGAAGAGAAGAAGATAGAAGAAAATTCAGCCATCTATCTCTCTCTTGTGCCTTGTTCTCTCTTGTATGTGTGTGTTTTCTTACAAGGAACTTAAGCTTTCCCCTCTCCCCCACATTCTCTTTATGGGGGGGGCTCCCCCTTTCTTCTTGATCTCTCACATTACAAGATCAAGCACATCACTCGCCTTATTATAATGCACCCTTATCTAGACCACCAAACATGGGTATCATCAATTGAGATTTCCCCAAAGAAGCTTCATTTTTATAGAGGACATTTCTAAAGGTTCAATGAGGATGGGTTCATTGAGAGGCCCAACTATCTCCACATATCCAACCCCATGAGAATCATCACCCTTAAACACGTTTGCGAGTAAAGTAGGTAATATTTCCTCAAAAACAAAACATTTGACATCTTTCAAAGATTCCTTCCAAAAAAGACCTTTTTTAAGGGTTTTTTTTTTGAAAACATTGTACTGATGAGTAAAGCATATCCAAAAAACGATAAAATTTTGGGCACTGTGTACAAATTTGACATGATTCAAAAATTTGAGATTTTTTGACAAAATGTTACTTAAAAAGTAGACAACTTCTTGAATAAAAGTACAAATTCATGCCATAATTTGGAGTCTTACATTAACGATTGGAATATCAATAAAAAATCATACTCTGCTCAGTGTAGCTCCCACACACTACTTATTCTTCACCACTACTGAGTCCTCCACTATCACTAGTGGCACTCTCATCCCCTGAGGAAGTTGATGATACATAATCCTCCTCACTATCCACAAGTACATTTCCCTCCTCTAAGCAAACTCCTAGAGGAAAAACTCCACTACTTCGTTGGCATGTCCGCAACACATTTGGTGATGAAGTGTTTGCATGCTCCCCAACATTCAAAGCAAGAATTGTTTGCTTGAGAATTGATATTATTGCCCTATCTCAAATAAAACCTCACTTGTATCACTCTAGGTTGAGTTTTGTGGCAATTTAGATGTTGAACATCCAAATTGCTACAAAAGTTCACCTCTCTCCAAAATTAGCATGAAAAAGCTTTAATGTAAGAAGGCACCTTCTTACAACAACTGCTGGAACACATGCTCGAGAAGGTTGATAAAGCAAGTACCTCCATAGCCATATCTGTTTGCAAACTGACGAAAGGTAAGAGTCTCTCTCCGTCCATCTCTCTTTCCACACTATTGACATCTCATTAGCTTGCAATTGATCTCCTTTGTAGACTGTGTGGTGGTTCTATGCATCTGAGTATGTCCCAGGATGCAAGAAGAGGCTTTGCTTGAGTAGACAAAGAGTCATGGTGCCATTCCACCCAAACTTATCACCACTAGGTTATCTCAGCTCTCTCATATTCCTTTATCTCAACCTCACTTAGATCAACACTTCTTCACTCATTGCTTGCTTGGTTGCTTGATTGCAGCTACCAAGAGAAATCCAGTGCCAAAACCATGGCCAAGGGAGCCAAACCCAACCTTCTACAAAAGATGCCACCGCTAGTTTGAAGAATTGTAATCCAAATGTTAGTAGTGGCTCACACAAGCATAATTGCTATTGTTTCTCAAGGTTACACAAGACTCTAAGAATCTACTAGCATGGGCTTCACATTCTGAGACCGTAGAGAGGTACCAACTCAAGATGCTCGTAGCACAATTTTAGACTATGTGGTATTGGGTACTACACCACTCATGAGTCATAATGCCACCACCTATGACCAACCACGGAACATTACCCGTTAGTTTCATGCCCTCGGTCACAACTATGGCAACCATGGTTATAAGCAATCCCTACAAATAATGGATTCAGGCCCAGTTAACACATCCATATCATCGGCTAGGGACACATAAGGAGAAACCTTCACCCAAAATCCTTGATTTCTTACATTTTCCTCTACTTTTCCAATGCAACCTAGAGCAAGGGGGACATCCTTACAAATGACGAGACTAGTGGTGCCCTTGGCTCATATGTCATCGGTACCTATGGGAATTTCTGTACGACCCCCCCACCTATTGGACTCATGTTACTCCTTCAAGATTCATGCCATTACACCCACAAGTAACGCCCTTCATACCACATGTTTCCCCTGTTGTACCAATACTTCCAACAACATCAACCCTCCTAACTGACCCAGTAGTAATAGCCCTCCCAATGATCCAATAGCCTTTACGCAAGCATTGGGGAGAGCAGTAACCAAAAGTATAAGAACATTCATGAGAGAAAACGAATAGAGTAGCTCTGGAAGGGTTGCACAAATTGTAAAGCTCACCCACAATTTCAAAGAAAAGGGTGATCCTAGAAGACATCTCGAGGTCTTTGATCAAATTTGGGAGGCCTTAGGTGAGAGGAATGAGCTTGTGAAGACCAACGCCTTTAGTCTTACACTAGATGGCAAGGCTGGTGATTGGTATCAGACTTGAGAGTTGAAGAGAACAGTTAAACTTTACCAGCCTTCGATGGTTATTTCTAAAGCAATTTGTGCATGAGGGAGCTTTGTGGATTGTGACTTCACAGTTACACAAGGCTGAGAGAGACGAAGATGAGTTACTGAGAGAATTTATTAGTTGTCTCAAGCATTTGAACTCTCGTTGTGCTCTACATGAGCGACCCTCCAACAATCACCTTCTTGATTGATTTATCCACATGCCTAAACATGAAGATATCCATAATGGTTTGGTCATTACATGTATCCCCACCTAGGAGGACGTCATAGCTAATGCCATCCAACATGAGGATAACCTGATGATAAGGGGATTTGGAGCTTTAGATTCTAAGTCTGTTGCATTAATAGCAACCAGCGGTCATAGCCACCATTTCAAAACCTATAGATAAAGGCAATTTCTTAGTAGAAATGAATTGGAATGACTTCTCAAAAGCTCTCTAATAGGAAATGAAGGCTAGAAAAGCTTTGGACAATGTGCACATGTACCCAAGGAGAGAGCTTTATTGGTGTTACATTTTTCAGCAAGGACATACCATTAGCGAATGTCCAATTTTAAGAGCTCATTATAATGGTAATTATAGATTTTGTGGGCACTATGATCATGAAGCTTGAGACTGCTGAACATTCCTACGAGCATAATGAGACCATAGCTAGCCTTGCTAGCACTGCCACAAACACTGGCCTTAGCCCCTGTAACAAATCAAGCAATGGTTTAGCCTCCCACGTAACAACTCCTATCAAAGGGCATGCACAATGCACCTAATGTGCCATTACCTCCACTAGTCTTGGAACCACAAACCACCTTTACCAAAGGTGACACCTCTTAATCTAGTAACTTTGAGGAGCCTACTGAGGTGGATGTCAAACCCATTCCTTACCTCTTTGATAACCCCACGGACCTTCATCTTGACTATTATGTACTGGATGGGAGAGAGGGAGTCAAGCCAGTTTACCAACTTGCCAGATTGGAAGGGGCCGGGACATTAATGCAATGGGAAGGAGAATGCCTCTTCAATGTTACCACTCTCAAGGTCCCCCATCAAGTTTTAAAATGCCCTATAATTTTTCCTCAACTCAACCAAGCTATGCCCTCAAACATGCCACCAGCTCTACTACTAATTGTTATGGCATAGATGATTAGATTAAAGACTTCCCCAACAAGATTGTGGTGACAAGTTCATAGATGGGACCCTCATCCCACCCCTAAACATGATTGGGATAAGTAATCAAAACCAAAGGTAGATCTTAAAGAATCCAGATTCTAAACCTTTGATTTCTATCACTTGACAAGCCCAAAATTTGTGGCCTCGGTAGCAGAGTCTAAGAAGAAGAAGAAGAAGGGCCATAGGAGAAAAAAGTCAATTAAGAATGGGAAAACAAAAGAGACCAAAAAGACAAATTTGGGAATGCCTCAAGAGCCAATCTTCATTAGGGGCCTAGATGAGGACTTGGACTCCTTAGACATAAGGGCCAATTCTAAACTTGGCAAGGAAATACCACCCAAAGTCAAGAGCATAGGAAAGGAGACCCCATGCGAACCTGTAATTCTTGAAATTAAATAACACGTGATGAAACTTGGCTCTTATCTTGACCCTCAAAAGGAGATTGAGCAAGTCCGATGATTTAGTGATTTAGTTATAAAAACATAAGAGGAGATCAAACCAAATCCCAAGCAAGTGAGAGTCTCAAATACTGTATACCCAAGTACCTTAATGACTACTATTGAGATTCACAAACCCCTAGATGTGCCCAGTGTCATCATGGAAGAGATAGAGGCCCTCCACCACTCATAGTTTAATCCCTAATTGGTTCAAGGGATAAATACTATATGGAAACCCTGAGCATATCTCAGGGATAGATTTTCTAGTCTCATTGACATCTTTTTATGCAAAGGAGGTCATGGGTTTTCCACTAAACATCCCCAAATTGTTGGATTTAGTGATTTAGTTATTATGAAAACATAAGAGGAGCTCGAACCAAAGCCCAAGCAAGTGAGAGTATCAGATAATGTACACCCTAGTACCTTAATGACTACTATCAAGATTCAAAAACCCCTAGATGTGCCTAGTGTCATCATGGAAGAGACAGAGGCCTCCCCAACTCATATTTTAATACTTGATTGGTTCAAGGGATAAATACTATATGGAAACCCTGATCTCATCGACATCTTTTTATGGAAAGGAGGTCATGGGTTTGCCACTAAACATCCCCCAATTGTTGGATTTTATGGCCTCACAAATAAGTACAATGATAACTGCTCGATTGAGTGGGGATCCTGAATTGTTCGAATCAATGAGAGCTCTCCTTAATGGATAACTCCTTAATGGATAACTCAATGTAGTATTACCACCATTTGCTGACATGCATAAGGCACATTGAAGATTTTTTTTAAAAGGTTCACAGGAAGCAAGAATAGAAGTTCTCAACATTACAAGTACAATTCTATAAGACCAACTTCCCAACCATACAACAAACCAGGTGTATTCTAAACCTATCCTTAACTGTTACTATTATTTTCAATTTTAAATTTTTCATAAATTTTCCTTTCAATGTGTGTTTGAGTGCTTGCGTATATCCTTCCATGATTGGTCTTTCCTTCTTCTAGCCATTACTTGGACAACCATTAAGAATTTGATCCTAGTTCATCTTTACTTAGATTGACCTTAAAGTATGCCAGGTACTCCACCTTCCTTAGTGTGTCCTCTTTAGTTAGAGTTTAACCATCACCATGGGAGATCTTGGTAGGACTTTTGGCTCTTAGGTGATAGAGCCTTGGGACCATAACCTTGATCTTCATAGGATGGAACCTTGTGGTTAAAAATGTACCAATAAAGGGCTAAAAATACCATCACTGTTTGAGGTACTTAGCGATTCTTAAATACTCTTGTATGGGGTCTCTGGGCCATTTCTTGGTTCTCTGCAAGGTGATGCCCTACTCTTACATTTTTATCTTATAACTAAAAGTAAAAATTTATTATTTAAAAAAAAAGAATCAAAAGCGAAAGCTTGTATAAATCTCTTGGCACTTTCATTGATAAGGCTAGATAATAGCTGGACATGGTCTCACAAAAGTGATAGTGTGTAGAGACTAGGTCCATAACCCATGGCATGTTCTTCGCTCTATCTTAGTTTAGAATGAATTTGGACCAACCTTAATATTACCCTTGTCTTAACTAGAAAAATCTGACCAATCACAACAAAATTTCCTCGCTACTTGATTAGGTGTTTGCATTGTGCTTAAATTTCAATTATTTTCCCATAGGTATACCTTACTAGTTATACCATGTTACCTTGCAGACCTTACAAGACCTTTGATATTTCCAATGCCAACATGCATCCATCACACAACCTTGACACATCTTCATTGACATATTCTAAGGAAGAAATCTATATTAGGAAGGGGGTATGTTAACCCTTGGCACCATAGACCTCCATGTTGTCGTGCTGGCCACCTTACCATCTTCAACAATTAAGGCTAAAGTTGCTTGCAACGTCGGATTTCATTGGAATGTACTTATAGTGTATTATTTTGCATGTGTGATCATTACTTGTCTATTAAAGACACACCAAGATATCTTAGGGGGAGAGTAATATTTATGGATTATGTGCTTGCACAAGCTAGAGTGGCCGAATGAGCCCTAAGACCTAATTTTTAACTTTGGTTGCCCAAGAAAGTAAACCCTAGCAGCCACACATAAGAGGCAAAATGTAACTCTCACCACTCATTCTTTTATGCATAATGATAGAGTGCTCTTCTTCTCTACTCTCCTATACTATTACTTGCTTGCCTTTTGCTTGCTTGAGCTCTTATTTGTGTGCGTGAGAGTGAGTGAGTGTGTAAAATTGAGTGGTGAGGAGAGTCCATCTTCCATAGGTGAGGAGAGTCCAGCTTCCATAGGAGTGCGATGGCGGGGCTAGCAATAATGTGTTGAAATATACAAGTGAATAGGGTGTGTGTGGGAACAAGCTCTTGGATAGAGGCTGTAAAAGAGGAGATGTAATTGTGAAAGAACCTGTGAAAAGGTGAGAAGAATCTACTGGGAGAGAATAATGGATAGCATGAGAGAATTTAGGAGTGTGGAGATATTCTGGGAGATGTTCAGGGAAAAGAGAAGAGGTGGAGAGAATCAGGCAAAAGGTGGAGATATTCTGGGAGTGAATCATGGAGAAATCAATGGGATTTGATGCTTGATGTAAACTCTATAAATTGAGGCATAGCCCTAATGAGAATTTGCTAGTTTTTGAGTATCCATGCCTACATTAATCTATTTGTTAATTACCCACTAATTACGTCTTAATTATTTACTAATCACTTTGTTAATGATATTGATTCTAGTGTTTGATCCACTATAGCTCATCATTATGCTCAAATTTCAACATGGTATCAGAGCCATGCCTAGAATCCATCAGGTTTATGAGCCCATTAGTTAATTAATCAAGATTAGTAGATAATTAGGAAATAATCCAAAATTTAGTTATTTTTCACTTCTCCCCTTCACCCCCAGCCAGTGGAGGACTCCATTCTCCTTGCACACTCAACCATTGCCCAAACCATTCTAGCCCAAGATAGCTAACCCATAGGAGCTCCAGCCCATCAAATTAGAAGCGCAAACCGTCCACGCAAGCTCCCGATTTTTGCTGATTAAAAAGCTACGTTTTTCTGCAGTAAATCAATGATTTCTACTTCATCAAATCAAATGGGTCTAATTCCTTTTAGCCCCGGGGGTTTTCAAGCATGCTCTACAAGCTGGTGAAGACAGAATTCAGTTTCATCAAGTCTACAGTGAGATCCAAGCTCTTCATCAAATCTGCAGGTGACTTTGGTAAAACAGAGATTAAGCTTTCAATATTTGGTCAAATCTTGTGTTTCTTGGCTTAATCCTCTACTAGACTCATTGCTATTGATGCCTTTGAAAGCATTTGAGCTCATTTGAAGTGGAAGGCACCAGATCTGGGCTCCCCGCATACTCTGTTTTCTGCACACAAAACAGAGCATTAATTTGCTAATCAGTGATTAATCAGTGCTAATCACTGTATTTTGGTACAATTGAGGGTTCAAATTAACCATTAGGTATCTGATACAGATCCCTATAACTTTAGATTGCAAATCGGAGTTGGTTTGATACTCCAACCATCCCGTACAAATTGGTTACCCTTGATTTAATGTAATTTCTGGGAAAATTGTGCTGATAAAATTATGAAAATCATCATTTTGCATTTAACCCTTGGTTAATGCCTATAAATCTCACTCAAATTCAAGATTATTCACAGCCAGAGTTGCATTTGGAATGTGCATGAGAATGAATGCTATACGCATTATGTATTGGGCACACTGCATCAGTGTGTAAAAATGGGAACAGACACTGCCCTTGTCCAGATTAAGGCAAGAGGTAAGACCTCCCGCATAAATTTGGGTTTGCATTGCATAATGACACAAGATAAACATAAAAAGCCCAAAGGAACTGTCAGCAAAACATTGAAACATGTTGCTCACATGGAGCAAAATGACATGACAGACGAGCTCATGGCCCCAGCCATGGAAGAAGAAGAATATCTCTTTCCAAGAAGAGGATCCACACCGAGAAGAAGATCTGAAGGAAGACATGGACACAAGAAGAGAAGCCGCCCCAAGAAGACTGAAAGAAGAGATGGACGCGTGGAGAGAAGCTGCCACGACAAGAAGACTGAAGATAAGAGAAGATGTGAGGCTCCAAAGAGTGAGGAGCCATGTGAAAATCTCTGAGAGAGAGAGAGAGAGAGAGAGACCCCACAACCCAATGTAACCTGCCCCAATAAAGTAAAACCACCTCTGAGCCACCAATGATGTAGGCCACGTGGTAGATGTATGTGTGAGCACTTTAGTCAAGGTCGCGGGCACTTATAGTAGCCTTGGACACATAGAGAGAGAGTGTGTCAAGGACTATGGAGTTTAGGGACTTGAGGCACTGGTCGCGGACTGTCAAGTAAGAGAAAGAAACTTGATACAGGGTCCAGGTGTGCTGAGATAACTTGAGGGGAGGAGTAGACACTAGTCTCGCGGACTATCAAGTAAGGGGAGGCAAACTTGGTATAGGGTCTAGGTGTACTAGGAGTATTCACTTGAGGGGAGGTGTTGAAATATACAAGTGAATAGGGTGTGTGTGGGAACAAGCTCTTGGATAGAGGCTGTAAAAGAGGAGATGTAATTGTGAAAGAACCTGTGAAAAGGTGAGAAGAATCTACTGGGAGAGAATAATGGATAGCATGAGAGAATTTAGGAGTGTGGAGATATTCTGGGAGATGTTCAGGGAAAAGAGAAGAGGTGGAGAGAATCAGGCAAAAGGTGGAGATATTCTGGGAGTGAATCATGGAGAAATCAATGGGATTTGATGCTTGATGTAAACTCTATAAATTGAGGCATAGCCCTAATGAGAATTTGCTGGTTTTTGAGTATCCATGCCTACATTAATCTATTTGTTAATTACCCACTAATTACGTCTTAATTATTTGTTAATCACTTTGTTAATGATGTTGATTCTAGTGTTTGATCCACCATAGCTCATCATTATGCTCAAATTTCAACATAATGGAGTGGAGCTTTTGTGTGTAGCTACATGGCAACATTGCCTCCTATGATAATCCCAAGCAACCAGACTTCATGAGGTGAGTGGCACACCCGGAGTGTACATTTGTGTGATAGGACATGCCAGTACAATGGTTTTGTGTCTCTACTGCTAGGCCATGCCAGTACAATGGATTTGTATGCAACTTTCGTGTCTCTGCTCACTTTATTCTTGGTGTCTCTGCTCGCTTGATTGAGTGGGGATCCTGAGTTGTTTGAATCAATGAAAGCTCTCCTTAATGGAGAACTCAATGTAGTATTACCACCATTTTTATGACATGCATAAGGCACATTGAATGATTTTCTTTAAAGGTTCACATGAAGAAATAATAGAAGTTCTTAACATTACAAGTACAATTCTACAAGACTGACTTCCTAACCATACAATAAACCACGTGTATTCTAAACCTATCCTTAACTGTTGCTATTGTTTTAAATTTTAATTTTTTTGAAAATTTTCCTTTCAATGTGTGTTTGAGTGCTTGCATATATCCTTCTATGGCTGGTCTATCCTTCTTTTAGCTATTACTTGGATAACCATTAAGAATTTGATCCTAGTTCATCTTTACTTAGATCGACCTTAAAGTATGCAAAAGGAGTATGCTAGGTACTCGACCTTCCTTATTGTGTCCTCTTTAGTTAGAGTTTAACCATCACCACGGGAGATCTTGGTAGGACTTTTGACTCTTAGTGATAGAGCCTTGGGATCATAGCCTTGATCTTCATAGGATGGAACCTTGTGGTGGTTAAAAACGTACCAATAAAGGGCTAAAAGACCATCACTGTTTTAGGTACTTAGCAGTTCTTAGATACTCTTGTATGGGGTCTCTGGGCCATTGCTTGGGTTTGTGCAGGGTGATTCCCTACTCTTACATGTTTATCTTACAACTATAAGTAAAAATTTCTTATTAAAATAAAAAGAATCAAAAGATAAATATTCTAATAAATCTCTTAGCACTTTCATTTATAAGTCTAGATAATAGCTAGAGATGGTTTCAAAAAGTGATAGTGTGTAGAGACTAGGTCCATAACCCAATGTTCTTTGCTCTATCTTAGATTAGAAAGAATTTGGACCAACATTAATATTACCCTTGTCTTAATAACTAGAAAAATCTGACCAATCACAACAAAATTTCCTACCTGCTTGATTAGGTGTTTGCATTGTGCTTAAATTTCAATTATTTTCCCATAGGACTCACACCTTACTAGTTAAATATCATGTTGCCTTGTAGACCTTACAAGACCTTTGATATTTCTAATGCCAACATGCATCCAACATACAACCTCAACGCATCTTCGTTGACATATTCTGAGAATGAAATTTGCTTCAGGAAGAGGGGTATGTTAACCCTTGCCGGAGGCCTCCATGTTATCGTGCTGGCCACCTTACCATCTTTAACAATTTTGGTCGAAGTTACTGGAAACATCGAATTTCATTGGAATGTACTCATAGTGTATTATTTTGTGTGTGTGATCATTGTTTATCTATTAAAGACACACCACGAGATCTTAGGGGAAGAGTACTATTTATGGATTATGTGTTTGCACAAGTCAGAGTGGCCAAATGAGCCCTAAGACCTAATTTTTAACTTTGGCTGCCCAAGAGTGTAAACCCTAGCAGCCACACATAAGAGGAAAAATGTAACTCTCATCACTCATTCTTTTATGCATAATGATAGAGGGCTCTTCTTCTCTACTCTCCTATACTATTACTTGCTTGCCTTTTGCTTGTTTGAGCTCTTATTTGAGTGTGCGTGAGAGAGTGAGTGTGTAAAATTGAGTGGTGAGGAGAGTCCAGCTTCCATAGGAGTGCGTTGGCGGGGCTAGCAACAACGGAGTGGAGCTTTCATGTGCAGCTATGTGGCAACATTGCCTCCTGCGAGAATCCCAAACAACCAGATTTAATGAGGTGAGTGACACACCTTGACTGTGTATTTATGTGCTAGGCCATGCTAGTACAATGGTTTCTCAGTTGAGTTGTTTGTGCTCCCTAATATGGTTGGGCAAAGCCCCACGATATTGGGTTGTTCCCTGTATTCTTTCTATGGCACTAGGGCTTCCCAGTGCCAAACATCTGAATAAAACTTAATAACTCGATCAAGTTATTTTTTTTTTCTTGATCTATATTTGAGAGGCATGGGATCATGCACAGCCAGGACATTCATGTAACTTGATCGATTATATATATATATATATATATATATATATATATATATATACATATATGTATACATATATGTATATATATGTATATATATGTATGTATGTATGTATGTATGTATGTATGTATGTATGTATGTATGTATACATACATGTATATATATGTATACATACATACATATATATATATATATATATATATATATATATATATATATATATATATATATACATACACACACACACACACACACACACATATATATATACATGTACACACACATACACATACACATATACATACATACATATATACATACATACATACATACATATATATATATATATCATGTGGCATTATGCATGTCTTGCCACACATGAATCTTGATTGAGTTACATGTTTTTAAATTATATCATATGGCTTGCCACACATAGCCAACATGTATCTCGATCAACTTACATGGTGGTCGTTTGTGCAGCACCACATGGTACATTAAGTGAAACTCGATTAAGTTAATTCACAAGTGTGTGGAACTTAGTTGAGTTACTTTACTAGTGTGGATGATCACACATGGAACTCAATCGAGTTACTTTACTAGTGTGGATGATCACCAATGGAACACTCGATCGAGTTATGTGACCTCCATGCCATCAAGCTTTGATAAGTACATAATGTTAGCAACTTCGAACTTGATTAAGATAACCTTGAGCATACATGTGATGCCATTTGGGATGAGGCCATTGGATGATGTAACTCCATCGAGTTACTCCAACTTCCCATTTTGGCTAGGGTGGGACAAACTTGAGCACCCCTATAACCACCTATCATCTGCTTTGAGCTTCATAAAAAATTCATGTTAAAATCTTAAGTCATTAAGTTACCCAATTTAATGAAGTAGATTCTTGCAAAGTGCATGGTATATGCTTGCAAGTGCCATGCACAAATATTCTAAAATTCATGGTTTCCTTGAGATGATGCATAAATAGTGGCCTAGAAGTTTAATCCCCTTTCACCAAAGACATTATAGATGGCAATGTGAATGCATTGCAACATTTGAATACCATACCCTGGTCTCTTGTTTTGGGACCCTCTTCAACTATGGTGTCATTCAATCCTTTTTTTATAGTTTTTTCCCTTCCCTCATTAATGTTATTTTTAGATATTTCTTTTACTCCCAATCCTTCCCCTCTCATTAAGGAGCTAAGAAGACCCATCATTTTCTAAAGTTTATTCTCTATATTAGAGATTTTTTCTTTCATTTCCTTCATCTCTATATCCTCATACTCATTAAGATATAAATCTTGCATATCTATTCCATTTGTTTTTGTAATATCATTTTCCATGTGAAAAGAGGATATCTTTCCCACCTTGAGAAGCCATTTACTCTAACAATAAGAAAAATGGAAAGTTTCTTACAAAGCAAAAAAAAAAGATGCAACACAACAACCTTACTTGGTTGGGTAATTATGAATTGTCTCTAATGATGTGAAGAACAATTCCGTTGATTCCTCCTTGTTGATATTTACTTCAATGATTCTTCAACGTTGTCATGTACTCCACTTGCTTCATGTAGAATCTCCAAAGTATGCCCAATTTATTAGGCAAGAAGTATGCTCAATTAAGCAATAAGTATTTGTATGGAGAAGATTTGAGAAATATAAGGATTATGAATAGAGAAGAGATTAAGGAATAGCTTATAGAAATGAATAGAGAAGAGATCAAGGAGTAGAGATAAGAGTTAGCAATGAGTAGCTCAATGGAAACATGCAAAAGAAAGACCTTAGCTCTGATACCAATGTAATTCTCCTTGCATCAATAGCTTGAGGACTTATAAGACTAGAACTTTGATTATCCACCCAACCATATCCCAAATGGACCCTAAACACATGGATATATAGGCCTAGGTGATGATTGACCTTCCAACTTCAACCCCTTGACCTTTCAATGGCTAGGCATGGCCCTTTCACTATCCAATGCCTCCTCAACTCCCCCTAGAAGAGGGCACCTACTTCTATGGCCTTTGGGCTTCCCTTATGCACCATCTACATCCCTTTTACATTGACCTTAATGCCTATTGACCATTTCTTTAGGTATTTCCAATTTGAAATCCCCTAAACCTTAGTTATATGCAAACCTTTTACATATAAATAATCTTTTCTAGTCTTACCTTATAGTGTTTCCTATCAGTCTCGTAACACTCTCTAGGTTGTCAGTCATCTAGGAAATTGGTGAAGCTTGGATGGCTTGCAAAATTGGTATGGTTTGGGCCACTAATCGCACTGATGGGCTTGGCATAAGAGGTATCTTTCTCTTTCGCCCTAGCAGCTTGGATAAGGGCTTCTACTTCTTGCACCTCCTCTTCGATCTTGCATCTGGCAGCAGTAAGGTTTAGGTGAGGTTTTGGTCTATAGACATTGGATTGTCGATCAAGATTGGTCCCATGTAGACAGGGATTTCCACATGCATGGGGCTCGTGTGTAATGCGGAACTAGGTGTGGCCTTGGAGCTAAGCTCAACTCCCTCATCCCCAAATTAATATGCCACTTGGTTAGGTGTAGAGGTTGCAGTCTCGAAGTTGAACCCCTGAAGTAATTGGTC
The DNA here is from genome assembly GCF_041138505.1 of Cibotium barometz. NCBI lineage: Eukaryota > Viridiplantae > Streptophyta > Polypodiopsida > Cyatheales > Cibotiaceae > Cibotium > Cibotium barometz. The sequence goes on from NC_141050.1 coordinate 42,608,202, forward strand.
ATGTGGTCTATCAAGCTAGTGGTGGGTCTAGCATTTATTGTTTGAGTGGAATTTTTTCCCCCATGGTCCGATATCCCTTCCATCAATTCTAGATTAAAGGAAGTGTCGCTGCTTGTTGAAAGTCTCAGGCCATGTACCACACTGAATCTTGTTCTTGAAGAGGGTCCCAAGACAAAGGTGGGTTGATAAGAGCCTAATTGGGTTGATGTGGTTTCCTCTAAATATGTCTCTAAAACGCATCCAAATCGTAACTACATATCATTGGAGGTTATTTTATGGCTAGGAGAATGTTTCAGACAGCTTTTTTAGTAGATTTTTTGTGCTAGAGAAACTTGTCCAAAATGAATTTCAGACAGTTCTGAACATTTTGGGAATGATTGTGCATGCACTTTTTTCAGGCCGGCCAGAGTTTCCTATAGTAGTGGGTCAACTATTGAAAACTACAAATTTTTTGGGTTTTGTGTAAAGTGCAGCAAACTGACTGCAACAGCCTAAAACGTATAATAGGCAAGTTTGTGCATGCACTTATATATATATATATATATATATATATTCCCATTGGCTTTCTAACTTTTTCTTTTTTTAAACTTTTTAAACTATGTACTTTTTACTTTTTACTTTTGCAATTTCCAATTTGTGGTTTTTGGTTTTCGGTTTTACCACACAACTACCCGAAAAGGGGTGGTAAGGATTTTTGGATTTTTTCCTTCGGACCTAAAGCCTACACGCATTAAATGTGGCCAGCTAAAAGACTTACAAATTGTGGCCCAAATTATAGGTGGATTAAGCTATGTTAATCTATATAATTAGTACTAGTACAAAAACATAAAAAACCTACAAAATACAAAAATTAATCTTGTTTGCAAATCCTACCCCAAATTGTTGTTTTTAACCCAATTTCTTTGTGTAAGGAGTCGAAATTGGGGTAAACCCTATGTCCTAAAACTAGTTTAAAGATCTATTTCACATAATTTATTGAATTTAAAGCTTGATTTATTATTTTTTATGTATAAAATTAAAAAATAATATAAAATAAAAACTGTAAAAAATGACCAAAAAAGTTGAATTGTACAAATCAAAGGACACAATTTTAAGAGAACATGAAAAACTAAACACAGAATTCCTAAGATTACAAAAGAATGCAATGAAAACAAGAATATGCAACAAAATCAAAGTTGTTTTGAGATTTCTTATCTACTCTTTTCTTGCAAGAACTAGAAATAATATCAATTTAACCATTCACAAGATTTCGAAGTGCATTGTTGCTATGCAGTGGGGCTATTTCCTAGTAGCAACGCCACTTATGGGAAGCCCTGGCACCATAGAAAGAATGCACGAAACAACCCAATGTTGTGGGGCTTTGCCCAACCACACTCAAGAGCATAAACAACTCAAATGAGAAACTAGTGTATCATGGCCTAAAGCACAAATGCATATTCAGGGTGTGTCACTCACCTCGTGAAATCTGGTTGCTTGGGATTCACATAGGAGGCAATGTTACCGCGTAGCCACACCCAAAATCTCCATTCCCCTGCCGCACTCCAATGGAAGCTTGACCCTCCTCACCACTCAATCTTACACACTCACTCTCTCACACACATGTAAGCAAGCACACATAAGAGCTCAAACAAGCAAAAGGCAAGCAAGTAATAGTACAGGAGAGTAAAGACAAAGAGCACTCTATCATTATGCACATAAAATAATGAGTGGTGAGAGTTACATTTTACCTCTTACATGTGGCTGCTAGGGTTTACAGTCTTGGGTGGCCAAATTTAAAAATTAGGTCCTAAGGCTCATTCGACCATTCTAGCTTGTGCAAACACCTAATCCACAAATAGTACTCTCCCCCGAAGATCCCGTGGTATGCCGTTAATTGACAAGCAATGATCACACATGCAAAATAATACACTATGAGTACGTTTCCATGAAATATGTCGTTTCCACTGACTTTGGCTAAAATTGTTAAAGACAGTAAGGTGGCTAGCATCGAGGACATAGAGGTCTTCGGCAAGGGTTAATAGACACACGGCACAAGGAAAACATAATATAAAGAGCCAATGCTTTTTAGACATGTGGCATTGGCTAAGGTTAAAATCCTAACCCTAGAACTCAATCGAGCTCCTCTAAGTACCTCCTAAATACTCATTTTCTTCTTATTTTTCCTGATAGCTCACATGTGTTTGTCTTAATCTTTCTTTAAGTATCATTAGTAACATAGTTACTACTAGGGTCTTAATCACTTAGGATCTTTCTTGGGATAAAGTTTTGTCCACTTTCCCTTCCTCCACATTTAGGCTTTGGTTTTTTTACTTGGCCCATCCTCATTAGCATGCAGTCATGTGAGTCCTGTAAGATTCCTCCCCAGCCCCTCAAGATGTCTAGTACCTTCCCCTGTAATCAATCCCCTTTTCAGAAATATAAAAGATCTTGTTTTTAACTGTTTTGGCCTAGAGAGAGAAAATGTTCTAGAGAGAGATAACTCAGTTTTTAGATATCTTTGGATGAAAAAATATCCTTTCTTATTAAAATAAATTTCCCCGAAACAGAAGTTTAAAAAGAATTTCCTAAGGTGCATTAGAAATAAATTCTAATCTGCTAAAAAGACCTTAGCCTAAGGATCCAGATTTTCTGAAAATTTTAGATTAAGGTTCTGAGGGGCCAATCAGATTAATCCAAATGTAGAGAGGAGATAAATTGAAGAAATAAAGAAAATCTCCCCAAAAATGAGTAAATACTCACATAAGATGAAGAGTGGACTAAGGACCAAAGGAAATACTAAAAAAATGAATTTTTGACACCTCAGAGTGGGGATTCCCCCTCATGAAGGAGGTGCCTATTTCACATGTGTGGTGGAGTTTTAAACTCAAATAATGAGATATTTCATCTCTCCTCTCTCCTAATTCAGGTCTAGTTCCAAAAAGTAAGCTGAACTGACCCAAAAATGATCAAAAATTGACCAAATTGATCTAGAAAATTCTAGAATCAGTTTGCTTGGTTAGAGGCTCACTTTTTCCTATAAATAGAAGCCTTCCCATTTGTAAAAGCTTAATAGTGTTTTATACACTGTTACTCTACTCCTCCCCAGAGCCAAAAACATTGAATTCATTGATAATTCACTTGTTTTTGACTAATTCCTCTACAAAGAATTGGTGGTGGCCACTCTTGATCCAAACAAGAGTAGAACCCTCAATCCCTCAAGCCAAAGGATGGTTTTTTTTTAAATTCTAATCTATGGTTTTTTTAAATTCTTTGCTTTTAATGTAATTATGGATGTTAAGCCTTAATGAAAAGGCTTCCCCCTTCTCTTCATTAAGAATTTCAGCCTTTCTTTATCCTAAAATGAGAAATAAATAAATTAAGTTAAACTTTTCCTATTGATTGCTCTTTAGAAGTGAGAATTGATTAGATTAGAGTGTTTTAATTCATCTTGGGATAGATTTTAAAGTAATTTAGAATGTAAAAATTGAGAAATGGTCAGCCATACAAAGGAGGTTATGGCAAAATTTTCTTAAACTTTGTGGAAATAAGTTTTATCTTTATGTTATTCAAAAAGAATAATCCTCACCGTTTGTGCATTCTAAAAGAAATTTTTATTATTATAAAAGAGTTATTTTCATTAGATTTAAATTCTATGCATAAAAAGATGCATATTGGATATTTTTTTATTATAAAAGTGTGATTTTCATTAGATTTAAATTCTATGGATAGAAAGATGCATATTGGATATTTTTTTATTATAAAAGTGTGATTTTCATTAGATTTAAATTCTATGCATAGAAAGATGCATATTGGATATTTTTTAATTATAAAAGTGTTATTCTTATTAAATTGATTTTATGCATAAAAGGATTTTCTTTTATATAAAAGTGTTATTTCCATTGAAGTTGGATTTTATGCATAAAGAATTTTTAAATCAAAATTAGAGTTCTCTTTGATTCTATGTTTAATTTCCATGAATAATCGATAAATGAATAAGTAAATACATTGTGAGAGAAAATTCTATCATTTCATATTCACTTGGATGGTAATGAGAAAATTCAAAAAATCTATCGAAGTCGGAAATTTAGATAAATTGATTAATTTATTCCTCATAGGAATTCGTGATTAGCTTAGAAATCAGTTAAGTGAATATTCAATGAATGAAATTCAATAAAATAGTAATTGAAATATCTCCCCTTTCGAGAAAGGTAGTTCAGGAAGAACCTTACCAGACTCGAACCCAAAATCAGACTTTGACCAAGACCAAACTCCTCGTTAGTTTCAAGGAAAGACAATGTGACCAGTTTAGGAAAATACACTCAAATCACCCACCAAATCTGAAACTAAGTTGAGACCTTGAATTGATTTGAGGATCAAGGTTGCAGAATTTGAGGAATTCTATTTGGAATTCAGACCTACGATCAAGAAGTCTTGGGACACAGATTTAAGATATACTCATTATATTCAAAGAAAATCAAAACTGAAAAACTTGCATAGAAACCCTGTTTTCTTAAAGGACTGTCTTAAGCTAGAATGCTGGAGGGAGCATTTGGTATATGTGTTTTTCTAAGGGAAGTTTGGTTTGCAACAGCTGGCAGGGAGTGTTCAAAAAGGACAGCTCACAACGGCAAAGCCTGCCCAGGTCTTGACCAGCCTAGGTACGGTTAAAATGGTGTGCTTCCGGTACGATGGACGAGGGCCGACGAAGCGGTCCCTGAGTGAAGTGCCAGGACACCTAAGGAGGATCCTGGAGGGTTCTGAAGAGGACACCCATGCGTATGTCGTGGAAGATATTGTATGATGGCCCAATGTTTATTGTAATCTGTTTTACTGGATCTTGTTGACCAGCTGGTCTCAATGGAGAATCCAGGAGTGATACTGTTTTTGTTGAGAAATAAGGATTGGATGGAAATTTTGAGTTATGACATCTGTAACCAATAATTGTTTGTCAATGGATTGTTTTATAAGTTAAAGTTTAAAGAGGAGTGTGTGCGTATCTGTATTCTAAAGCAAAAGTTAAGAAAGGCATTCAATTATAGGTGGGTGAGTACTTGTTTGGTTCTACCAATTCCAGTGGTTGGGCGATGGCTAACCCATGGGCCGGATGGGGTTAGGCTGGAATCAGTAGAGTTTTAATAATAAAATTGATTAATAGGAATACGCTTAGAACTCGAGTAGTTAAATAAAAGCTTGAAGACTTCTCAAATGAATAGATCAACGGCTGTGCCTGATTCAATTAGGAAAAAAACGTTGATTTCTTCAGGTTAAGTCTGTAATAGTTTTCCTTCTATCTGGTTTAATCAAATGAGGGTTAGTTTACTCTCTTGACCCCGTTCGAAAATTCGTTAAGAAATTCAAAAAGGTGGAATCATCCTTGTTTTCTAGGCAAGGAAAATTTTCCCGGTTTCGATTTCAGAATGATCACCAGATTAGTCTCGTGCCCGGACATTCAAGGGCGAGGCCTTGAGTGGGAAACCCTACCCCCCCACACAAGAGGAAGCTACTTCCATTGCTACCAACCGGGAATCCAGTGCACAGAGGGGGCAGTGGGATCTCACAGCTGGTATCAGAGCGCTGTTGTAAACTTATGAAACAGCAATAGAAATTGCCTAAAATTCTAAAGTAAATCTACGAAAAAAATGTTTTCACTTGCTAAGATTATGTTTGAAATGAATTCATAAATTGAATTGGATACCCCAAATTTGTCTAGCATTCCTGGACTTTCCCAGAGTCAGTATATGATCGCCTTTACCTTCGAACATCTCGTCAACTCCGCTACAACCCGTGTAAGCAGAGTGAGGCTTTCCCGTCACTTTGAGGATCTATACTTCCCTTATCCTATAGAGCGATGTCGGTATATGCGGTTCTCTGGAGGAAGATGTATTAACGTCAATACTAATCAACGTCAGAGACTTAGGCAGAATATCTCGCTAGCCATGATTTTGATAAGGCTAGGAGTTGTTCATTATGTACAACTCTTTAATCATTCACCTCGTAATTTCAAAATTTCTTGTCGTATTTTTAGACTTCTTAGCCGCTTTATTCCTAGGAGTAGAATTACAGCACCTCTATCAGTGATGAATCGTATATATCATGGCATGTCTCCATCGCAGTTTTGCTTTTTTATGCGTACGCGATTGAGGCAGTGACTTTTGGAGCCGAGATGCTCTATGTATATATCAAAAACTTTTCATAGTAAAGGATGTTTTGCAAAAGATTCTAAATTGTTTTTCGTGGTTGTTGAATATTGATTAGCAAAATTATCAAAGTGAATCTTGTTTTTAAGAATTATGATGGAAGAGTTATTGTTTAAGAAATAAATCTCAAAAATTAAATAATCATAAATCTGATGCCAAGGTTAACAAGAATCTCATTTTATCATAATCATGAGGCGCGCGGCCCATGCTAGGCAACCGGATCCTCTTACCGCCCGATGATGAAGAGTTAGATCCGGACGTTCATAAAGCCCTACACCGATCCCAACCTGGTCCATTTAAGAGAGAAGGGGAACAGTTAGAAACAGTGGAAAAATGGATTGAGGCCATGGAAGAGTACTTTGCGGTTACAATGAGAGGAGCAAGATGGCTCTCGCCAGATTAAAGATTGTGGAAACGGCCAGGGTCGCATGGAGGAACCATTGCGAGGAGACAAACCATCTCGACAGAAATACCCAGACCTGGTCAGATCTTAAATCATACCTCAGGAAAAGGTTCTGTCCTCCGGGCTTCTTGGAAACCAAAATGAATGAATTCTTGGAATTGTAATAGGATAGGCGGTCAATTGAAGAGTACCATCAGGCATTTGCCCTTTTCCTCAAATATTCTCCACTTTTGGATGAAGAGCAGCTAATGGCCAGATTCATTCAAGGAATGAACGAGCCATTGGACACTTTAGTGAAGAATGCTAAACCAGTCTCAATGGCCGAAGCTGTCAGAATGGCAATGGACTTTGCCAAAGCCTTTGTTGTTAAGTGTTGAAAATACAAGTGAATAGGGTGTGTGCGGGAACAAGCCCTTGGTTAGAGGCTGTAAAAGAGGATGTGTAAATGTGAAAGAACCTGTGAAAAGGTGAGAAGAATCTACTGGGAGAGAATAAAGAGTAGCATGAGAAGATTTAGGAAGTGTGGAGATATTCTGGGAAGTGTGGAGATATTCTGGGAAAAGTGAAGAGGTGGAGAGAATCATGGAAAAGAGGTGGAGTGAATCATGGAGAAATCAATTGGATTTGATGCTTGATGTAAACTCTATAAATTGAGGCATAGCCCTAATGAGAATTTGCTGGTTTTTGAGTATCCATGCCTACATTAATCTATTTGTTAATTACCCACTAATTACATCTTAATTATTTGCTAAATCACTTTGTTAATGATGTTGATTCTAGTGTTTGATCCACCATAGCTCATCACAATGCTCAAATTTCAACATGGTATCAGAGCCATGCCTAGAGTCCATCAGGTTTATGAGCCCATTATCTAATTAATTAGGATTAGTAGATAATTAGAAAATAATCAAAATTTTAGTTATTTTTCACTTCACCCCTTCACCCCCAGCCAGTGGAGGATCTCATTCATCTTGCACACTCACAATTAGGGCAAACCCTTCTAGCACATGGTAGCCAACATCCTTGAGCTGCAGCCAGTCGAAACGGAAGCAAAAACCGCCAACGCGTTGAGGAGAAATCGACGATTTTGCAGGCACATTTTTTTTGAGGAAAATGAACATTGCAGCTTCCACAAATCAAAGCTCTCTAATTCCTCTTAGCCCAAGGTGTTTTCAAGCATGCTCTACAAGCTGGTGAAGACAGAAATCAATTTCATCAAGTCTACAGTGAGATCCAAGCTCTTCATCAAATCTGCAGGTGACTTTGGTAAAACAGAGATTAAGCTTTCAATATTTGGTCAAATCTTGTGTTTATTGGCTTAATCCTCTACTAGACTCATTGCTATTGATACCTTTGAAAGCATTTGAGCTCATTTGAAGTCTAAGGCACCAGATCTGGACTCCCCGCATACTCTATTTTTTATACACAAAATAGTGGATTAATTTGCTAATCAATGATTAATCAATGCTAATCACTGTATTTTGGTGCAATTGAGGGTTCAAATTAACCATTAGGTATCTGATACAGATCCCTATAACTTCAGATTGCAATTCGGAGTTAGTTTGATACTCCAACCATTCCGTATAAATTGGTTACCCTTGATTTAATGTAATTTTTGGGAAAATTGTGCTAATAAATTTGTGATAATCATCATTTTGCATTTAACCCTTGGTTAATGCCTATAAATCTCACTCAAATTCAAGATTATTCACAGCCAGAGTTGCATTTGGAATGTGCATGAGAATGAATGCTATACGCATTATGTATTGGGCACATTGCATCAGTGTAAATATGGGATCAGACACTGCCTTGTCCAGAATAAGGCAAGAGGTAAGACCTCCCGCATAAATTTGGGTTTGCATTGCATAATGATACAAGATGAACATCAAAAGCCCAAAGAAACTGTCAGCAAAACATTGAAACATGTTGCTCACATGGAGCAAGAAGACCTGAAGGCGAGCTCATGGCCCCAGCCATGAAAGAAGAAGAATATCTCTTTCCAAGAAGAAGATCCACACCAAAAAAATCTAAAGGAAGACATGGACATGAGAAGAGAAGCTGTCCCAAGAAGACTGAAAGAAGAGACGGACGCGTGGAGAGAAGCTGCCACGACAAGAAGACTGAAGAAAAGAGAAGATGTGAGGCTCCAAAGAGTGAGGAGCCATGTGAAAATCTCAGAGAGAGAGAGAGAGAGAGAGAGAGAGAGAGAGAGAGAGAGAGAGAGAGAGAGAGAGAGAGAGAGAGACCCCACAACCCAATGTAACCTGCTCCAACAAAGTAAAACCACCTCTGAGCCACCGATGATGTAGGCCACGTGTGGTAGAGTGATGTATGTGTGAGCACTTTAGTCAAGGTCGCGGGCACTTATAGTAGCCTTGGACACATAGAGAGAGAGAGTGTCAAGGACTATGGAGTTTAGGGACTTGAGGCACTGGTCGCGGACTGTCAAGTAAGAAAGAAACTTGATACAGAGTCCAGGTGTGCTAAGATAACTTGAGGGGAGGTGTAGGCACTAGTCACGGACTATCAAGTAAGGGGAGGCAAACTTGGTATAGGGTCTAGGTGTACTAGGAGTATTCACTTGAGGGGAGGTGTTGAAAATAAAAGTGAATAGGGTGTGTGCGGGAACAAGCCCTTGGTTAGAGGCTGTAAAAGAGGATGTGTAAATGTGAAAGAACCTGTGAAAAGGTGAGAAGAATCTACTGGGAGAGAATAAAGGGTAGCATGAGAAGATTTAGGAAGTGTGGAGATATTCTGGGAAGTGTGGAGATATTCTGGGAGATATTCTGGGAAAAGTGAAGAGGTGGAGAGAATCATGGAAAGGAGGTGGAGTGAATCATGGAGAAATCAATGGGATTTGATGCTTGATGTAAACGCTATAAATTGAGGCGTAGCCCTAATGAGAATTTGCTGGTTCTTGAGTATCCATGCCTACATTAATCTATTTATTAATTACCTACTAATTATGTCTTAATTATTTACTAATCACTTTGTTAATGATGTTGATTCTAGTGTTTGATCCACCATAGCTCATCACAATGCTCAAATTTCAACATTAAGGTCCCGCCAAAGCCTGCACCCTCAAACTTTAAAAGGTTCTAAACCACCCCGGGAAGTGCTTTAAACTTCCCACCCCCAAAGTGGCAGCAAGGTCCAAATCAGAATCAAGATGCTAGCAGATTCAAAAGTGAAGGAAGACCCTTCCCCCAGAACACTTTCTCAGGAGCCCCACACCTGCTTCAAGGACTCAGAGGGAGGAACTTAGAAGTGAGAACAGATGTTTTGGATGTCAGGGTTTCGGTCACCAGCTTAAAGACTGCCTGACTCCTGCCATGAGGGAAGTCAAGGACGCAGAATGCAGAGACGAGTCCCTTCCTATCAGTCAAATCAGGGTCCATCTCGTCAAAATCAGGGCAATCCCAGGAGGAATCCAGCTCAACCATCTGCCTCTGTATAGAGTAATCTCAAAACTCCTTCCCAGAACTGGGGTAACCAGAGAGAAAGAGTTCTTCCCCAGTCTGCAGCCAGAGCAGTTACAATAATAGAAGTAGTGGAAGAGGAAAGAGGCCAGATTTATGTCGTAATTGAAAACCAAGGGCCAAATCATCAATTCTCAGTCATCCATACTCCAGCTGAGCATAAGAGTGTCATTTAAACTTTTGATTGATTTAGGCAGTACTCATTTATTTATTTCCCCTGGATGCTTACATAAGCTAGTCTTAGATCAGAAATCAGGGAAACCTATGTAAGTTGAATTGGCTAGTGGGAAGATCCTTTTCACTCACCATGAGACAGATCGTATTCAATTCAATCTAGATGGAAATATAACTGACTGTCAGTTTCAGAGTCCTACCTTTGGGAGTTTTCGTCAGGATCCTTGGAATGGATTGGCTCCACAAAAATCAAGCTGACATTCACTGTCACAATGGAACCATTTCCTTCCGTCACCTTCACGGCAGAAACAAAGTTCAAGGAACCAGAATTTTAGGATCCCCAGGCCTGCATTTAGTAAAAGCTTCTAAGTTACTGAAAGGATTTAGAAAGAAGCAGCTCATTTACGTTGTCAAAATGAATCCCGTAGGCACAAAGTTAAAAGCTAAAGGACCAGAATAGTTAAGTGAATATGATGATTTATTCCCAGCAGAGCTAATAGAGATGCCTCCAATTCGAGAAGTAGATCATGTGATAGAATTGACCCCCAGAGCTCAGCCAGTAGCCCAACGCACGTACAAGATGCCAGTCCCTGAAGCCATTGAACTCAAGGAACACCTAAGGCAACTGTTAGAACAAGGGTTTGTAAGATCCAATGTTTCACCTTGGGGAGCGCCAGTTCTCTTTCAGAAAAAGAAAGATGGAACGCTAAGACTCTGTGTGGACTACAAAGGTCTCAATCAGCTGCTGACAGTTAAGAATAAGTATCCTATCCCTAGAATTGATGAGCTTCTAGACAGGCTAAGTGGAGCCTAGATCTTCACAAAGATAGATCTCAAATCAGGGTATTATCGGATCAGGATTAATGAGCAAGATATCCCGAAGTTAGCCATCAATACTCGGTATGGGCACTATGAATTTACAGTCATGCCGTTTGGATTGACAAATGCCCCAGCTACATTCAATCCAAATGCCATTTGGATTGACAAATGCCCCAGCTACATTCAATCGCCTAATGCAGGACATTCTCAGAGAATACTTGGATGATTTTGTTCTTGTTTTCTTTGATGATATTCTAATTTACTCAAAGAATGCAGCTGACCATGAAGCTCACGTCCGAAAAGTTCTTGAGATTCTAAGGAAGCACCAACTCTTTGCAAAAAAGAGCAAATGCACTTTCTCTGCCGACCATGTTGAATACTTGGGCTTTTTGGTATCCAAAGACGGAATTTCTCCATATTCCGCAAAAGTCCAAGCAGTCATAGATTGGCCTGAACCAAAGACAGTGAAAGAAGTCAGAGGATTCTTGGGACTAACTGGTTGGTATAGAATTTTTATACCTAAGTATGCTCTCATAGCTTCCCCCTGACTAATCTTCTCAAGAAGAATATCCCGTTTCAATGGTCTGCCAAGTGTTAGAGCGCTTTTGATAAGCTAAAGACCGCCTTGGTAACCAATCCCATTATGAAATTGCCAGATTTCTCTCTACCCTTTGAGGTAGTAACTGATGCCAGTGGTTTTGCCCTGGGAGGTGCACTCATACAAGAAGGTCATGCAGTGGCCTGTGAATCCTGAAAACTCAAAACGCATGAGAGGAATTATGCTGTCCACAACCTGGAGCTACTTTCAGTAATATATGCCCTGAAGTTGTGGAGACATTACCTACTGGGTCAAAGATTCACTTTGAGTGACAGATCATCAGAGCTTAAAGTGGACCTTTACTCAGAAGGATCTCAACATGCGCCAAAGAAGGTGGATGCTGACCCTGCAGGAATTTGATTTTGAAATCAAGTACCGCCCAGGCAAAGAAAATGTGGTAGCAGATGCCCTCAGTAGAAAGGCCTCCTTGCTTGCAATTACAGTGGTGTCAAATCCATTGATTAATGAGGCAAGAGAGAAGATCATGCAGGATAGATTCTTTGGCCCTATTGCTACCCTACTTATGCAGGAAATCAAAACTCCTCAGAAGCCCATGATAGCCTTATTGCAGGACATCCAGGTTTCATCAAAACCGACACGTCTGTAAAGAAAAGCTTCTTTTGGCCTGGACTAAAAAAGGATGTACTTAATCATGTACGTCAATGCCTGATTTGTCAGAAAGTCAAAGCAAAAAGAGTAAAAATGCCTGGGAATTCACATCCATTAGACATCCCCCAGATGAAGTGGGAATGCATCAGTATGGATTTTATTACTGGACTACCTTCAGTGCAATCAGGTTACAACTCCATCTTCGTGGTAGTTAATAGACTAACCAAAGTTGCCCATCTGATTCCAGTAAAAGAAACCTACACTGTGGTGGACGTGGCCAGAGTGTTCCTCAAGAAAATCTTCAGATTGCATGGCCTACCCCTAGGAGAATAGTAAGTGATCGAGATCCCAAGTTCATGTCAAGATTCTGGACTGCATTTTTCAAAGCAGTAGGAACTTTCTTGGATCTCAGCACAGCTTGCCACCCCGAGACCGATGGTCAAACAAAAAGGGTGAACCAAGTAATCAAAGATATACTTTGATCATGCTGGCAGGGAATCCAAGAAGTGGCTAAGCTATCTGCACCTAGTCGAGTTCGCCTACAATGCTTCGTATCACCGAAGTATCGGGAGGATGAGCTCTTTCAAAGCTCTGTATGGACAAGACTGCCTTACAACATTAACTTGGTCCGACCCATTGATTAGGGTCGAGATGTCCAGACAGATGCTTGATGACATGGAGCAGCAGATGCAGTCAATCCACAAAGATTTAAGAGCTGCCCAGGATAGACAGAAGCAGTATGCAGATAAGAAGAGGTCAGTCAAAGAATTCGAAAAAGCAGATATGGTCTTCATTCGAGTACGCCCAAAAAGAAGTTCTCTATCTCTTGTTGGGAAGTACAAGAAGTTATCCCCCAGATATTGTGGGCCATATCTGAGAAAGTAGGTGACTTAGCCTATGAACTTCTTCTACCTCCTCATCTAAAAGTACATAATGTATTTCATGTCAGCCTACTTAAGAAGTATGTACTGAGCCTGAATCATGTGCTTAATGAGATGAACTCTTAACTTCTTCAACCCAAGGGCTGATGGAACTCCAACCTGAAGAAATCCTTGATGTTCGAGAGAAGGTTCTCAGGAACAAAATTCTGAGAGAATTCTTAGTCAAATGGAAGTTCTATCCTTTTGAAGATGCCACCTGGGAGAAAGAAGCAGAACTGTTTTGCGGGATTACCCCCAGTTTGCGAGATGAGGACATCTCATGTTTTTCAAGTGGGAGAGAATGTAAGATTCCTCCCTAGCCCCTCAAGATGTCCAGTACCTTCCCCTGTAATCAATTCCCTTTTCAGAAATATAAAAGATCTTGTTTCTAACTGTTTTGACCTAGAGAGAGAAAATATTCTAGAGAGAGATAACTCAGTTTTTAGATATCTTTAGATGAAAAATATCCTTTCTTATTAAAATAAATTCTCCCAAAACAGAAGTTTAAAAAGAATTTCCTAAGGTGCATTAGAAATAAATTGTAATCTGCTAAAAAGACCTTAGCCTAAGGGTCCAGATTTTCTCAAAATTTTAGATTAAGGTTCTGAGGGGCCAATCAGATTAATCCAAATGTAGGGAGGAGATAAATTGAAGAAATAAAGAAAATCCCCCCAAAAATGAGTAAATACTCACATAAGATGAAGACTGGACTAAGGACCAAAGGAAATACTAAAAAAATAAATTTTTGACACCTCAGAGTGGGGATTCCCCCTCATGAAGGAGGTGCCTATTTCACATGTGTGGTGGAGTTTTAAACTCTCAAATAATGAGATATTTCATCTCTCCTCTCTCCTAATTCAAGTCTAGTTCCAAAAAGTAAGCTGAACTGACCCAAAAATGGTCAAAAATTAACCAAACTGATCTGGAAAATTCTAGAATCAGTTTGCTTGGTTAGAGGCTCACTTTTTCCTATAAATAGAAGCCTTCCCCTTTGTAAAAGCTTAATAGTGTTTTATACACTGTTACTCTACTCCTCCCCAGAGCCAAAAACATTGAATTCATTGATAATTCACTTGTTTTTGACTAATTCCTCTACAAAGAATTGGTGGCCACTCTTGATCCAAACAAGAGTAGAACCCTCAATCCCTCAAGCCAAAGGAAAGCTCACAACAACTCCATGTAAGTTACACTTTTTTTTTAAATTCTAATCTATGGTTTTTTTAAAATTCTTTGCTTTTAATGTAATTATGGATGTTAAACCTTAATGAAAAGGCTTCCCCCTTGGCTTCATTAAGAATTTCACCCTTTCTTTATCCTAAAATGAGAAACAAATAAATTAAGTTAAACTTTTCCTATTGATTGCTCTTTAGAAGTGAAAATTGATTAGATTAGAGTGTTTTAATTCATCTTGGAATAGATTTTAAAGTAAATTTAGAATGTAAAAATTGAGAAATGGTCAGCCATACAAAGGAGGTTATGGCAAAATTTTCTTAAATTTTGTGAAAATAAGTTTTATCTTTATGTTATTTAAAAAGAATAATCCCCATCGTTTGTGCATTCTAAAAGAAATTTTTATTATTATAAAAGAGTTATTTTCATTACATTTAAATTCTATGCATAGAAAGATGCATATTGGATATTTTTTTATTATATTCATTAGATTTAAATTCTATGCATAGAAAGAGGATATTGTTTTATTATAAAAGTGTGATTTTCATTAGATTTAAATTCTATGCATAGAAAGATGCATATTAGATATTTTTTTATTATAAAAGTGTGATTTTCATTAGATTTAAATTCTATGCATAAAAAGATGCATATTGGATATTTTTATTATAAAAGTGTGATTTTCATTAGATTTAAATTCTATGCATAGAAAGATGCATATTGGATTTTTTTATTATAAAAGTGTTATTCTTATTAAATTGATTTTATGCATAGAAAGATGCATATTGGATATCTTTTATTATAAAAGTGCGATTTTCATTAGATTTAAATTCTATGCACAGAAAGATGCATATTGGATATTTTGTTTTTATAAAAGTGTGATTTTCATTAGATTTAAATTCTATGCATAGAAAGATGCATACTGGATATTTTTTTATTATAAAAGTGTGATTTTCATTAGATTTAAATTCTATGCATAGAAAGATGCATATTGGATATTGTTTTATTATAAAAGTGTTATTCCTATTAAATTGATTTTATGCATAAATAGATGCATAAAAGGATTTTCTTTTATTTAAAAGTGTTATTTCTATTAAAGTTGGATTTTATGCATAAATATATGCATAAAGAATTTTTATATCAAAATTAGAGTTCTCTTTGATTCTATGTTTAATTTCCATGAATAATCGATAAATGAATAAGTAAATACACTGTGAGAGAAAATTCTATCGTTTCATATTCACTCGGATGGTAATGAGAAAATTCAGAAAATCTATCGAAGTTAAAAATTTAGATAAATTGATTAATTTATTCCTCATAGGAATTCGTGATTAGTTTAGAAATTAGTTAAGTGAATATTCAATGAATGAAATTCAATAAAATAGTAATTGAAATATCCCCCCCTTTTGAGAAAGGTAGTTCAGGAAGAACCTTACCAGACTCGAACCTAGAATCAGACTTTGACCAAGACCAAACACCTCGTCAGTTTCAAGGAAAGACGATGTGACCAGTTCAGGAATATACACTCAAATCACCCACCAAATCTGAAACTAAGTTGAGACCTTGAATTGATTTGAGGATCAAGCTTACAGAATTCGAGGAATTCTGTTTGGAATTCAGACCTACGATCAAGAAGTCTTGGGATACGGATTTAAGATATACTCATTATATTCAAAGAAAATCAAAACTGAAAAAACTTGCATAGAAACCGTGTTTTCTTAAAGGAATGTCTTACGCCAGAATGCTGGAGGGAGCATTTGATATATGTGTTTTTCTAAGGGAAGTTCGGTTGCAACAACAGCTGGTGGTGGGGAGTGTTCAAAGGACAGCTCACACGGCAAAGGGAAGTTTGGTTGCAACAATAGCTGGCGGTGGGGAGTGTTCAAAGGACAGCTGGCACAGCGGGGAGTGTTCAAAGGACAGCTCACACGGTAAAGCCTGCCCAGGTCTTGACCAGCCTAGGTACAGTTAAAATGGTGTGCTTCTGGTACGATGGATGAGGGCCGATGAAGCAGTCCCTGAGTGAAGTGCCAGGACACCTACTAAGGAGGATCCTGGAGGGTGATGCACGGGCTCGCGGTGCCAAGGACACCCATGCGTATGTCGTGGAAGATATTGTATGATGGCCCAATGTTTACTGTAATCTGTTACCGGATCTCGTTTGCTGACCAGCTGGTCTCAACAGAGAATCCAGAGTGATACTTATTTTGTTGAGAAACAAGGATTGGATGGAAATTTTGAGTTATGACATGTGTAACCAATAATTGTTTGTCAATGGATTGTTTTTTTATAAGTTAAAGTTTAAAGAGGAGTGTGTGCGTATCTGTATTCTAAAGCAAAAGTTAAGAAAGGCATTCAATTATGGGTGGGTGAGTACTTGTCTGGTTCTACCAATTCCAGTGGTTGGGTGGTGGCTATAACCCATGGGCCGGATTGAGGCTGGAATTAGTAGAGTTTTAATAATAAAATTGATTAATAGGAATACGCTTAGAACTCGAGTAGTTAAAGGTGGCCTATTAAAGTTGTTATTACGCTAGGCAGCCTATTCTCTAGCCAATTCAGCTAATTACTTTTGTTTGCAATGCTTTTTATCTAGCTGACTGTCCAATTTCCTATCTATGACTATTCTCTTCTTGGTATCTATAACCAGCTATCCAATTTCCTAGCTAGCTGGCTATCCAATTTCCTAGCTAGCTAAATTGTTCTCTTATTTTGGTAGCCACTAACCAGCTATTCTTTAGCCAAACCAACTAGTTGTTATAGTCTTTAGCTAGCTGGCTATCCAATTTCTTTCTTGGCTAGCTAGACCTCTTCTTGGCAGCTACTAATAACCAACCATTCTTTAGCCAAACCAACTAGTTGTTACAGTCTATAGCTAGTTGGTTATCCAATTTTCCAGCTAGCTAGAGTGTTTTTCTTAGTAGTAAACCAACTAGCTTGCATATTCTCTAGCCAAACCTACTAATTATTTTGCCAAACTAGCTAACTACTTATATATAGCTAGAAGGTTGTGTAATTTACTAGCCAGATAATGGTTCTTCTCAGTAGCTTACTACCTAGCTAGCCTATTCTCAAACCAAAATAACTAGTTGCTTATCTTAGCTAGTTGGCTATCCAATTTTCCAACCAACTAGAATATTCTTGGCAACTAATAAGCTAGCTTGCTTATTAGCTAGCAACCAATTTTCTAGCTAACTAAAATATTCTTGGCAGCTAATAAGCTAGCTTGCTTATTATGTAGCCAAACTAGCTACTTGTCTATAGCTAGCTAACTAGCTAATTTTTGAGTTGGTTAGGATGTTCTTACTAATAGCTAACTAGCTAATTTTTGAGTTGGTTAGGATGTTCTTACTAATAGCTAACTAGCTAACTAGCCTATTCTCTAGCCAAACTATCCAAATAACTAATAGCCTATTCTCTAGCCAAATAGCCACAATAGCCCATTCTCTAGCTAAATAGCTAACTAGCCTATAGCCAAACTAGCTAGTTGCTTATTCATAGCAAATTGGATGTGGCTGATTTTCCACCCCTACCATGAAGGCACACATGTGACTACCTAACTTTATGGATATCCTAGTCATGGAAATAAGATGGACATCTAATCTCTTAGACCCCATCCATAAAAATAGGATATATGTGTAAAGAGCCCCATAATAATTTCACCTATATAGTAAAACAATGCCACAAAAAACCTACAAACCATATAAAATTAAATTGTAATATTTTCATTTTGACCAACAAACTTTATTTTCTCTTGTTTAATAAATTGACAAAATGTAAGGCATTTTAGTTAAATTTTAGCTTAAAAATCTTCAAATTCTAGAAAGAAACATATAAATTTTGTCATAATAAATGATAACATAGTGATTGCATCAAGATCGACATGAAGAATATATTGCTAATATGCAAATAATTATAATATTCTCCTCTCTCTCCATCTGTGTTGGGTGGAAGAGCTAGTATGACATGTCTCAAATGACTCTCATACACTGAATGAAGAATACCTATGGGTTATGACTTAGATGACTCTCATACTGAATGATGATGCATCAAGGTCCCCCACCTAGTTAGTTAGGCATAGGGTTTTCGTCCCAATGTACATCGGACCAAACCCCACCTAGTCAAGCATACAAACAACCACGAACTATCTCTACACTATCTCCCAAGGGAGCTCACAACATGAAGATGTGTATCACATATCAAGAAGTGTACACTAAATCTAATGCCCCCTATCATTTTCATTGTTGTGAAGTCGATGATGTCAATATATTAATGCAGAGGCTATTCATAATCTCCCCAACAATTCCAGAAAGCTTCCATCAAGATAAATTTTCTCCAACCCTCCAAATGAATAGATCTCCATGTGAGACCTCCTTAGAAATTTGAGAAATCTCCCATCAAGATAAATCTACCCCAACCCTCCAAATGAGTAGAATTCCATGTGAAGTCCTCTAGCATGATCTTTCGAGATACATCAATCAACACTGAGTCTCTCACAATGACCACTATAACTCTTGGTCAAATGTACATGGACCTTGTAGAGAAAGAAGGGACAAAATCATGTGAGCAATAACATGCTCCACAAGTGTCACACAACTTTCGTGCTAACTTTAAGTTTGAGCTATTCGCATCTGACCAACTACCTAGGTCATGATGATGAACAATTCTCATCCTACAAATACTATTGCCACATGAACCTCCACCGAGGATAAACTTGTTTTTTGATAAGTCTAGAAAGCCACCCAATCCATGTGTAAACACATAGAAACATGAGGTCATCCCTTTCTATTCACTCCAAAGATGTCACCACCTTCGGTCTTCCCATAGCAAATACATAGCAACAAGAGGTCATCCCTTTCTAGTCACTTTAGAGATGTCCCCACCTCGTATCTTCCCAGCCATGGGCATGCATTCCTACCTTGCCAATGAAAAAAATATATATCAAGACCCTATTAAATATGTGTGGATCTAAACTGACTCAGAGTCCCCCTCTCGATCTCGGCAATGACAATGTCCAACTTTCTTAGACCGTTATCTCGAAGCACGATGATCCAGCATGACAAAGCTTGGGAGACACTTCCCTCTCATTTCAAGAAAAACATGAGTAGCCTGGACCTATATAAACTCACTGTCTCCCGCTTGATCTCAACACTTACCAATGACAATGTCAAACTATCTTGGACCACCATGATCTCACATGCCAAACCTCGGGAGACATCCATGCACATGAAACATGTATGATCCCACATCATGAAGTTTATACCTTTCTCCTCTACCATGATTCGAAAAGCTCAACACTCCCACTTAAAATCATCTACTCACCCACTACCACTACATCACCAAGCCATAACCTCCGCTCCTTAGCACATCTCAAGCCATCCTTCTTGCCATCCTGGACCTTGTAGAGCACCACCGAGTAGGGCTTGAGAAGAAAGATGCCCCACTATGTTAAGGAACCCAAGAAGCCTCTTGTCATGCTCTATATGCAAGCTTGTCTCTATTGAACGCAACACTCTAGCCCCACTAACCATGCCCCACCTTTTGCCCATGAACTCAAATATTATAAAATTGGTGTGCGTGCATGATGCCTACATGTCCACTTTAATGCGTTGGCTCCAACCTTCATTAACAAGCTCTAGCCCAAGTGGAATCAATCCATGCTACCAAAGAGAAATTATTGGATTCAATCCCTAGATCTAAATCTCTTTAAAACAAAGAGGCTCTCTTTCAACCATTATTCCTCAAATGTGCCTAAGATCTGACCATTGAAAATTTATTTTACTGAGCCGATGTGTCCTATTTGTACCTTTAAGAAATTGAATTAGAATCATTTGTCCATTTGAAACATCCTCTCTTTAGTACTTAAGCATGCACAAAAGTTTCCCTTTGCACTAAAATATAATGCCAGAAAGTACTAATTAGGAATATTTGGAACCCATTAAAGTACCTTCATTTTTATTTGAATACATATTTGTGGTAGTTAGCCTAAATAATAAAAATCTGTCATTTAAAAAAAAAATATTTTTTAATAAGGTTCCCAAAAAAGACTTTGATAAAAAATATATATTGTTTATGAGGCTCCAAAAATTGATCTTTTTTTACAATATCATGCTCCTATAGCATATAGGTTCTATTGGATGTGTGTCTAGTCACTTATTTTCTTGATTCTTCATAGTAACTTTAGCACTATATTGCCATAGTTGAAGGGCTTGTTTCTCATTGTTGCCACATGAAGAGCATTGAGCTTCATTACAGTCCAAAAAATACTTCCCAGATAGTCCTTCAACATTAGGATGTGTGGCCACATAGCATACTGTTGCTGCACCCTATAGAATAAAATAATATTATAGAGTTCGTTAGATATTTCTCCATTTGTTCCACACAAATCAACAAGGTGTTAGTACATTGCATTACACAACATATTTTTAGCAACACACATTGAAATGAGAGAAAGAAATAACCTGAGGAATTGTTTTCATAAAAATGGATGCAACTCGCAAAATAGCATCTGCACATTCATCCCATATGTTTAGACCTCAATGTTTTGATACTCAAACAAGTACAAAAGATATCTTCATATACTTAAAACCATTGTAGGTGTATTGTGGTGCAAGAAGTGAAAAAAAAACATGTCTAGATATGAGCAAGTGGTATAATGCTACAAAGGTAAAAGCATGTATAGAAGTGTGGGAGGCCATGATGGGGAATAAGCAATTCTAAGAACTCACCTGTCACCATCCCTCCATGATCACGAATAATGTTTGTCTTTACAATGCCAGGGTGCAAAGAGTTTGCAGTTACATGAGCACCAACCTCCTACATAAAACTATGTTAGTGGGTCTCCAAGGAACTTTGGAAATTTCTTGGAGTTGATTAATAGCATGGTCAACTACTCACCTTTAGCCTTCTGGCAAGCTCTTTTGCATGAAGGATGTTAGCAAGTTTAGATTGTGCATAGTTTACGGACTCTATAAAGCTGCAATAATGAAAAAGTGGTCCAATAAGTAGATTGATTCAAATAGAAACTCAAACTTCTCATGGAAACCTTTTCAATAGAATAATGATAAGCCACATGTTTATGGGATGAGTCTAGGATTTTGCACCACTTATTTGAACTTTTCATATCATTGTCCTGTGTAATATATGCCCCATTTAAGCCAACACAAGAATTTTGAGATTCGCATCATCATGATGATGTTGGAAGTATGGCATTATTTTAATTGACTAATTTATTGGTTTGATATGGACTAGATAAAAGGATAGTGGGGAGCACTCAAAAGAGGCTTCCATAATTGCACTAAAAGTATTTATATATTCAAAACCATGTGTTATATGTAATATGCTTTTTTATCCCAATGCCTTTTAAGGATATGCTATTAGGATTGTCAGAAGGGAAAACAATCTTTAAGAAAATGTATAGCATGCCTTATGAATCTCACAAAGCCTAGTTTCCACTCATTGATGTGACAAGTTACGACTATACATAATGCAATGTAATATACTACATGAGAAAACTTACAGCTTAATCTTTTTTCTCAACATGGTCGTAGCTTGTGAGATCATCAAATAATGTATATCCTTTTTTAAAAAGACAGGTAACAAGCCCCCGTATTGGAATCTTGTGTTGAGAAGGTGGAATAATCCATCGGCACACACAAACAGCCCCCCCCCACCGTAAGCATCGAACCCGGCCCCATAAGAAAAATCCCAACAATTTATATGCTAGCCAAAATTGTACGTGTACATGTGAGCGGTGCATACGCACTTGTGAAGTGCTTGTGAAGGAGGTTGGAGCTCCCCTATTCCTTTGGTAGTACAAGTGCGCAAAGATTTTGAGAATCAATCAATTTAAGAAAGCCATAGTCAATGGTATGCGCCGCACGCACGGGCCCAAAAAAAAATTAAAGGTTTAAGAAAGGAATAGGGGTTTTACGATTAAAATACGTTAGAAGTACCTCGAAACCTTTTGGAAATATCGAAATCCTGTTGACGTAGTATAAATAATTGTGTGTAGGCAGTTAGGGCTACCTGTGCTTGTCGTTGAGCCTGTCGAAGGCTATGCCTCTGCTGCCTATCCACGAGTGTAGACAGGACGCCACGTTCACAATCCTGCCCTCCACTCTGCTCTCCTTGCCGCTCTCCACCATCCTATCCAGTAGCAGATTTGTCAGCAAAAAGTGACCTGCATCATCATTCCAACCGGATAATTACGCATCTCGACTCTAAACAAACGATCAATATCATAAACACCCCAGCTGACCTAAATGATTGGTCGCAAACCCCAGCTCAAAGCCATCCTCCGACTTTCTGAACGCTTTGCAGAACACGCCCGCATTATTGCTGCAGGAAAATAATTTAAATTACGGTATTAAGTGTAGGTTTTGATTAATCAAATGCATGATTTGATGGGTGCGGATTAAAGCTCACATTAAGATGTTTAAGGGCAGGTTAAGGCTGAGGAATTGCGCAGCGAAGCAACGTATAGATGAGAGGGAGCTGAGGTCCATCTTGAGAATGATAATGCGGGCGCCAGGGGTCTCCTTGTAGATGCGAGACTGCAGTGCTTGGGCCGCTTTCAGATTGCGAGCACCAATCACAACCCTCGCGCCCCTCTTGGCAAGCACCCTCGTCGCCTCAGCTCCAATCCCGGAAGTCGCCCCTGCACGTTGTTCATTAAACTCAGGTTAATCTACGTTGTTAATTGGACTGCGGTAAGTGCTTACAGTAAAGACTATTTTGCAATTTAATCCACGTTGTTAATTCAACCCACGTTGTTAATTGATGAAAATTATTCTGCAACAAAATCTACGTTGTTAATTGGACTAAGATTAGTGCTTACGCGTAAAGGCGACGTAGCGATTTAATCCAAGTTGTTTAATTATACTAAGATAAGATGCTTAGGGTTAAGACTATTTTGCAATTCAAATAGCATACGATAAATAGTAATTGGCGCAGTTCATGCATGGTATCAGAAGCTCACACATCAACTATTTAATGTATATGTTCAACCAATTACTAATAATATCTTAATGTTCTCTAACCTCGTAATTAATCAGAGAAGATTGCAGTTCATAAATAGTAATTGGCGCAGTTCATGCATGGTTATCAGAAGCTCACACATCAACCATTGGATACATATGTTCAACCAACTAAATAATCTCTTAACCTCGTAATTAGAGAAGATTATGTACACAAAAATTGTTGTCCGTCGCCAACCTGTAATAATGGCGGTGAGATGATACAAGCAAAGCCCGCACGTGACATCCTCAGCAGTAGACTTGGAACCATACCCACTCTGGCCTGAGAAGCCGAGCATGTAATCGATATACATGCCCATATATTAATTAAGGGGGCTGTTCTTCTATATTGTATGTCTAAAAAAACCAAACCACGTTGTGGTGTATATTGCTCGTGTATGACACAAATATGTATATAGTGTGGCATATCACTATTGCATGTGTTCCCAATTAACCATAAGGGCTTGTATCATGTGGTCTCCTCCTACAGTCCACCCGACAATGCTTTCATTCCTTGTCTCCTTGTCTGCCAATGTTAGATCACTGGTACTGTCGGCACTCCCCAACATGGAGCGTCTTTTCCATGGCTCTGAGTGGGTCACTCACGTTAATTATCATTGCTAAGTAGAATTAAGAGCACCTAAGGGAGCAAGACATTGCCCTAATTCCCTTTCATAATGGAGGGCAACACGTCCTCCATTACCCGTGCCAATATATCATCATACCACAACTTCCTAGACCCTCAAGGACCTTAATTTAGCTTGTCATCAACCATGGTTTCTAGGTCTCAAGTAACCTCCAAACAAAGGTGCATGCACATGCTCTTGACCACCTCACGAAGATAAAAAACTTCCACAAGGATTCACTTCTAACCTTAAGCGCCTTTCTTTAGGAGAAGGAGAGTGTGGCACACTTTTAGTTGACCCTTTCTACCCTATCCCCTACGACACAAGAAACGTCTAGTCTTGTCCCTAACTCCAACAAGATCTGCAATGGCCCATGTAGTTTGAGCTAAATGTTTCATGAACTTCACCATCTTTGCTAGTTAATATGTGGTGTAATTTTGGACAAAGATTCTCATCAACTTGCCACTCAATGGGATCAAACTTGGGTGGATAACTTAAGGTTGACCAAAATTTAACGTTTAAAATAATCGACTCTTTTTAAAAGACGTAATCAAATAGCCATCGTGCTAAAAATGGCCTATATATCATGCCTTGTTTTCAAAGCTTAAGTTACTCTTGATGGATTAATACATTTTTGTATTTACTATGACTAGAATAATATTCCCCCATCAATGTTATCTTTTCTTTCTTCTACACCATCTGCTTTTTCTTTAATTCAGAGACAATTGTCATGTCATATGACATCCCACTTGTGATGAAATTACATTGAAGGTTCTTTAAGATGCTCAATTTAGTTGTTACAAGATCCAATCAAAACATAGAGCCCATAAGGCCTTGAATATTTGTACATGCGATAGATAAAAAATATTAATTCTATTCAAACACATCTTTCATGAGAACAAGACCTTGAATTTTTAGCTACATTTTACGAACATACATTTTCTAGTCCAACCAACCTAAATTTCATACTCTAACAAGCCTTGAATTTTCTCTAACCTCCAATGTGTATGTAGTTTCATGACTTGTATAAAACTCTCAAGGGATATTTTCAGGAGACCTATTAATGAGTTCAAAATACAAGAGTTAGAAAGGAAGAAAATACATACATTGCATCTTATTATAATGAGTGTTCGATACATCATTCTAAGTTAACGTGGGGGCATGAATACACCAAGAGATGTTTGGAAATACTTGAAAAGAAGATATTAGTCGAAAGCACATGAATACACCAAGAGATGTATGGAAATACTTGAAAAGAAGATATGAGTCAATAAGCACATCTAGGATACTCCCTCTAAAAAAAATAAATCCAATTGGACTTGTTTATTATATCTGACATGCTAGATGAACTTTGTAAATTTGGAGTGTGATTGACGTGCTTGATGTTTATTACATTTTGAAATTGACAATCAACAAGTTGGACTAGTTTATTAAGTTCAAGTCAAGCTTGACTCAAATTTGTTGCTAGCTATACAAGATTAAACTTAAACAATGGAAACAACGTAAAGTCTTGTTGTAATTAATGAATGGTTTGATCTTTTTCTTTCTTTAAGAAAAAATCCATCAATTACACTACTACATGATAGCCTAATACCGGCGCTTATATCGACGTCATTAAACGGGGTCTAAAAAAGCCCCGTCATCGATATAAACCTCGGTATCTGTGTCGAAACCACGACGTCGATATTCGCGTCGAGCACTCATATCGGCGCGCATACCGACGCTCATACCGGCGCTCATACCAACGCACATACCGATGCTCATACCGGCGGATATATACCGACGCTTATACCGGTGGATATACCGGCGCTTATACCGATGCATATACCAACACGCATACCGGCAGATATACCGGCGCATATACCAACACGCATACCGACGGATATACCGACGACCATAGCAGTAATTTTTTTTGGACAGAATGGTGTTGCCAGGCTGCCTGCAGTCAGCAGGACTCAACAGCAGTAAACAGACAGCACCATTCTGTCCAAAATAGAGCACAAAAGACAACCGTGCTCGTTTTTTTATTTTTCAGATAAACAAGAAACGTTACTCATGAATATTTTGATCATAACACCATATTGGGGAATATGGGAATTTCCCATAAGTTTGGGACATGTGGTCAAATCTTTGGATTAATCATAACTTGAACACCGTTACTCCAAATTGAGCGCTCTATAGCTCACTAGATTCCATTTTCCAAGCGCTTTCCAACAATAGGTCACATGATATGGTTTTAAAAAACTTATAGGCATGTTATCCAGGTCCTACCTTTTTAGTATTCAAAAAATGGGAGTTGGGAAATTCCCAAACTCACGAATATAGTGTTTCATATACTAATAGTTTAGAGGACTTACATTATGGTAATGCCTTCCAATTGATGGTCTCTCCTTCTGCTTCAAGCATACTTCTCTTCTTACCTTCTAATAGTTTAGAGGACTTACATTATGGTAATGCCTCTCCCAATTGATGGTCTCTCCCTCTGCTTCAAGCATCTCAAATAAGGCCACAAGGCCATATTTGTGAGCGTACTTCTCTTCTCGCCTACTTGGTGGGCGATTCATGGCCAACTCCTACATAAACGATTAACAATTATAACTTTTAGAAATCCACATTTAGCCCACATACATACATTTAGATAAACAAAATTGCTACAAATACTTACGAATTCATGGCGCATGGTTTCATAACCACCACTCCCAAGATGAGAAGCCCCTACTGTTTGGAGTCTCGTCCTTGCCGCCTCTCTTTGTTGTTGAAACCTCTCTAGTGTCTCTGTGAGCTCCTGAGCTATGGCTTCCCACTCCCTGTCATCTAGCCAAACAAGTTTCTCTTTCCCCTCTCTAAATGCATCCCTTGCCTTTGACCTACGATGCCCCATCAAAATGCGAGCTGTATATTGTATCCACTCATTAGAGACGACATTCATAGGGTCAAATGGCTGTATATTGTATCCACTCATTAGAGACGACATTCATAGGGTCAGATGGCTGAAACTCCTGCTTTATCTTTGTATTTATGTAATTTTTCTTCTCCTTATCTTATTGATCCCATAAAGTCATAACAGAGTTGTGAAACTGTATAGTGCACAATTGTCGAATTCGTGTCTTCATTGCCTTCCATGCACTATTCATTATAGGTGCCCCATCCCTAATTGTGTATATCTTGTTGTTGTCATGGTCATGTGCACCCCAAGGAGTGGAAGGTGAACCCATGGGTGTGCTATCAACAGATGAGAGCGAAGGACGACGCTCACGTGGTGGTGGTGTCACAGCATCTGTGTGGCACTACCACCACAACAACCTCCCTCTGAAGACCTCCTACTACGTGAGCAACATATATGTAAAGAGGTGGTAGATCGAGCTGTAAGAGGAGTGGAAGGCTGTGTGGTATGAGGTGTGGGAACTGCTGTCGTACCTATAGGTGTGGGAGCTGCCGTTCGTGAAGCCAGATGGTGAGGCAGATGTCCCTGCTCCAGAACCCCAATAAGTCTGAGCCATGGCTCTTTGCTTTGGAGTCATGGACGAGAAAAAACCATATAACTGCTCGAGACTCATGCCCTGAGGTGTAGGGTTAAATAAGAAATCAGGACTGTAGTTGAGCGGTAGTGAGTCATCACCCGACGGTAAACATTAACAATAGTAAACAATGAAAGGACCATATGACAAACATTATCTTCCCTAAACAACAATGGTAAACCATATCACTTTGCATCTTCAATGTCATAAAATCATTACAAATACACTACTACATGTTAGCCTAATACCGAGGCTTGTACCGGCGCTATTTAACGGGGTCTAAAAAAGCCTCATCATCGGTATAAGCGTCGGTATAAGCGCCGGAACCACAGCGTCGGTATAAGTGTCGGGTAACAATACCGGCGCCTATACCGGTGTATATACCGACGCTCACCGGGGGTAATACCGACGCGTAAACCGGCGCCTATACCAGTTCATATACCGACGGATAAACCGGCGTCTATATCGGTTCATATACCGACGCATAAACCGGCGTCTATACCAATGCATATACCGACTCCGGTACCGGGGCATATACCGACGCTGTAGCAGAAATTTTTTTTTTGGGCAGAATAGTGCTGCCTGGCTGTTGCCTAGCTGCCTGCAATAAGCAGGATAAACAACAGCAAACAGACAGCACCATTCTGTCTACAATAGAGCACAAAAACAACCGTGCTCGTTTGCATATTTTCCTGATCGACAAACAAGAAATTAAATTAAACATTAATACTCAAGAATGTTTTGATCATATTTCATTAGTTTGAAGGTCATCTTACATCATGGTAATGCCTCCCAATTGACGGTCTCTCCTTCTTCTTCAAGCATCTCAAACAAGGCCACAAGGCCATGTTTGTGAGCGTACTTCTCCTCTCGCCTACTTGGTGGGCGATTCATGGCCAACTCCTGCACACACGATTAACAATTATAACTTTTAGAAATTAACATTTAGCCCACATACAACATTTAGCCCACATACATTTAGAATTCATGGCGCATGGTTTCGTAACCACCACTCCCGAGATGAGAAGCCCCTACTGTTTGGAGTCTTGCCCTTGCCGCCTCTCTTTGTTGTTGAAACCTGTCTGGTGTCTCGGTGAGCTCCTGAGCAATGGCTGCCCACTCCCTGTCATCTAGCCAAACAGGTTTCTCCTTCCCCTCTCTAAATGCGTCCCTCGCCTCTGACCTACGATGCCCCATCAAAATGCGAGCTGTATACTGTATCCACTCATTAGAGACGACATTCATAGGGTCAGATGGCTGGAACTCTTGCTTTATCTTTGTGTTTATATAATTTTTCTTCCCCTTGTCTTGCTGATCCCATTTAGTCATGACAGAGTCATGAAACTGTATAGTGCACAATTGTCGAATGCGTGTCTTCATTGCCTTCCCTGCACTATCCATTATTGGTGCCCCATCCCTAATTGTGTAAATCTTGCTGTTGTCATGGTCATGTGCACCCCAGGGAGTGGAAGGTGACCCTATGGGTGTGCTATCAACAGATGAGAGCGAAGGACGACGCTCACGTGGTGGTGGTGTCACAGCATCTGTGGCACTACCACCACAACAACCTCCCCCTGAAGACCTACTACGTGAGCGCCGTCTATGTGAAGAGGTGGTAGATCGAGCTGTAAGAGGAGTGGAAGGCTGTGTAGTATGAGGTGTGGGAGCTGCTGTCGTACCCACGGGTGTGGGAACTGGCGTCGGGAAGCCAGATGGTGAGGCAGATGTCCCTGCTCCAGAACCCCAATAACTCTGAGCCATGGCTCTCTGCTCTGGAGTCATGGACGAAAGAAAACCATATAACTGCTGGGGACTCATGCCCTGCGGTGTAGGATTAAATGAGAAATCTGGACTGTAGTCGTAGGGCGGTGAGTCACCCATGGCCTGTTGGACAAAAAACCATATGACAAACTTGTACGGAATGAAAATTACACGGTAAACAATGAATGAAAGAACCATAAGATAAACATTAACAATGATAAACAACATTGGTAAAACTATATCAACTTGCTCCTACAGTAGTGATTATGATGGTAAACATTAACAATGGTAAACAATGAATGGACCTTCAATGTCATAAAACCATTACAAATATGTCATAACTATTTGCATAATCATTAAGATACATCATTTTAAAAATCATTATCTATTCTATCATCCTCATTAAGATCAGTAGCCCCAAAGAGATCTATGTCTATGTACATTTCAGCATCCTCATCGTTAAAAGTCCCTTGATGAAGGATGTCTTCATCATCTATGTCTTCTTCCTCAACTTGTTTTTCAGCTTCCTTGGTTTGCACCTCTTCATTTGGATCTTGCTCTAGTTGCTCCTCTTCATTTGCTTGCTCCTCTTCATTGTTGATATCGGCTTGTTCTTGCTGCTCTCCATTACCCTGTGCATCCACATCACCTTGTTGTAGCTCAAATTCTTCAAAAATTTGCTTACTGCGGGGGGCGACTTGAACCACAAACAGCCAGCGTGGATCTTTTGGATCCGCTTTAAAGACAACCTGCTCACAATGCTCTGGGCGCACAAAAGTATCTTGCTGATCGGTCCATACCTTTGTGGAGTCCACTTGGATGAGGCCACTCTTGTCTCTACGTACAGTTGCATGTGGCCCATTCATGATTACCTTGAACCACTTCACATCAAAGATAAACAACTCAAAACTTCTGAAGCCAACCTTTAATATATCTTGAATGGTTCCAAAGTAATCAAGCATTCCAGTAATTGTGTTATCATCACTTGTACTTGCACGACTTTCTTGAACAAACTGTGCTGTGACACCACAATCAAAGGTTGCTCTTCTTTGGTCTATTCGTTCTACTCGAAAATGACGTCCATGTGACCAAAACGCCCCATATTTGTGATACTACAAATAGCACAAAAAGTTTGTTGATGGAGAATCAAACACAGAGACATGTAGAGAAAAAAATGAGAGACATGTAGAACTTAAACACTTACATGCCAATCGCATCCTTTTGTAAGCTCCTCCTCCTCCTCTGTTATAGGTAAACCAGCACGTTTGGCTTCTAAAATTGTAGCTTCTAGCCATCTACCTGTGGGAAAGTCCGGAAGAGCTTGCATACCTTCTGGATATGGGAGATTTCTTGTAGTGCGATTCCTTCTGAAACTTAAACGATCTTGTACTCGCTGTCGCTTGAGAGCTTCATATGTCTCAATCCACTTCTCCATTACATGAGAGTTCAAGATGCAAAATTTGTTGATTTTTTCTCTCAAAGTGTTATCCATCTTTCTCTTAATGCCTTGGCCTTGAGGTTCCTCACCAATGACTCGCCTGTTGGACTCTTGAGACCATAGTCGAGGTATCTCTGGATCTGAGGAACTTAAATATTCAGTGATGTAAACAAGGGACTCTTGTATCAGCCACCCTTCTGACATACTACCCTCTGGGCGAGCCATTTGGCGAACAAATCCCTTTAATGTCTTCATAAACCTCTCTAAAAAGAACATCCATCTTGAATGGACTGTTCCAGCAACTGCAACCTCATCTACAACATGAACTAGCAGATGCATCTGGATTGTTAATAAACTTGTAGGGAAAAACTTCTCTACCATGCAGACTGCCTCTATGGAGTTTAAACGCGCTGTCTCCAAAGTGTCTCTCTTTATCTCTTTTGAAGAAATCCAGCGCACCAATGTGCCAATCTTATAGATAGTAGCTCTAATGTCTTCAGTGAGGCAATCTTTTATTGCTATGGGTAGCACAAATTATAGAAACTTGTGCCAATCATGACTCTTGAGACCACTAAGATCATCATCCTTTGTAAATGCACTTTTCAAGCAATGCATACAACCTGTAGGAGTCCGAAACTCTGAAATTGTCCTCTTGACTTGTTGTTCCTCCATCTTGCTAAAAACCCATGGGGCTCTTGGAAGTAGCACCTTTCCATTGGGTCTAGTGCGAGCCCACAACTCTTGCATGCAACCAATCTCTTCCAAGTCATCCCTTTGGCCTTTAGTATCCTTTTTTCCTGTCATGGTCTTCCACAGAATGTCAGCTACATTCTTGAAAATATGCATCGGGTCAAGCAAATGGTTTATAAGGAGATCACCCCAATAGGGGAGTTGGTGAAAGATAGAGAGCCTCTTCATCCCAGGACATGCCAAGTTGCCACATTCCTCCCATTTGATCTTCCAATCGCTTGCCTTCAATGCACTTGGAGGAGGTCTTCCTAGATTACCATCCCGCAATTCATGATTTTCTAGAAGATACCTAACATGTCCTTGGTAGACATTCTTTCGTAATGCTTTTGAGTATCTTGAATCAAGTCGAGGACCACATACAGGACATGCATTGTAACCCGATATAGACAAACCTGAGCATTCTCCATAGCCAGGCCAATCATGCATTGTCCACATGAGAATACCTTGCACAGTTGTAAGTCTTTGGCCACTCTGCTGCTTTGACATGTCCTTCACTTCAATTCCGTTCCACAAGGTGCGTAACTCATCAATAAGTGGTGCCAAATATACATCCATGTTCTTCACCTTGTACTTTCCTGGAACTATTAATGAGAGCAACAGATGACCTTTCTTTATTGCTAACCATGGTGGAAGATTATAATTCACAAGGCAAACAGGCCATGTGCTCCATGAAGAGCTCCTTAAACCAAAAGGGTTTACACCATCCATTGCTAGGCCAAGACGGAGGTTTCTAGGTTCTTCCTTAAAAGCCGGCCATTTCTCTTCAATGTGTCTCCATGCGGGTGAGTCAGCAGGCACACGCATCACTTCATCTGTGGATCGAGTTGTGGCATGCCATGTCATCAAGCTTGCTATTGATTTGCACCTGAACATGCTTTTTATCCTTGGGATGATTGGAAAGTGCCTGAGAACCTTTACCGGGACAGCTTCCCCCTGAACATCTTCTCTATATCTGTTAGAGCCACAATGGGGACATTCTTGCAAATGCTCATATTCATGGCGGAAGAGGCAACAATCATTGCGACAAGCATGAATATTATTGTAATCCATGCCTATGGATTTCAATAACTTCTTCGCATCTGCACGAGATGGAGGCATCTCGTTGCCAGGGGGCAATATTTGATCTTTCAAAAGCCTGCAAGTATGGCAATAGCTGATCGTTACTATTAAGATTTTCTCAAATACAAGTTGATAATTTAACATTTCAACAGTAGGTGTAATCTCCAAAAAAAGACCTTACTTGAATAGTTCAGTGACACTTGTATTAGACCATCCAAAAATTGACTACAAATTTAGCATCGTAAGAGATGCACGCAATACAGATATGTTGGCACCATTGTATAATGGAAGGCGTGCAAGTTTACGCATGGCCTCTTCCTCTGGTTCATAATTTGACCGTTGAGAATGTCGTGGTTGATGATCTTCATGTTCATGCTCCTCGAAGAGAGCTTCTTGTTGCTCGATGAAGGCATCCAACATTTCTTCCATTGGACCTTCTTCCATTTCCTGACCTTCTTCCATTCCCTCGGGTGCTGTTAATTGAGCTCCATCTGTCACTCCCTCCTGCGATATCCTCATCCTTTGTTGGGGACGAGAATTCACAGGCGCAATGTTATCAAGATGCGGCTGCACACTTGCTTGGTTGAACGATTGAAACCGTAAATTTTGCAAGCGCTCCATTGGAAATATGCCAGCGTCATGAACATGCTCGTTGCAAATCCTTCGTTTTCGAAAGATTTGGTACTTACATCGCATGCATGGACACGCTGTTCTCTCTTCAAGATTGAGAGGCTCCATCTAGCAGGATAACATGTATATGCAGCTCATTAAACACAAATCAGCTTATCTCCTCTCCATACAAAATTAAATAGAATTTGAACAAGGATGGAGAGAGAAGCTATCTCTATTCATAAATAGCTGTTTATAAAGGCCTTATGCAATCATCTAAATGCATATTATAAGTATAAGCTTGCATAATAAGGCTGCAAGACTTATGCATAAGCTCTATGCATAAGCCTTATGCATAAGTCTTATGCATAAGCCATATGCATAAGCTCTATGCATAAGCCATATGCATAAGTCTTATGCACACGCTCTATGCATAAGTCTTATGCATAAGCCATATGCACACGCTCTATGCACAAGTCTTATGCATAAGCCATAAGCTCGGACCTAATCCCAAAAACCCTAGGACTGAATTAGGGTTTTGTAAATTCCGCCAGAGTCTCCTTTGTAATTGGAACCAAATCTCAAATGAAAATGCAACTTCTTAAAACTTGTACGCAATACTCTTTGTATCCCACAATGTCATGAAAGATCATATGCACTCTTTGTCCATCAAAGCATTTGCAATATCCACACAATATGACGGAAAAGGGGCCCCATTGCCCAAATGCATCCACAAAGTCGATGGTGAGGATTGTTGAGGACGCGCGTTGAAGCTTGCCGATCTCCCGGCCAAGCTCTTCTCACCCCTTCACCGAGTTTTCCTCCAAGGTGAAGGTTGAGGCCATTTCTTCACACCGGTGTACCTAATCCCCCTTTGTACCGCTTTACCAAGCAATCACGGCACAAAGAGTTCAAGCCATTCTCCCCTTGGCCTCTCCAACCAATGCCAAGGTACCCTCACACATTGCTAGATTCTATAGAAACTTGAAGTGGTAGCAATGGTGAGTGTAGGTACAAAATGATGTGGATAATATCAAATGATAGAACAAGTTTGTTGGCTTACAAGTATTGAGCATGACTCATGCCCTTTTACAATTTAGAACTCATCAATAAAGCATGGACTCATGCCTCAATCCATCATCCAAAAGCTCCAACACAAACCAACAATTCACAATGCCCTCACCATGGCATTTGCATAAGCATTTGTTAACCACAATCAAGGCATTTGCAATTGCATTTCAACAATCCCTTTCACATAAGCCTTATGCACATGCTCTATGCAATTACGCTCTATGCATAAGCCTTATGCACACGCTCTATGCATAAGCCTTATGCATAAGCTCTATGCATAAGCCATATGCATAAGCCATATGCATAAGTCTTATGCGTACGCTCTATGCATAAGCCATATGCATAAGTCATATGCATAAGTCTTATGCATACGCTCTATGCATAAGTCTTATGCATACGCTCTATGCAAGACTTATGCATAAGCTCTATGCTATATACCTTATGCACTATGCTAACCCTTAATCCCTTTCACATAAGCCTTATGCACACGCTCTATGCATAAGCCTTATGCATAAGCTCTATGCATAAGCCATATGCATAAGCCATATGCATAAGTCTTATGCGTACGCTCTATGCATAAGCCATATGCATAAGTCATATGCATAAGTCTTATGCATACGCTCTATGCATAAGTCTTATGCATACGCTCTATGCAAGACTTATGCATAAGCTCTATGCATAAGCTCTATGCTATATGCCTTATGCACTATGCTAACCCTTAATCCCTTTCACATAAGCCTTATGCACACGCTCTATGCAATTACGCTCTATGCATAAGCCTTATGCACACGCTCTATGCATAAGCCTTATGCATAAGCTCTATGCAAAATCTCTATGCATAAGCCATATGCGTACGCTCTATGCATAAGCCATATGCATAAACTCTATGCATAAGTCTTATGCATACGCTCTATGCATAAGTCTTATGCATACGCTCTATGCAAGACTTATGCATAAGCTCTATGCATAAGCTCTATGCTATATGCCTTATGCACTATGCTAACCCTTAATCCCATCACCCAATGGTGTAATAAACATGATCTTGTTTTACATGGATAATAGATCTTACCTTGATAACATATATAAACTCTATGAATAAAGAGAATACCTTATGCATAGAAAAACAGAGCATAAGACTTATATGTTTTATGTATAAGAGAGTAAAAACATTCAAAAAGCTTTCAACAAGAAGGCTACGCAAGCTCTATGTACAATGTCCATGCAAGCTTTCAAGAAACCTATGCATAGAGATTTTATAAGCTTGTAAGAAACCCATGCATAGAGATTTTATAAGCTTGCAAACTCTATGCATAAAGCCTATGCATAGAGCTTATGCATAGAGATTTCACAAGCTCACAAGCTCTATGAATAGAGCTTATGCATAACGCTTGCAAGAAGGCTATGCATAGAGATTGCAAGCTTATTATAGGTTTTATGCATAGATATTAAATTAATCCTATGTGTAAGCTTACAAGAACCCAAAACTAACCCTAAAGCATAAAACAGGGATGCAAAAATTCATAGAAAATAGCATAAACAAGAAAAATCGAAAGAGGATCTACCTCTTTTTTGCAAAGCTGAAGGAGAGGATTGGTGAAAGATTGGTGAGGTGAAAGAGCTGCAAAACAAAATATTAAACAAACTAATTAGTAAATTAAACACAAGAAAAAGAACTAATACAAAACCCTAAAATCTCTATGCACACATTAGGAGATCTATGCATACATAGAGAGCTCTCAACATGCATAGAGAGCCAAAAAAACACAAAACCCTAAACGTCCTAATTCTTAAATCAAAAAGTAAAAGCAATTGCAATTACATATTAGGAGAAGGAGAAGAGGAGAAAAGAAGAAAGAAGGAGAAAAGAGGAGAGAGGAAAAAAGAAGAGAGAGAGAGAAAGAGAAGAGGGAGAGAAAGCACCTTCTTCGTTTGTTCGTGCGCTTCCTCTGCGAAAAAACCAGAAAATAGGCTCTCGGCTATGAAAAACTTACGAGCGCCGGTATATGCTACGGAATATGCGTCGGAATATACGTCGGTATATGCTACGGAATGTGCGTCGGTATAGGCGTCGGTATAGGCGTCGGAATAAGCGTCGGTATAAGCGTCGGTATACGCGACGGGACACGAAAATTTAAAAAAACCCTGCCATGCTTGTCTTCTCCAACATTACGACGGACATACCGACGTTCGACATTTGCGTCGGTATTTTAGCGTCGGTATGCCCTCAAGCTCTTGTAGTGATATATCATAACTATTTGCATAATCATTAAGATACATCATTTTAAAAATCATTATCTATTTTATCATCCTCATTAAGATCAGTAGCCCCAAAGAGATCTATTTCTATGTACATTTCAGCATCCTCATCATTAAAAGTCCCTTGATGAAGGCTGTCCTCATTATCTATGTCTTCTTCCTCAACAGGTTTTCCAGCTTCATTGGTTTGCACCTCTTCATTTGGATCTTGCTCTAGTTGCTCCTCTTCATTTGCTTGCTCCTCTTCATTGTTGATATGAGCTTGTTCTTGTTGCTCCCCACCACCCTGTGAATCCACATCACCCTGTTGTAGCTCTAATTCTTCACAAATTTGCTTACTGCGGGGGGCGACTTGAACCACAAATAGCCAGCGTGGATCTTTTGTATCCGCTTTAAAGACAACCTGCTCACAATGCTCTGGGCGCACAAAAGTATCTTGCTGATCGGTCTATACCTTTGTGGAGTCCACTTGGATGAGGCCACTCTTGTCTCTACGTACAGTTGCATGTGGCCCATTTGTGATTACCTTGAACCACTTCACATCAAAGATAAACAACTCAAAACTTCTAAAGCTAACCTTTAATATGTCTTGAATGGTTCCAAAGTAATCAAGCATTCCACTAATTGTGTTATCATCACTTGCACTTGCTCGACTTTCTTGAACAAATTGTGCTGTGACACCACAATCAAAGGTTGCTCTTCTTTGGTCTATTCGTTCTACTCAAAAATGACATCCATGTGACCAAAACGCCTCATATTTGTGATACTACAAATAGCACATAAAGATTGTTGATGGACAAATAATAACTGAGACATGTAGAGGAAAAAAAGAGAGACATGTAGAACTTAAACACTTACATGCCAATTGCATCCTTTTGTAGATAGGTAAAATGACATTTATTTCATTTCTTTAAAAGTAGTGTCCCAACTTGTGTTTATTTCATCGCGCTGTCAAAGCAATGTCCTAGCTTGTTCATCTCATCTCTTTAAAAGTAGTGTCCTAGATTGTTCATGGACTTTTTTGGTTGTCCTTTCATCTTGGGTATGGAGGGAGGGCTCTCAATGTGGTATGGCTCATCCTCCTCCTCTTAAGGTTTAATGGGCACTTTTGGCTCTCCTTTTATATTGGGTATAAAGACAGAGGGTGCTCAATGTGGCATGGCTCATCATCCTCCTCCTCTTGAGGTTTAGGTGTGTGTGTGGCTCTTAGGTTCCCAATCATCTAGTGAGAATTTCCTTGTAAAAGAGAACTTATTGGGATGACTCAAGCTTCTAAGGATAAGCAAGATGTGTGGCCTGCTATGTCCCTAGCATAGTAATATTCATGCTCACTTGGTTCATACTCACTCAGAGGAGGGGGCTTGGACTGCCAACACGTAAGAATGCACATTGATCCTTCCCGAGGTAGTGCCTCTAAAGGGAGGGATTATTTGCGTGATATTCATACTCACTTGGTTTGTACTCACTCAGAGGCGGGGCTTGGACTTGCCAACATGTAAGGATCCACAATGATCCTTCCATATGAGGCAGTGCCTCACCTGATATTCATGCTCACTTTGTTTGTACTCACTCAAATGAGGTGGGCCTAGACCTACCAACATGTAAGGATGCATACTGATCCTTCCCGATGAAGCAATGCCTCTGAAAGGGTCAAAATGAAGTTTCACCTATCACATTAAAGAAAATACTATAGGTGACTATGATGATGCATGGAAGGCCAACTTTCACATCCCACTAAGTCCTCCTTCCCTATGAGCCAGTGTCTTTGAAGGGTCAAAATGAAGTTGTCACCCATCACATTGAAGAAACTACTATGGGTGACTATGATGATCCATGGAAGGCCAACTTTCACATCCCACTAAGTCCTCCTTCTCTGCATCTAGCAATGGTTAGATTGGTTCTATAAAGGCTCACTACTTCTATTTACAGCTTGTTAAGAATGGTTATGGGTTTGTCTAAGGACTTTGTTAGATAACTTGGAGGTTCCCTCATTGGATCTATGAGATTGGCTCTAGGATAGGGTTAGGAATACGCTCAGATGAGGTCAATCCTAGCACTAGTTTAGCCTATAAATTCCTCACAAGCTCTTAGGCTTGATTCATTCTCTCTTTTTCCAACATAGGTTTGGGATATTCCTTGAGTTTCTTTGGAAGGTTTTTGTAATATATAGGCTTCTTTTCCTTGTGGGGGAGGAGGGGATTGTGCGGGAGATCACTTGATGTCTCCATGTGGGTCTAGGATACTCCTTGAGTTTCTTTGAAAGGTTCTTGTAATCTATAGGCTTCTTTTCCTTATGGGGGAGGAGGGGGGATTGTGCGGGAGATGACTTGATGTCTCCACAAAGGAGGTAACTTTCGAGAGCTCTCATTCATACCACTTTCAATAGTTACAATGTTGTTGTCCTTGAAAACTATTTGTGCATTGTATTTCTACCATTTGAAGATAATAAATAGTGCTCTAACACTTTTCAATAACAACAATTTCAAAGCACGAGTAAACTAGAACCAATTAAATTCAAAAAAAAAAGAATGTAATGCTAAAAATATTACTAAAAAACATGTTAAATAAAGTCGAATTGACATATAAAGTGTCTAGTTTGCTAAGGTAAAAACTAGCACGACTAAAATCTATCAAAATCATAATATAACATCCTATTATTGGTGCATATGCACCTTGTTCAATTACAAAGTATCAATTCTCAAATATAAAGTCCTACCAATCCTACTAGCCGTGCAAAAGCACTTTATTTTAGTACCAAAAACTTAACTAGGGATCAAGTATTTGTTTTGGGGTTATGGATCTTTCTCGCCTATCATTATTATTTTGATCTCCCTCCACTATTTCTTCTTCTATGTTTGAAAGCATTAAGACATTGCCTTCGCCCTCCATATCAGCTAAGGAAAGAGGATGCATGATATCACCATGTGGATGCCCGATGGATTTTAGACATGATATCGGAGTAGGATGTAGCAGCTCTCGGTTTGGTGTAGGTGGCATAGCTCTTGGCAACTCTCGGTGTAGCTCTCGGCTTGGTGTAGGCGGCATAGGCAATGGCAGCCTTGCTTGGTGTAGGTGGTGTAGGCAATGTAGGTGGGATGTAGTAGCAGACATCAGCTCTTGGCTTAGTCGACAGGCAATGACAAACGGCATAGACCCAAGCAGATGGTAGTTCATGACAACTATTATGGTGTAGTTGTCATTGGTGTGGAAGCAACTACAATGGTGTAGGCATAGACTCGAGCATGGGCAACAACAACTACGATGGTGTAGGTGTAGACCTGAGTATCGGCAATGGCAACAAAAGGAAACAGCAGCATGGTGATGGAGCTAAGGTGCAAGATGGAGGTTTTTTCATTTTCTTTGACACCAAAATCCTTCCCACCAATTAATGTATTGTCATCAGCATTCCATCATGGCTTAGAGCATCTACTAGAGTGTTTCGTGCTGCTCTGGTTGCCCACAACACTACTTCCCCCCCTTCCCTTTTTGAAGACAACAGTTGCACACCTGGGCCCCTTGTACTGGCAAGGTATGCCCATTCGAGCCCAAGAACTTTCTTGGTTGCAATGTCACAGGCACTGAGTAATTTGGGCTCTTGGAAGCACATCTTCTTGAGTTGCACATATGCTTTCGAGGATGCAAGACCAGAGTGAAATTGCACGCTTGGCTTGTAGTATGCTTGGATGGGTCATCGTTCTCAAAGCGCGGCGAAGAAGTGTCTATGTGGCATTAGTTGTTGTTGCACTGGGCTTGGGGTGATTATGCATCTTATGCTTGTGTGAGCCACTACTAACATTTGGATTACAATTCTTCAAACTAGCGGTGGCATCTTTTGTAGAAGGTTGGGTTTGGCTCCCTTGGCCATGGTTTTGGCACTGGATTTCTCTTGGTAGCTGCAATCAAGCAACCAAGCAAGCAATGAGTGAAGAAGTGTTGAGCTAAGTGAGGTTGAGATAAAGGAATATGAGAGAGCTGAGATAACCTAGTGGTGATAAGTTTGGGTGGAATGGCACCATGACTCTTTGTCTACTCAAGAAAAGCCTCTTCTTGCAGCCTGGGACATACTCAGATGCATAGAA
Source organism: Cibotium barometz (assembly GCF_041138505.1). Taxonomy (NCBI): domain Eukaryota; kingdom Viridiplantae; phylum Streptophyta; class Polypodiopsida; order Cyatheales; family Cibotiaceae; genus Cibotium; species Cibotium barometz. Next base: position 42,648,731 of record NC_141050.1, read on the forward strand.
CCACCACACAGTCTACAAAGGCGATCAATTGCAAGCTAATGAGATGTCAATAGTATGGAAAGAGAGATGGACGGAGAGAGACTCTTACCTTTCGTCAGTTTGCAAACAGAGATGGCTATGGAGGTACTTGCTTTATCAACCTTCTCGATCATGTGTTCCAGCAGTTGTTGTAAGAAGGTGCCTTCTTACATTAAAGCTTTTTCATACTAATTTTGGAGAGAGGTGAACTTTTGTAGCAATTTGGATGTTCAACATCTAAATTGCCACAAAACTCAACCTAGAGTGATACAAGTGAGGTTTTATTTGAGATAGGGCAACAATATCAATTCTCAAGCAAACAATTCTTGCTTTGAATGTTGGGGAGCATGCAAACACTTCATCACCAAATGTGCTGCGGACATGCCAACAAAGTAGTGGAGTTTTTCCTCTAGGAGTTCGCTTAGAGGAGGGAAATGTACTTGTGGATAGTGAGGAGGATTATGTATCATCAACTTCCTCAGGGGATGAGACTGCCACTAGTGATAGTGGAGGACTCAATAGTGGTGAAGAATAAGTAGTGTGGGAGCTGCACTGAGCAGAGTATGATTTTTTATTGATATTCCAATCATTAATGTAAGACTCCAAATTATGGCATGAATTTGTACTTTTATTCAAGAAGTTGTCTACTTTTTAAGTAACATTTTGTCAAAAAATCTCAAATTTTTGAATCATGTCAAATTTGTACATAGTGCCCAAAATTTTATCATTTTTTGGATATGCTTTACTCATCAGTACAATGTTTTCAAAAAAAAAAACCCTTAAAAAAGGTCTTTTTTGGAAAGAATCTTTGAAAGATGTCAAATGTTTTGTTTTTGAGGAAATATTACCTACTTTACTCGCAAACGTGTTTAAGGGTGATGATTCTCATGGGGTTGGATATGTGGAGATAGTTGGGCCTCTCAATGAACCCATCCTCATTGAACCTTTAGAAATGTCCTCTATAAAAATGAAGCTTCTTTGGGGAAATCTCAATTGATGATACCCATGTTTGGTGGTCTAGATAAGGGTGCATTATAATAAGGCGAGTGATGTGGTTGATCTTGTAATGTGAGAGATCAAGAAGAAAGGGGGAGCCCCCCGATAAAGAGAATGTGGGGGAGAGGGGAAAGCTTAAGTTCCTTGTAAGAAAACACACACATACAAGAGAGAACAAGGCACAAGAGAGAGATAGATGGCTGAATTTTCTTCTATCTTCTTCTCTTCTCTACACCATAAAGAGATAAGAGTACATACTACAAGGGAAAGTACTCTCCTACTATAACATACAATGGTGGGAACCGACTATATGAGTTGGTGTTATTACCATGCCATACTCTAGTAATCAAATATGGATGTCACACAGCCTGTTGTCCATTGGCAGCATATCAATCATAATCTCACCACCACAAGCATGTGCGGAAGCTATCACCCAGGCGGGTCATTAATACACTAGTTGATCTCGATATCTCAACACTCTCCCTAGAGGTCAACCCCACACATTGGAATACTCCAAGAAGTCTCCTAAACATATGAAGCTTCTCTATACCAAGTGTCTTTGTGAAGATGCCAGCCACCTAATCCTCCATACCGACTATATCCATAATTAATTGTGGACTGTATGTACTTGAGAATCCATCTAGCCGCATCTAAGTGTGTCTTCCTAGGGGCATGCATAAATTGACTCATAAATCTAACAACTTACCTCAATTCTGGACTAGTAATGGTTACGTAGATCAAGCTACCTGCTATGTGCCTGTACATAGTAGGATCCTCCATAAGCTCACTTATATTTGCAGAAAGCTGTGTGTTTTTTGCTCCGATGGCACTAAAATAAGCCTTACAACCTATCACAGCATCGTACTTGAATAACATGTCCAAGCCAAACTACCATGTCTACCCAAGAAATACCATAGCTGAGGTGATCCATACCTAAGAACAAAATATTATGAGGTGATATCACCACCTCTATACCTAAGAAATATCACAGCTCACCTAGATCCTTCATCTCAAACTTCTACTTCAAAAGCATCCTAACATCATGTATATCAACATCACTATTACCAGTGATAGTCAAGTCATACACATATAAATGATTAATAGCATACTCACTCTATCTATCTTTCTTATATAAAGTAAAAACTTTGCATTGGATATCTAAAATATAATGGTAACAAGATACTCCTCAATCTTTTTTGACCTATACAAAGCTTTGTATAACTTGCACACACAAAATCTAGGTATGCATCACTCTCATAACCTAGTGTGTTGCATCATGTATAATTCTTATAAATCACCATGTAAGAAAGCATTCATACATCCATGTGATGTAAAGATACCAACCCTTCATTGTTGTAGCCATAGTAAATAAGAGCTCTCATGGTTTCCATTCTCATAATCAGTGGGCTAAATGTTTTCTCATAGTCAATACCATAGGCTTGTGCATAATCCTTGGCAACCAATCTTGCATCCAATTGCCTCCTTTTATTTAGGCAAAGGCACTAACTCCCATGTTACATTTGCATCCAATGTTGCCATCTTCTCATCTATAACATCTTCCCATTTTTTATTTCCAACTGTCTACCAAAACAAGTGGCTCCAACTCTTGTATAGCTTTAAGCATGTAAGCATAATGATGGGCTATATATCTATCAATATCTCAACCTATCAACAAGGTATCTTACCCTCATAGACCTGTGCACACCTAGATCACTACTATATGCCCTCAAAATAGCTTTGATTCTTCTTGCACTAGGAGTAACTACACTGATGGAATGCTAAGCTCCTCATCAAGGCTCTGCTTGGAGCCACTAGAGTCACCATCCACATATGAGTGACCTACTGATAGATCAGGCACAAAAGGTTGATCTACCTTTTCCTTCCCTTAACATGATACATATGTATATCTGTTCTCAACCTACTTGACCATGGACTAATAGTGGATCCACTGCTAGAGGACTCTCCATGTCCACTAAGCACCTACAATTACTGCTCTGTATGTGGGGTAACATTATTACTTCTTACATCTACATCTTTTATTACCTTCACTGGTGCCGCATATGAGCTACTTATCTCATCAAAGATAATATCTTTGCTTACTCCCATCTCACGAGTGGTAGGGTTATAACATGTATAATCTTTCTACTCCAAATCATAACTAATGAAGATACATTTCTCTGCCTTTGGATCTAACTTTGTTCTCCCTTCATTGTGGGAACATGCATATATGCAATACATCTAAACACTTTCAATTGAGACACGATTTTATGCCTCTAAACTTTTATTTAGGTTTGATACCATGAATAGAAGGCTACAGTGGGGGTCCTATTCATAATGTAAACAACATTTTCTACTTTTTTACCCAAAAATAATATGGTATATTCTTTTAAGATATCAAGGCACATGCCACTTTTGTATTGTGCCTATTTTTACTTTTTACAACACCATTCTGCTGCTCATGCAGAGTGTAATTACATGTAAACTCTCTTCATTTCTTGCTTTCTCAAGAAATCATTAGACTTATTAGAAAATACTCTCCTCCCTACCATCTGATCTCAAGCATTTTATTTCCGTACCTTTTTTCTTATCGACCAAGGATTTAAATCTAGTGAGAAAACACCTCACTTTTCTCCTTCATGAAATAAACCCACACTTTCCTAGTGTGATCATCAATGAATGTAACATATTACCTATAGCCTACAATTGTTACAGTCTTGGTCAATCCCTATACATCCAAATATATAACATTCAATGTCCTTGCATTGACGTGCTTTTTATGTGGGAAATAATTTTTGGCCTGCTTACCAAGCTGGCATGCTTCACATACTTTATGCCACCTATGGGTGATCACCACCAATAGCCTGATTATTATCACTTCTACTTGTACCTTTGCTACCTCGCACCATAGTTGTCCTCTAACTTGTAGGGGTGTCCATGACATCAAATGGTATTTAGGGAATTTCTATATTTTCAAAAAGTTAACACTCCTGCATTTCATAAATTAACACTCCTATATTTCATAAATATTAGGGATTTTGTGCAAATCAGCTCTTTGCATCAATATTAAAACTTTTGCAAACTTGAAAAATCGGGCCTTTTTAAAATAAAGCATGATGGAGTCAAATAGAGGTAACCTAGCCCGAGAAAGATTCAGCAAGAACAACTAACCCACATGATTAGACTATTACTGATGCAGGACGATCTCTGGAATGTCGTTAAAGGAACTAGAGGATAAACCTAAAGGCATTGTCACACATTGCTTAGCTGTGCAAGCGTGGAATGACAAGAACAATCATGACATGGCAGCTATAGGTCTTGGACTAGAAGATAACCCCATACATTACCTCAACTTTAACAAAAATTCAAAGGAGATATGGGAATCTAAGTTTGAGAATCTATTTGGGAATAAAATTAACAATTCTAAAGTCTTTCTTAATAAAAAATACTACAATCTCAAAATAAAAGAGCATCATTCTCTTTAAGAGAACCTTAGCATCATAGGTTCTCTCTCGTAACAACTGGGTGTGCCTTGAAAGCCAACATTGATGAAGATGACAAAAAGGCGGTACTCTTCTCTAGCTTAGAAGAGATTGAAAGGTTCAAAATAAGTGCTATTTAAAAGCATGGTGGGAAATCCTCATTGACAAGGATAGAAGACTTCAGGATGAAGCTGCTACTAGCTTTAACTTAGAGAAGAGTTCAAATAAGTGCTATTTGAAAACATGGTGGGCCATCCTAATTATGACAATGATAGAAGACTTCAAGATCAAGCTACTACCAACATTGAATTAGAGAAGGGTTCTTCACAAAACAGAAGGGCATGAACAAAGGGAAAATTGTCAAGTGCACATTATCCAAGAATCTAGGTCACATAGAAGATCGTTGCTTTTAAAAGAACAGCTAAGGAACAAGATAAGAATCCTGCCAACTTGGTGGCTGAAAATGAAGAGAAAGAGTTTGAAGATGCACCGAAGAAACCAAAAACCTCTACTTTTGCACATGAAAAATGCTTCATTGCCACATTCTCTGATCTCTCTTTCTCATTTCTTAGTTAAACCCAACGCTTTAGTGACTCTAAGCCACCTAGCCAAGCTTTTTAACTATGACCAATACGATAAGGTGACAAAACACATCCTACCAGGCCACGCATCAAGCTTGTAATTGCAAGAATGTGTTTAGAGGATGGTATATAAGACAAGACAACACAATACAATATAATGTACTACAAATGTAACAAGAGCATTCAATCCTTCATTCTAGAAGTGTTGTACATAGCACCATGCATAACAAGGCTCACACACTCTCCTGAATCTAGATAGAGCGTAAGTTGTGCTCTTCCACTCAACTCTCATGCTCACACTCTCATTTGTTCCACACTCTCTCTTTTGAACTCACTCTCATTTGTTCCACACTCTCTCTTCTGAACTCACTCTCATTTGTTCCACACTCTCTCTTCTGAACTCACTCTCATTTGTTCCACACTCTCATTTATTCCACACTCTTATTTGTTCCATACTCTCTCTTCTCAACTCACACTCTCTTTCTTCAGTACTCTCCCTTTGGAGATGTGCTTGTCTTGCTCTCATTTATTCCACACTCTTATTTGTTCCACACTCTCTCTTCTCAACTCACACTCTCTTTCTTCAGTACTCTCCCTTTGGAAATGTGCTTGTCTTGCTCTAGAAGTGGCTATTGTTTTGGGGCTGTAGTTGTGTTCAGGTAAGGCAAGGATAATCCATTACAATCTGTGGTGGTGGTGGGCACCTCTGGTCTCTCTAGTTACTCCACTTCCTAGCTCTTCATAGGCTTTCCACCACTAGTTTTCTTATTTCCAAGGGTTTCTCCTTCTAGTAGCAGCCTAAACTGCTAGACGAGGACCAAAATGCCTTCTATTGGAAGCCTAAACACCTCCTCCACATATTCTAGGGAGAACTTCACTATTCTCCTATATGGTAGCTCAATGCTACTACCTAATTTTTAAAGCTTTGTTAGCTATTTCTCTACATGCATGTTGACTTTGGAGATCCTCCCATGGAAGCTCTGTATGGAAGTTCTGTGAACTCCTTTAGTTGTGCAGCCCCTTGGCAAGCTTAACTAGGGTGGATGATAGGGATTTGAACTTCTAGAAGGAAACTTTCTAGTAATGAGGGTATGCAACATAGATTTTGATTACAGAGAGCTATTGTGTTAAGAAAATTCAAAGAAGTGATGAAAGAAATTGGATGTCCTACCCACCTCAAGAGGTGATGAAAGAAACCAGATGTTCTACCCACCTCAAGAATGATCTATTTACCATTCATCCTTGTTGGTGCACTTCCCAAGGTTCTATCCTTGCCTTGCTAGGATTCTCATGATTCTACATAACTCGTAGAATCTTCATGATGCACATAATATAATGGCAATTATGAGGGGCCAAGGGTGTAAATTTATTGATGTGACATCTCTCTCTTCCTCATCCATGCCTTTTATGGTCACTTTCTTATTCATGATCTTCTTTGCTCCTGCATACTTTAATCATGAACACACTTTCCTCTTCCTAGGCTGCCACTTTGTTCTATCGTGCTTATCTCATTTTCATGTCTTGCTTCATTTTTGGATGGCCTTTTTTCAGTAGACCTTTCTAGATTCTTATCAAGAACAAGTCCATGGTAAGATGGCTTTAGCCTATACCCATTTACCGACTTTATCAATGTCACACCATCAAATGTTTCTAGTTGAAAAGTGTTTGCTCTAATTTTCCTCTAGATCTTGTATGGTCTTGTTCATCTTATCCTAAGCTTTTTTGGATGTGATCCCATTCCTCTAGATCTTGTATGGTCATGTCCATCTTATCCTAATCTTTTTTGGATGTGGTCCCATTCTTGAACATCAGGACTGCGTCTCCTTCTTCAAATATTTTGTGGTCTACATGTGTTTTGTAGGTGGTAAGTGTCCCTAAAAACCCAATTTACAGCTTTTTGATTTCACATACTAATAATTATGGGTGCAAGTTCACACACACTTATGTGATCGGACAACTTATAAGTTGTACACGTGGTGGCCAAAAGACGGGCTCTGGACAAGATTTGGGCCATTTGCATGTAGGCGTCCCAATCTGGACCTAAAAAGCTCACGTTTCAACTATTATTGGTGGAGGAGCTCTATTGTTGGGAAAAACTCTAGTTTTGCTCATGCGCATGCTTTCTGGCTGCATGAGAGTGCTAAGATAGTCTACTAAGCCTTTGAAAGAATTTCCTAGTCATCAACACCTTGACCATGTAGAGATATGATTATACGACTACTAGGTAAGACCTCGCTCTATCTTTTAGGGGGAGCGTGGTATCTTAAATGGTTCTAAAAATCAAATCACCCATAGAGTGATCGACCTATCTTGAGCAACCTCTATCTTTGAAGCAACGCCTTTTTCCCCATCTATTTGCAAGGCATGGCCTGTTGAAATATACAAGTGAATAGGGTGTGTGCGGGAACAAGCCCTTGGCTAGAGGCTGTAAAAGAGAATGTGTAAATGTGAGAGAACCTGTGAAAAGGTGAGAAGAATCTACTGGGAGAGAATAAAGGGTAGCATGAGGAGATTTAGGAGGTGTGGAGATATTCTGGGAGAGGTGGAGAGAATCAAGCAAAAGAGGTGGAGTGAATCAAGGAGAAATCAGTGGGATTAGATGCTTGGATGTAAACTCTATAAATTGAGGCATTGGCCTAATGAGAACTTGTTGGTTTTTGATTATCCATGCTTACATTAATCTATCACTTAATTACTCACTAATCATGTATTAATTATCATCTAATCTCTTTGTTAATGATGTTGATTCTAGCATTTGATCCACCATAGCTCATCACATTGCTATAATTTTAACATGGTATCAGAGCCTAGCCTAGAATCCATCAATTTGTGAGCCCATTATCTTGCTAATCACTTGGCTAATTAGGATTAGTAAAAATTTAATATTTTCACCTCTTTTTCAACTAATCTCTGCACCCCCAGCTAATGGAGGAGCTCTCTCTCCCTTCACACATAACCATTGCCCAAGCCCTTTTAGGGACTCATACTAGACTCAAGGGCCTACACACAGCTCAAAGCAATTGAAGAAATTCAGCGTAGAACGCCGGCGGCAACGCGATTTGTAGGCGCCAAAATTTAAAAAAAAAAGCTCCATGCGATGTACCCGCTTCAAATTGGTCTAATTTCAGCTAGGCCCAGGGGTTTTCAAGCATGCTCTACAAGCTAGTGAAGTCAGAATTTGATTTGATTAAGTCTATAGTGAGATCCAAGCTCTTCATCAAATCTACAGGAGGTGACTTTGGTAAAACAGAGATTAAGCATTCAATGTTTGGTCAAATCTTGTGTTTCTTGGCTTAATTCTCTACTAGACTAATTGCTATTGATGGCCTTGAAAGGATTTGAGCTCATTTGAACTCTAAGGCCTCAGATCTGGGCTCCCCGCATATTTTATTTTTTGCACACAAAACAGAGGATTGATTTGCTAATCAATGATTAATCAGTGCTAATCACTATATTTTGGTACAATTGAGGGCTCTCTGCATACTTAAAACAGAGGATTGATTTGCTAATCAATGATTAATCAATGCTAATCACTATATTTTGGTACAATTGAGGGTTCAAATTAACCATTAGTATCTGATACAGATCCCTATAACTTCAGATTGCAATTCGGAGATGGTTTGATACTCCAACCATTCCGTACAAATTGGTTATCCTTGATTTAATGCAATTTCTGGTGATTTTATGCTGATAAATCTATTGTTGTAATCATCTCCTAAACACCAGATTGAGTTGTAAAAGGGTAGACACTGCCCTTGAATCTTGAAATTGGATCAAGAGGTAAGACCCCCTTCACATTATCATGAGTACAGCACAAGAAATAGCCAAATTTAATGGGGAGCAGTTTTACACATGGCAGACAAAAACCATGTATCTGCTGATGAGGAAAAATCTGTGGGGGCTAGTTGAGGGAAGAGATGAATGCTCAGAGGTGAGAGGGGAAAATGAGTGGAAGAGCAGGAATGAAAAAGCATTGGGACTTATTGCACTTAGTTTAAATGATGAAATCATTCATCACATCACAGGGATACAATGGGCAAAAGATGCATGGGATGAACTCAATAAATTATTTGGCACACAAGCTAAAAATTCAAAGATAAATCTGTTAATGCAATTCTACAAATTGGATATAAAGGAAAGTGAACCTTTAATCACACACTTGAACAAATATAAAAGCATTAATCAATAACTGGCAGCTATTGGCAAAAAGGTAGAAGATGATGAGGCACTAGCAGTACTTCTGAAGAGTGTGGACAAAGGTGAATATGAAAATATTGTAGCAATACTAAAGAATGTACCCGAATTGAAGCTACACGAGATAGAAGGAGCTCTACTAGAGCAAGAGAGCAGAGGCAAAGAGAAGAAATGGCTCGACTCAAGAGCAGGAAAAGAAAAAGCATTCTTCACCCGAGAGGAGGACTCTCTCGAGGACGAGGACGAGGACGAGGAAGAGGTAGAGTAGGAGGAAGGACCTTCACTTGTTGCCACAACTGTGGAAAGCCAGGACACATGGCAAGAGACTGCTACAACAAACCCAGTGGAGAAGGAATGCCATCGGCAAACTTCATGGAGGCTTTTAAGGAAGAGGAGTCGGACCATCTTTTCTGAGAGAGAGAGAGAGAGAGAGAGAAACCCCACAACCTAATGTAACCTACCCCAATAGAGTAAAACCACCTTTGAGCCACCGATGCAGGCCATGTGGTAGATGTATGTGTGAGCACTTTAGTCAAGGTCACAGGCACTTATAGTAGCCTTGGACACATAGAGAGAGAGAGTGTCAAGGACTATGAGTTTAGGGACTTGAGGCATTGGTCGCGGGCGGACTATCAAGTAAGAGGGAAACTTGGTATAGAGTCCAGGTGTGCTAGGAGTATTCACTTGAGGGGAGGTGTTGAAATATACAAGTGAATAGGGTGTGTGCGGGAACAAGCCCTTGGCTAGAGGCTGTAAAAGAGAATGTATAAATGTGAGAGAACCTGTGAAAAGGTGAGAAGAATCTACTGGGAGAGAATAAAGGGTAGCATGAGGAGATTTAGGAGGTGTGGAGATATTCTGGGAGAGGTGGAGAGAATCAAGCAAAAGAGGTGGAGTGAATCAAGGAGAAATCAGTGGGATTAGATGCTTGGATGTAAACTCTATAAATTGAGGCATTGGCCTAATGAGAACTTGCTGGTTTTTGATTATCCATGCCTACATTAATCTCACTTAATTACTCACTAATCACATGTTAATTATCATCTAATCTCTTTGTTAATGATGTTGATTCTAGCATTTGATCCACCATAGCTCATCACATTGCTATAATTTTAACACGGCCATGCTGACCTAGTCCTCTCTAGAATAGAATTTCCCAAGGACTTATTTACCTAACGTAGTACAATTGACTGGTTTTGTTGGAAAGCTCCTCGACTTATCGGGTCCACCCACCCATAGGTTGGTGCCATCAAGGTGATCCACTCTCCCACTTTCCACCCAACTCACCCGTCATTTTTGTTTTCTAATTAATCCTACCACACTGTGCGACGTATGTAAACAAGTTCATTAATTAGGGATCTTACACGGTGTTCATTAAAACAGCCACTTAACTTAAAACAATGATACAACAATACTAGAAAACAAGGTACTTAATTAAAAAATAATTACAAAGGATCAAATCCAACTATAGCTAGATCCAGGCTCTCTTATTCCATGTTTTATTCCACCAATAATCTAGAATTTGGACTTCTAGTCTCCATAGACTAGGCAATCCCTATGGGACCATACACCTCATTGTTGGTAGCTAGCGAGGATTCAAGGCCAGCCTATCGCCCTCGCAGGCTCCATCGCTTGATCCTCCTGCTCCTTGGAGGGATTTCTACGCACTAGGGTGGGCTTATTCACCGCATTAGCATGGGCCCGCAAAACTAGGCAGCATCCAAACTGGTGATTTCCAACTTCCCAATGGTAGGAGGGACATGTTGGGATGACTTTGGGCCTCGCTAATGTTGCCGCCCGGCTACACAAGCATAGGAAAAGAGTTATCATCAAGGTAGGGAGAAGTTGTACCTATACTTTAATTTAAGAAAGATAGCAGCATAATAGTTTAACCCAATCTCATAAAATATGAGAAACCACATTATCTTTTGAGAAAGCAACAATTCTATAAGAAATTTCATATTTTCAAAACAAGGAAAGTAGCATCCTCTATCTTTCTTAATTAATGCTAACATTATCGATTAATCCAAAAACCTCTTTTTAGATAATTATCAAGCTAGCTTGGCCATTGCCTCCATGAGAGACTCCCAAGAGAAGAGTTGGGGCCACATTCGGAGAAACCACCTCTTAGAGCTAAAGTGTGCTTGGTTAAGTCTCTTTATATGGGGGGAAGTAGAGTGTCCTTAAGTTGAGAGCAAGGTTGGCTGGAAGCTAGACCATAGGGGGGAGGAGTAGGGTTCCCCTTAAGTCTATTCACACTGGGGGGGGGAGCAGTGTAGAACACCCCCTCCACAACACAAGGGGACTACCTGTTAGAAGCTTAGCTCTACAAAGGCTATTGGGAGCCTGACTCTAGAGGGCTATAGGGAGGATGGCTGAAAAGGGCTTGCTGGGAGGCTGGCTGCAGAGGGTTGTCATGGTGGAGAGCATCCACTTAGAGAGGCGGCTGCTAGGCATAGAGGGGGAGAGCCTCCACTTGGAAAGGCGGCTGCTGGGAGGTTAGCTGTAGAGGGTTATCAGGGAGAGCCTCCACTTAGAGAGGCGGTTGGCATAGAGGAGGGTGTTGGGGGCTTTATGTAAGGAATGGTATGTGTATGGGTTGGAAAGGACGGTGTACGTGGAAGTACTATGCCGGTTTGTGGTTGCATAAGCCTGTGGAAAGAGTGGTGCTTGTAAGCAGGTTAAAGGTGGGGTATGCATGCACCTTCCAGGGGCAGTGGTCGCATGGGTGTCTATGTGTGGCTAGTGGAGAAAATACGCTAGGGTGGCTGGTTTTTGGTCCATTTGTGGGTGCCCTGGTATGTGTATGGTCCAGGGTAAGATCATTTGATGCATGTTTTTCAAGGAGGCATCTTTTGGGGTAGGGACCCCTTTTTCACAGCTCTAGCCTCCATATGTGTGCTGGCGCGCCCAACGGCTACTGATATTTTTTTCCGGTGAAATTGTCCGGGGTCACAGGGGTGTAGTTCGCTCGTCAATCAGACACCTGGACAGCCATTTATTAAGGTTGGAAGATTACCATAATTTAGCTAAAAAATTTACGTAGAGGCTTATTCCGATGTCTATTTTGAGAGCTATAAAATCCTATATTAGGGTTAAATCACACGTAGATTTTAAATTTTTTGGATGAAAATTTTAAGATTCCAAGTAGAAATAGCTCAATTATTAAAATGTTGATTTTTACACTATAAAAGGGACTTTCATCTATTAAGTGGACATATATTATTATTGAAGATGGGCATGTTATAGTTGTGGTTGATGTAGCTTGTCCTTTAGCTGCTTGTGGATAATACACAATCCATTTTTTGATGTATCAATATGCGTTGTTCGATTAATCTCTTTGGACTGCTAGCTTGAATAGGCCCACAAAGTCTAGATCCTGTGTTTGGGATGGTTGTAATGGAAGCATAAAGTTATAGGGCATTCTGTCTATTACATTTGGTTATCCCTTTGACACATGAAAATAAAACTCTACTATGCGAAAGATGTATGTGCCTATGTGAAGGAAGCACTGACTCACCAATACTTGTATGGATAGCTTGAAATGTCCCTAGAGGCCCCATAACAAATTCTAGGCTGATCAGAGTCCTGGAAGGGTTGGGGCCCTGAATTTGCAAAGGGCCCTAGTTGCCAGAAGCCTTCAGATCGGCCCTTCCAGGGCTTTGATCTAGGAAAATTTAGGGCCCTAGTTGGTAGGCTTCAGCTGGCGCCCTTCTGATCAGCCCATAATTTTTTTTTGGGGGCCTCTACAGGCCCCAGGAAGCATGCAGGTCAAGTTTGGACCAAAGCAGGGGGAAACAAATCTCTTAAAATTTTTCTATAATTTACCTCCTTCGCTTTATCTTGCTCCTTCACCAATGGTGCCTCGAGGTCGCTGCATGGAAGAGGCCTCCCTTCTTCACTTCCCACCCTGCTAGTATCTCGTGCTGTTGTAGAGACCCGAAGATCTCCTCTTGTAGCCTTTCAAAATCTGCATCCAAAATCTCATATTTGGGAGCAGCTTTTTCAATTGATTCCTGGACTTGGATGATGGTTGATACATCATCCAAGCTGCTACCATCGTTAGTGACCCACTTCATTGACAACAGGTGGAGCGTCCTGCTGAAGTCAATGAAGTCATCTCTAGCATCTCAAACAAGTGTGCAATATAGCTCATCTTCCCTCATGTCCAAGAGCTCCAAGATATCTTGCATCAACAGGTAATCCTCACCCTCTATGATGATGGGTGGTGTCAAAGATTTAAGGGTGGGCCTTTAAATTATATATCTTCAGGCTCTTGGATGACTATGCATGATAGTTCTAGACTTTTCTCAATCTCTATGTGAGGATCAAGAGCCGTGTGTGCAGGATCTTGATCAAGGTATGTCAAACATGGGATGTCAATGGTAGTTTCATCATCTTTAGGCTCCGCATGAATGTCTAATTATGATAGAATGTAAATCTCAAGAGCAATATTCCGTTCAATATGATTGATTGGAATATGCTCTTCGAAGGAGGTAGGAATGAAGGTTTTGAGGAGGTCCAAGGAGGCATGTGCTCTTGATAACTTTCTTGTGGCTATCTCCGCTCTGCATGGAGAAGGAATCCACCTAGAAACAGAGTTAGGAATGGAGAAGGTAATTGCATTACATCCTAAGAAAAACTCTGCCAAGACAGAGTTCTCAGGCTCTAGGCTAGACAACAAGCTCTCAAGCTCTATGTTCTTACAAAATCTAGCATAAATTGAGTCTATGAGGTGAGCATAGCGAGTGTCACTAATCCACTCATAAAAAGCTACTCGAGGAACATCCATGATGATACTGAAATATGAAAGAAATGGTGATAAATTTTATGTAAGTACCTATTCATTAAAATAAACAACATTAGTAAAACCATATTTTTAGTCACATTCATTCTAGTTATATTCATTTCAACTCTCACCTGAAGAAGGTGAGATCCAACTTTGTGACTCTACACTCAATTGTATCATTGTGACAAGTTCTCTTTGTAGTCCATTGATCACCCAAGAAATGTGTGATCTAGCCCATGAGTTGGACTTTTACAAGCATAGGTGATTTTAGTTTTCTTCAATTCTTCACAAGATGCAAAAAATAGACAAAGCAATCTAAAGGAAAAAAATTGCTCAAGTGAACATCTTTTGAGCATGTGGATGGTTTCATTATAGCATGCACATCATTTGAGAGCTTTAGCCTGCAAGCTTGAATTTGGTCTAAGCCAAGACATGATGGCCATTCAAGATTAGACAAGGAAGGGAGTGGTATATTCTGCAAAGAGCCAAAATTAGCTCTTGTTATAGGCAAAACGTACAACGAGTCATAAAAATATATTTGTTTGGTAACCAAACAACTTGCTTTCTTGTTTTCAAACATCAATGTACCAATCTCAGCATGGAGAACAATGATTTTTCCACTTAAACCCTCCACAGACTGCCACTCTTCCAAAGTGGAAGGATACAAAGTTGGAAAACATCATGTGCTTCAGAATCAAAAAATAAAAAACAACTATATCGATTTTAAAAATATCTTATACTCACTGTTTGGCTCGTGCCTTAAAACTTTGTTATCTAGATGCAAGCAAATTTTTTGCAAATATACATGCTGAATAAGAACTTCTATTCTCATAGTTGCACCATCCATTTGTCTGCTAAACTCTAATATTCTACCTTTCTAATGTTCTGATAAATCACTTGTGTCTGTCAGCTTTACTTTGAAAGAGCCTCAAGTGCTTAGTCACATTAAGACCCAAGTGACTTTACTGTATTGTTCACGACTCCATTTTTCCTCCTCATCTTTGTGATTAAAAACCTCCACAATGTGTATATTACTTTTATTCTTCCTTCTTTGAGACATCTACAATAAATGAATTTTTTAATAAAATAGATAAATATTAATAAAATAATACGTCAATGTAAGCCATTGGATTAACTAACATGTCAAAATTAATAATTTTGCACTCATAAACTAAATTAATAAGAGACTAAACTTGATTATTACCTTTTCCAAGTAGTCTCCAAACCAACAAAACTCAAAGGTTCAAAACTTACAAAAGAGCAAACAGACATCAATATAATTACATTAGCGAGACTACCATAAAACAAAAAATCAAAAACTTACCATTTAAAGATTAGGAAACTTTTAATAGAAAGAGAAAGAAAATTGCTTATTACCTTTTCCTTTCTCAAACTTAATTACAGACCAACACCAAAAGTTCAAAAACTGCAGACCAACACTAAAGTTTTTGATGAATTAGTCTCCATAGCACAAGAATAACATATGAGAGAGGACGTAAACTATAAATTTTTACCCAAAAAAACAAAAGAAGAAGGACTAACTTTATGAATGCCATGAGAAATTAGCATTATCTCATTGAGCTTCTATTCAAAGGAGAAAAAACTTTACCAGAACATGAACATACTAAAGAGAAACCTATCTGTAAATTTTTTCCTAAAAGAATAGAGAAGAAAGACTACCTTCAAGAATGCCATGGGAAATTATCAATATCTCAAAGAGATTATGTCCAAATGAGATAAAATTTTACCATAAGATATACATATTAGAGAGGATTCTTACAATAAATTTTTATAAGAAACAAAGTAAGGAAGTGTGAAATATGATAAAATTGAATTTCGTAGAAAAAAAAGGAGGGAAAGTGAAAAGGGGGAAAAATCAAAGCATGAAAAGTGAAAGAGGGAAAGAAATTCGTTGATTGAGAAGGAACATTCACTACTCTGACACTATAATATTTTATTGTTATCAAGGCACATCTGACTTGGTCCCAATATTATATTCCACTAGCTTGATCTTGTAAGATTTGGTTGCAAAAGATTCAAAAAGATCCATGTTACATGGATGTCGAATCCCATCTCTCTCATTGGCTAGCCCATTCCTTTTTTTAATATTTTCTTAGAGGGCCCTTTTGTAAATTCATATTTTTTCTAATGAATATGTCTACAAATAAGGCACAAACACAAACACAAACACAAACACAAAAACTCATCAAACTATAAAACCAAAATTTGGAAAACGAAAGCTAGCACATTAGGACAAATAGGAATGCATGGTGCTTACTGTTGAAATTAGAGCAATGTGATGAGCTATGGTGGATCAAACACTAGAATCAACATCATTAACAAAGTGATTAGCAAATAATTAAGATGTAATTAGTAAATAATTAAGATGTAATTAGTGAGTAATTAGCAAATAATTAAGATGTAATTAGTGAGTAATTAGCAAATAGCTTAATGTAGGCATGGATAATAAAAAACCAGCAAATTCTCATTAGGCCAATGCCTCAATTTATAGAGTTTACATCCAAGCATCTAATCCCACTGATTTCTCCTTGATTCACTCCACCTCTCCCAGAATATCTCCACCTCTTTTGCTTGATTCTCTCCACCTCTTCACTTTTCCCAGAATATCTCCCAGAATATCTCCACACTTCCTAAATCTTCTCATGCTACCCTTTATTCTCTCCCAGTAGATTCTTCTCACCTTTTCATAGGTTCTTTCACATTTACACATTCTCTTTTACAGCCTCTAACCAAGGGCTTGTTCCCGCACACACCCTATTCACTTGTATATTTCAACACTTACAATTGCAAGAAAACTTGGTTCCTCCATGTTGGGGCTGAATATGGATGTTGGCGAGCCCATACACATGGTGGAAAATAGTTACCAAACCTTCCTCCTCCTTTTGCTTGAACCCAAGCAACTTACCCTTCCAATGATGGTTTAAAACCCCTGAGACGAAAACACGATGGGGACCACATGCACTTGGATGTATGAAAACCCAAGCACCCTTACAAAATCATGTTCCTACCCATTCCCCGTTTCATCCTTCATGTTGTGTAACATGATCTCTTCAATCTCCTCCTTTGGTCTTCTTAAAGTGCTAGATGAAGCCATAATTCGATGGATGAAGAGAGAGAGAGAGAGAGAGAGAGAGAGAGAGAGAGGTGCGGACAAGACTAGTAATCAAGGAGACAAGATTAGCCCCCCCTACTTTTCAAGTGGATAGAATGTGCATACTCCTCTTTTCCTAGTGGTCCATTCCTAATGAAATGTTAATCAAAAGGACCCTTTTAGAGTCCAAATGCCTCTAATAAGTATGTATACTTATAGGCATGTTACTTCAAGCCTATGGAGGGACCTCAAAGACTTAATGGATTCAATTTTTTAGGTAGGCATAAGGATTGGTCAAAGTTGAAGCATTGTAAAAATCTAATGCTAGTGACCATTCATAAGTATTAAAAGGAAGAAGGGTCCACCCAAAGTGCCTGTGCATAAACTTGGTCATTAGTTTGAGAGTGATAATATGAATTTGGCACTACCTATTGTCTAATAAAGGATAAGAATTCATAGCAATTATCGTAGTTCTAGTGTTAACATAGTCAATAACTAAGAACTGTTAGGATACATGGATAAAATCACTTATGGAAACTCTGGATTTTCTTATCAAGCTAGGTGATGAGATTGCAACAAGTCAAATGAGACTCTTGAGAGATCTAAAGCTAAATACTTTTAGCTTGAGTTTCACATCACAACTTTGTTGTGGTGAATTTCCACCAACAAATAACCAAGCTCATATCACCGAAGTATCGGGATGAGCCCTTTTAAAGCTTTGTATGGACAAGATTGCTTAACTCCATTACCTTGGTCCGACCCATTGATTAGGGTCGAGATGTCCAGACAGATGCTTGACGACATGGAGCAGCAGATGTAGGCAATTCGTAAAGATATAAAAGCTACCCAAGATAGACAGAAGCAATATGCAGATAAGAAGAGGATAGACAGAGAATTCAAAGAAGCAGATATGGTCTTCATTTGAGTACGACCCAAAAGAAGTTCTTTATCTCTTGGGAAGTACCTTGTATTCTCAATGCATTCACAGTCTCTATCTCTTTATTGTATACTCATCTACCTTTATTTCTTGTGCATCCTTGTATTCTCAATGTATTCACAGTCTCTATCTCTATAGTTTTCAAACACTGAGTTCTTATTAATTGTAGCACATGGATGGGAACAAAACGACATCTTTCATAACTATCTTTTGTAGTTATAATTCATTATTATTCTTCATTCGTTTATTTGCAAGTCCTAAGTTTTTCATGTGAAAAATGTTACATTTTGTATTTGCACATAGTTTGAAATTCCTTAGAAATAGACATGGCTATATAGATTTGGGTGACTGCTACAAAATAGGGGATTTATGCTTGCATTTACTCTCATCTCCATGATGGTCCACACATATAGGATTGGTAGACATTACTTCTACACACTTCATGTCACAATACAATTTGTACTTCTTGAAGAAATAATTAAAAACTCATAAAATATATCAAAAATAAAAACAAGACTTGAATTAAATAGGAATCAAATAAAATAGCATAACACAAAGAGAGGGAAATAAAATAACATCACCATCAAGACAAGATTGGGTGCAATCTACCCCCCCATGTCACGTAGCTCCACTCCCACGACATGAGTATTTAGAGAATTTTTTTCATAAAAATAGCCCAAGGAGCTAAGAATAGATGAGCGTACAAATTGGGCTTGATTTTTCCACTTTTGGGGTATTTTAATCAAATCAAAATCCCTAAGGTTTGTACAAATAAAACCTTTGACCAAATATAATTGCTAATGGGCCTTGTTACATAAAATAACTTTGTGCACATTTGCATATATATTAATCTTGTGTTCACTTGCACATTCCATTAAGCTGAATCCTGCACAAATTAAATTAAACATATTTTTGTATGATTATTAATTCATGAAAAATATGATAAAATATATACATGTAACACTTCACCCTAAGGTTCCAAGGCTCAAATGGGCACCTCGGTGCCCCCAATTGGACTTGAAAGCTACAAATGTACCATAGACTTGCGATAGTACCATGCTAACCCAATCTACACCTCCCATAGGTCTGTTATGATTAACATGTTAACCTAATCTACACCTACCATATGGTGGCCACTGCCTAGGCTAAATAGGGCACACACAAGTTACTTACATAGGCACATTTCAATTTGCATAAGTTTAGACCAACATGGCATTAGACTAATGTGTAATCCAATGTACACCTACCATATGGTGGCCACCCCCTAGGCTAAATAGGGCACACACAAGTTATTTACACATACATATTTCAATGTGCATAAGATCAAACCAACACGGTATTAGACTAATAATGGTTTGTATTAATTAGACTAGCATGGGATCAGACTAACCATGAATGGTTTATTCTTATACTTATTCTATTAATTAGATCAACATAATATTTCATAGGAGATTAATCCCAAGGACACACCTTAGGGCACACTTAATAGTGAAACCCATTCTCACACAAAAGATGAGAATGGTGGGATTTGAACCCAAGTGAAGGCGTTGAAACTCACGAGTTCTACCACTTGTATTACATCACCATGTTATCTTCATATTTTTACATCAATGTATGCGCTATTTTTGTTATGAAAATGGAAATTATTAAAATTATTGAAACCCATTCTCACACAAAAATATGAGAATGGTGTGATTTGAACCCAAGTGAAGGCATTGAAACTCATGAGTTCTACCACTTGTATTTCACCACCATGGTATCTTCATATTTTTACATCAATGTATCTTCACAAAAAGATGAGAATAGTGCGATTTGAACCCAAGTGAAGGCATTGAAACTCACCAGTTCTACCACTTGTATTACATCACCATGGTATCTTCATATTTTTACATCAATGTATGTGCTATTTTTGTTATGAAAATAGAAATTATTGAAATGGTATTTTTTTGATGTGTTTAATTTATCATGGATATCTATTTTTGATTATTTGCCAGATGGTTAGTGATTTACTGCAAGATATTGGTTGCACCATGTCGGGTAGACAGTCATTAGATATAATATTTGCCACATGGTTAGTGACTTGCCCACCAGGTATTGGTTGCACCATCTCGGGTAGATAGTCACTGGATATAATATTTGGCATGTGTTTTTGATAGCAGATCAGTGTAGCAAGGCTAGTGCGGGTGACTCAATGAGGGTTACACATGTGTGCACATTTTTGGCGACATTATATTTATGCGATATTATATTTTGTAACAGATTTGTGGCCATTATTATTTTGGATTTATGGATGTCATTATTTTGTAGCCAAATGGTATCCAAGTACATTTGTTCATATGGTTTATTTATCCTTAGTAGGTTTATGGACCAATTTATTTAAAGTTATAGCAAGGTTCATGCATAAAAGCTTAGATTTTTCTATTTTTAAGAGCAAGGCCCAAAGTGGAGTGTAAAAACTATTTTTGGCTCACAAGTAATGTAAAAAGATATCTAAATACACTTGCTTGAAAGCGTGAGCCATCAAGCAAGTGGGGGATATTTAACCCATTTTGGTGTCGTGCATGTTCTTCTTCTTTGTGTATTTTAGCAAGTTGGATATATTTTTATTCTATGGTATTGAACAAGCAATTAGAGAGAGAGAGAGAGAGAGAGAGAGAGAGAGAGAGAGAGAGAGAGAGAGAGAGAGAGAGAGAGAGATGGGGATTATTTTAATTATTTATGTAAGAGGACCATCACCCTCTTGTTGCAACAATGGTAATCAGAGCCAAGGACAAGTCCAAATCTTGAAGCAGTGAAGGACCAGTGGTGGGTGGACAAGGAGGTGAAGAAATTAAAGGAAGAAAGGCCAAATCAAAGGTTCTAATCAAGCCTTGAAAGCTAGAGAAAATTTTATACATTGGTTATTGTCCAAATGTCTATAGGAGGTGGAAAAACATTTATGGTTTCACAAATCCACTCAAATATCCAAAACCATCTTTCTCTACACTAATCCTATTTTTTACACCCTGCACCATAGATGTGTTTTGTAATAAGCATAAATCCCCTCAAACATGATCAAATGCTTTAAATTCACCCTCTCCAACAATCAATGGCTGTAGGCAACTCCAAATAGACTCCCTTCTTCTCCACTAATTTTTTTTTTGGTGAAAAACCATGGTTTTGAAGCTTACAAAATACAAGCTTACAAGCTTTTAAGCTTAAAAAAGCCCATAAAAATGATTATTTTTAGTTGTTTTTTCCAAATTGCATGTTGAAAAAATTATGTAGATTCCTTGAGAGTTTGACATTTAATCCATATTTTTTCAAAATTTTCTAACCTTATTATCTATTTTCAAAAAATTATTTTAGCCCAAAAATAAAAAATATAGATAAATTCCTAAAAATATCAAAAAAATCTTTAAAATCCTAGAAAATTTTCTCAGCTTCTCCATGAGCTTGGAGCTTAACTCGTGTACAAATTTGTTTGCAAGGCTCACAATCTATGTTCCTGTGAGAGTACCGACCTCTTCATTATCAATTCCAGCATTCAATGAATCCTTATGCATCCTCTACAATGCTTATAAATCTTTATTTGGTGGTGGTCAAACAATACACTGAAGCAACTTGGTCGTGGTGAAATTATCTTTCTTCTTTGGCTTATACAAGGCACAATGAACCTCTACCTATATTCGGCACACACACGGTGTCATTTTGATCAACCCGATTTGTGATTTGCATTGTGCAAATGAGGTAACAAATCTCCAATTTCATCTCAAAAGTTCACAATGAATCCTTATCTAAGGGATGATGATTTTCATATCGACAACACTCATGGCTTCACCAACTTTCCACTTTTTGAGCCAACGCCGCTCAATCAAAAGCTGGAAGAAGAGCAACAACAACACACGCATGCGGAATCCTCATTGGAGCATGAGAAGTGCACTCGGGCTGAGGATTCTCAAGAGGATGACTGCATTGCTAAAACTCTCAAAGCATCTTTTGATGTTCAACACACACACATAAGGAATCTAAGATAAGTCGTTGCTCTTTTACTTTTGTAAAGTTTGATGGTAAAAAGGATGGTTGCTTTATTATTTCATGGTTAAGCCAGTTTGATGATTATTTTGCGGAAGATATTTTCTTAGAAAAGGATAAGATCAAATGTGCTACTAATCACATGGTGGATAAGGCATCTTTATTGTGGAATGTTTTGTGTCATGTTGCCAACAAACAAACCACTTGGGTTGATTCCCCAGACAAAGTCAAGGAGTGCTTTGTGCCACCCCAATTTCATCTATAAGCACATTGTGCATCGAGCAAGTTTTCTTGAAATGATCATGACACTGTATCATAGTATACATAGCATTTTTGGTAGACTTTACTACATCTTCACATCCTAGTCTTTAGTAAAATAGATTTAAAATCAGGATATCACATCAAGTGCGTATGGATTCTCTTGGCATTTATAAAATTGCTTTTCGCAATTAATTTGGTCACTATGAATTTCTAGTAATGCCCTTTGGCCTTATGAATGCACCAGCTACATTTGTTCGTATGATAAATATAATCTTCTTAAATAACCAAGATTTTGTAATTATATTTTTTTTATGACATTCTTGTTTTTTTGGGTCTTTTTTTGTAATTGTCTTTTTTGATGACATTCTTATTTTCAGTCACTCTGAAAAAGAACAAGAGGATCATTTAAGAATTGTTTGTAGACTTCTAAAAGTGAACCAATTGTATGCAAACCCTAACAAAATTTATTTCTTTCAAACTGAAATTGAATATCTTAGACATATTGTTTTCAATGATGGCATCCATGTTAACCCTAAGAAGATAGCAACTATTAGAGACTAGCCCATTCCTAAAAATGTCCATGACGTGAGGTCTTTTCTAGGACTCTCTGCCTTTTATAGAAAATTTGTGCAAAATTTTTTCCTCATTGCCTTACCTTTGACTTTATTACTAAAAAAGAAAACTATTTTTCGTTGGGGAGGACAACAAACAAAAGTTTTTTATTGTCTCAAATATCTTTTGACTCATGCCCTAGTCTTTCAACTACCTGATTTTGCAGTGGATTTGGTATAAGAGCTATTTTAATGCAAGATGACTATCCCTTAGCATTTGAGAGTAGAAAGTTAAAACCCTCTAAGCTTAATTACGTTACCTATGATAAGGAACATTTAGTTGTAGTACATGCTCTTCACGTGTGGAAAAACCACCTCATGGGTTCAAAATTCTTGTTGAAGACCGACTAGTAGAGCATTAGACACCTTCTTAGTCAGCCCTTGATCTTTGATCGTCATATTAAATGGGCCTTATTTATTCAAAGCTTTCACCCTATGATTGAGTATCAACTAGGTCGTGTTAATGTTGTCGCTAATGCTTTGAGTCACACACCATTAACAAATAACGTTTTTTATATTCACATTCAATCTTTTGATGCTATGCATGACACTTATGTATATGATCTTAATTTTTCAAATTCTTGGAATGTACTTATGCATAACAACTACTTGTCTTTCAATAGCTACTCTTGTGTTGATGGTTTTCTATTCTTTGTGCATTACTACACCCTATAGAGAACTTGTTTCACAAGAAATGTATGCATCACCTTATATAGGATATCATGGCATACTCTTTACTTTGACTACTTGTAAAGAAAACTTCTATTGTCCTAACATGAAAAGGGATGTAGCAAATTTTGTTTTTGCTTGCATTGGTCAACATGTTAATCATCACCATGGAAAACCATATGGCCCTTACCAATTCCAAATGGTCCATGGGAAGAAATTTCACTAGATTTCATTATGGGATTGCCTACTACGTCATCACATAATGATATGATATGGACCATAGTAGATAGATTTAGTAAACACAAGCATATTTTGGTCCATGGAAGAAAACATTGACTGTTCCACTTGTGTTGCTAAGTTGTCTATTAAAATTATTTTCACTTATCATGGTTTTTTCAAGGCTTATTATTTTTAACAGAGACTCTTGCTTTTGTAATCATTTTTTGGATAGCTTTATTATCTAATTTAGGTACTAAATTAGATAATAAAGAGAGACTCTTGCTTTTGTAATCATTTTTTGGATAGCTTTATTATCTAATTTAGGTACTAATTTATTATCTAATTTAGGTACTAAAATGGACTTTAGTTGTGCTTTCCATCCTGAGAGCAATAGCTAGGACCGAGGCTCCTAATAGCACTATCATGGATCTTTTGTGATCTTATACTATTACTTCGCCCTCTAATTGGGATGCGCATATGACAATGTCTTCCGATTAGAAATTCTCTCGCATTGGTGTATACACAACTCTTTTCATATTAGTTTACTACTATGCCCATTTAAGGCAACTCTTCGAGTTTATCTTATCTAGATGACCCGTCCCTTTTACAAGAAGACTCCCAAATCCTAGTCCCCGAATCAGTCATTGACCATGACTAGCCACAACCCGTATTGGTACTATTTATCACTCTATTGATAAAGCACAGTAGCCCCCAGAATCATAGTTGTCTGCACCTACCGTGTCCTAATTACTACGTATCATTCATAGTGATTAGGGCACGGTAGTGTGTAGACTCACCAATTGTGTGGCATCACACTATTAGGTTCGTTGTGTACTCGTTGATTGAAGCAACACGTGTTGTGGGAAGAAGACTTGTTGAGGCATCTTCCTGAGTTGATGATCAACTGAGGACAGTTGTATTTCAACCCCGAGGCATGTTATGAAAATGAAAATTATTGAAATGGTATTTTTGTGATGTGTTTCAATTATCATGGATATTTATTTTTGATTATTTACCGCATGGTTAGTGACTTACCGCAAGTATTGACCGCACTGTATTGGGTAGATAGTCATCAATATAATATTTGGCATGTGTTTTTGATAATAGTAGATTAATGGTAGGGCTAGTGCGGGCGACTTGATGAGGGTTGCACATGTATGCAACATTTATTTATGCGACATAGCACATTTGTTCATATGGTTTATTTACCCTTAGTAGGTTCATGGACAAATTATTTAAAGTTATAGCAAGGTTTATGCATAAAAGCTTAGAATTTTCTATTTTTGGAGTGTAAAAACTTTTTTTGGCTTACAAGTAATGCAAAAAGATATGTAAATATGCTTGCTTGAAAGCATGAGCCATTAAGCAAGTGGGGGAGATTTAACCCATTTTGGTGTCATGTGTGTATGTTCTTCTTCTTTACGTATTCTAGCAAGTTGGATAGATTTTTATGCTATGGTTTTGAGCAAGCAATTAGAGAGAGAGAGAGAGAGAGAGAGAGAGAGAGAGAGAGAGAGAGAGATGCGGATTATTTTAATTCTTTTTGTGTAAGAAGACCATCACCCTCTTGCAATTTTTAGAAATAAGCATGCACCTTATTTAGAAGTGTTTTTTTAGAGCACCTTTTTTGAGTATTTGGACAAGTGAACTTAAGCTTATTTGAGTATTTAGACAACTGATCTTAAGCCTTTTACATTGTGTCAAGAATAATCCCATTCATGTATTAAATCATTAACAAGCTTTTCACATGGTGCCAAGAATATGGGTGCCAAATTTGCTTTTGCATTAACCTTAGGAGTAGGGCATTTCAAGAACTTTTGGGAAACGTATATGATGTGACGTTTGGGAAAAAAAATGAAATTATGTGGCATGTGGGAAAAAAAAATTCAATTTTGAAGATGTCTCCCGATTCTTCCTGACCGCCTCAAAATGCGAATAAAAGTCACAGCTTAGGCAAGGGCATTTGAGGCTGTGGCCTCTAACGTGAGAGAGAGAGAGAGAGAGAGAGAGAGTTCGCATTCTATAGACAAAGATGACGCCTCCTTCGTCACTTCCTACTGAGACATGCAACGATTCCTTTTAGTTTCCGCTCAAACATGAGGGAGAGACGTGCAGAGTGCAGTTGTAATCTTGTTTTAAAAAAAATTCTCTTGAGGGAGATGCACCATCATGATTTATTTCTTTTAAAAGAAATAGATTAACCTTAGACTAAGGTTAATCTATTAATATATTAGTGCCTGCTAGGTACTAAATATATTAATTAATAGTAGAAGACTCGAAAATGTCTATAGACATATATATGTCTTTGTTAGTGGAGTAAACCACTAAATTCATGGCCACCCATAAATCCACAATTCCTTGCACCCATTAATTATTATATATTTGTAGATTTTTTTAAGTAAATATATATAATATTAACAAAGGTAAAACCTTTACAAAAAGTTCACTTCTCTAAGAGCACCAGATTCAACCCTTGGCCATATCCATATCAAGATCTTCCACATTATATTTGTAGGTTTTGTGCTGTAAAAGATCTCCCAACTACACCACATGTACAGTCATTTGTGGCATGCCCGTGAAAGAGTGCACAGAGTGGAAGCAGAGTGGCGCTAGAATGTGCTGAACAGAGAGTGCAAGAGAGAGAGAGATATGGAGCAAACTATGCTAAATATACTGAACCAAAACAGTCCCAAGCAAGAGACACTGTTAGTCTCATAAGTGAGGGAGCAAAATATGTACAAGACTGAATGAGAAATGAGAGGCCAGCACCCACTATTTATAGTGGGGGAGTGCTGGCCGATTGGAGCTCAAAAACGGTCCGACTGGAGCTGTTGGACATGGCCGACTGGAAAAATGCCAGAATGGCTGGGAAAAATCCCAGGAAAATAGTAAAAAAGGGGTGGCCAGCCCACAAGCAAGGGCCATACAAAAGGGACCAAAAGGACACCAGAAATGGGCAAAAATTGGGGATGAATGTGCTAACACCCCCTCTCAGCACCAGATGCTGAACATAACTCTGAGAAGCCGAAGAAGTCGTCCTCTATCAAAGACAAAAGAAAGCAGCAACAACAGGTTCTAGGAAAGCTCCACAAGCAATCTCCACAGCAACTCACCTACAAAAGTAACAGTACAAGCTGCTAGGTACACTGTTCTTCTAGAAGAGAACAACCATGTAGGTTGCATCGTGCTGCTCCAAATATCGGTGCCAAACCCAAATATAAACACAGTGTCATAGGAATCCCTAGAAGCCTCTAGCTCCAATAAGATAATACCCTCAAAAGAAATAGAGTCCATCTGCTCCAACTCTATACCAAGAGTAGCCAAATGCTGTATAATACCACCCTCCTCGAAGGTCGGCATCGCCAGATGTAAGAACTCAACTGCCCCCTCTGAAAACTGATGTCGGGACTCCACAGGCCCAACCAAATCCAAATCCCAATCTTTCAATCCCTGGAAGTACCACTGTGCCCCAGGCACGGTCATGGACATACCTGACCACGATCCAAAATCCTCACATAGAGTAAGGGAAATAGGAACATTCACTGTAGTGGTAACTGAAGTCCTCAATAGCATCACACAGCGTAGAAGCAGGCTCCTCCATAGAAGGCAAAGGGACCAGCAACACATCCTGGTTACTGGTAGACGAAGAAAGAATCGGAGGCGAAGCAATAGGAGAAAAATCCCCCCCAAAAGCTATGAGCAAAGATAGCCCACTGTCTTCCTCAAAAACATTACCAGAGATATCATCCTGGCAAGGAGAAGTATGCACAGAAACTGAAGGCAGGGCAACAGGAGAAACAAACTCCTCAGATGCAATGAGCAAAACTGGCCCAATATCCTTCGCTGCAGGAACATCTCCAAAAGAAGTATCCACAAAATCACTGGCTACACAGCACCCAGAAGCAAAAAGCATCTGCCGGTCATTGGCATCAGCATATAGGTCACAAAGCAACTACCACACATAGAAAGCAGAAGCATCATCACACAGGAGCATAGATGAAGTGTCGAAGAACCGAATCTTGACAATTCAGGAGGAGAAAGCCATAGATCTGTCCGTTAGTCTTCCTCCATCGACACACATCCTCTGCAGAGGCAAGGTCCAGCAAGCACCGATTCTTGTATGAGAGAAACTCCATCAAACCATACTCCCTGAGAATAGAAGTAACCTGCAACTTCCATGACTGAAAGTTACCACCATCCAACTTGTCTGCCTCATCAAGGAAATAACAAGAGAGTGGTACGGGAGCCAAATCTGAAGTTATCATTGATCCAATCAATAGAACCAACCCTCATAAGATAAAAACTGTCCAAATTAGAAAATGCTGATATAGGGTCTTTCCTCCCACCAAAACGCAGCCCTAAGAGGCTGGACAGCACCTGAGAATATGCTGTAAGAGGGTGCAAGAGGGAAAGGCAACAACAAGGACAGTAGCTTGGGCTCTCCTCATGAAAACGCACAATCTCTGAAGAAGAAGTGTCCTTCACAGGTATCAAGAGTGCCACCAAAGCCTGCAACACCACATGCCCCCTCTGCAAAGGGAAAGGGCCACTGGAGAGGAAAACGCAGCAGAGAAAAGTGCTGTCCTGTAGAAATCAGGCCGCCTGTAGTCCAATCTCCAAGTGGGCAATGAAACGCTGATCAACAAGAGCCAAATGGCTGAAGTGGTGAAGCCAATCTGAAGAAAAAATGACCAACAGAGTGCTGTCCAGAAAACGTAGCAGCCAAAGCTATGGATCTGGAAGAAAACGCAGAGGAGAAGGTGCTGAAAACAGGGCTGAATCTGGGGCAGCAGAAAGGTTGCTAAACCGGGAGCGATGATACCATGAAAGAGTGCACAGAGCGGAAGCAAAGTGACACTAGAATGTGCTGAACAGAGAGTGCAAGAGAGAGAGAGAGAGATATGGAGCAAACTATGCTGAATATACTGAACCAAAACAGTCCCAAGCAAGAGACACTGTTAGTCTCATAAGTGAGGGAGCAAAATATGTACAAGACTGAATGAGAAATGAGAGGCCAGCACCCACTATTTATAGTGGGGGAGTGCTAACTGGAGCTTATAAACAGGCCGACTGGAGCTGTTGGACATGGCCGATTGGAAAAATACTAGAATGGCTGGGAAAAATCCCAGAAAAATAATAAAAAAAGGGGTGGCCAGCCCACAAGTAAGGGCCATACAAAAGGGACCAAAAAGACACCAGAAATGGACCCACAAGTAAGGGCCATACAAAAGGGACCAAAAAGACACCAGAAATGGGTAGAAATTGGGGATGAATGTGCTAACAGCCCGGCCTTTCCTTGCAACGTCCATTGCTCGTTGATACTATAACAACGACAGGTAACACCCAACAGAGGGTACTGCGCAAGCCTACAAGCCCCTAAGGTGAAGATTTGAGTTTATATGCTTGAGAAGACCTCCCACACGACAGGAACTCTCAGCTGTGCATCCCTAATGCTGATGAGACAACAGAGAGAGCGGCAGGAGCGCTCCCCAAATCATGCTTGCAGTTTGAGGATTGTGGCTGGATTGGTAAGTTATCTACAAAAAGTATCTCTCAAGCATGAAATTATAAAGCAGTCTCTCTGGATAGACTATCGGGTGGTTGATAATAATCATAATTTGCACAGTAGAGGCTGTGGCCATGCCTTCAGTGCCCACAACTTGTCAAGCTTTGCACATGTATGCCATCATGGATGAGCTATTTGGTTGCAATTCCATGACTAGGTCCTCAATACAAGCAGATATATCCATATCTAGACCTCCAGCACAAGAATTTACATGGAAACCACATGTACAAAACATTAGTGGGTGGGAGTTGCTCAGCATACAAGAGGCCTTTAATTCCCTGAAACTAACGGCGCGGTATGCGGAACTCCCTTCAATAGGTAACTTAATGTATGTGTTGCAAAAGTGCAGAAATGAGGGAAATCCAGACTATGCAAAACGCATGCATCTGCTCATCTGCACTAATGGTCTGGAAGCTCATGCATTTCTCGGAAATCACCTAGTCCCGTTGTTTGTAAGATGTGGAAGCTTGTTCCATGCTCAGCAGGTTTTTCACAAGTTGGTTTGGCGAAATTTGTACTCTTGGACCTCCCTCATACAAGGGTACATGGATTGTGCGGAATTTGAGCAAGCTTTTGACTTGTTTACAAAGATGCAAGAGCATGGTGTACGTTCTAGCAGCATCACATTCTTGGCATTAATCAAAGCTTGCGGTAGGCTGAAGCTTATAGAAAGAGGCCATGAGATACACACCGAGATTGTCAAAGGTGGGTTTGAAGAGGATCCTTTCCTTGGCAGTACCTTGGTAGACATGTATGCCAGATGCAGCTTACTGACGGAAGCAGAATTGGTGTTTGACAAGCTACCGGCTAGAGATGTAGTCTCATGGAACACATTGATTGCTGGATACGTCGATTGCTGGCTTGGCGAGGAAGCACTGAATTGTTTGGAAAAGATGCAGCAAGAGGGCATATCTCCGGATGCCTTTACGTTTGTTTACACCTTGAAAGCTTGTGGTAGTTTAGGCGCCATAGACTGGGGTCGAGGATTGCATAATAAGGTGGTTGAAGAAGGATTTGAAAGTGATTCTTTTCTTGGCAACACCTTGGTGGATATTTATGGCAAATTTGGCTTATTTGTAGAAGCTCGAGCAGTGTTTAATGAGCTTCCCGCTCAAGATGTAGTTCCATGGACTGCACTCATTGCAGGATATGCTGATTATGGGCTTGACAAGGAAGTTCTCAAGTGCTATGAACAGATGAAACTGAAGGGTGTGCCTCCAAATGCTGTTACATATGCATCCATTTTGAAAGCGTGTAGCAGTGTCCGAGCCTTGGAGAGCGGCCAAGTAATTCATGCCGAGATTGCCAAAGAAGGTTATGAAAGTGAACCTTGTGTTGGCAATGTCTTGGTGGATGTTTATGCCAATTGTAGCTGTTTTGCAGAAGCACACTGTGTGTTTGATGAACTTCTCGTTCAAGATGTAGTTGCATGGACGGCATTGAT
The DNA here is from genome assembly GCF_041138505.1 of Cibotium barometz. Classification (NCBI taxonomy): domain Eukaryota; kingdom Viridiplantae; phylum Streptophyta; class Polypodiopsida; order Cyatheales; family Cibotiaceae; genus Cibotium; species Cibotium barometz. Next base: position 42,679,621 of record NC_141050.1, read on the forward strand.
GGGAGGCTATGTAGAGCATGGGCTTGGTGAAGATGCACTGAGCTTCTTTGAGCAGATGCTGAAGGATGGTTTATCACCAAATTCTGTTACAATGATTTGCAGCTTGAAAGCTTGTGGGAGCATAAGAGCAATTGATGCTGGCCGAGAAGTATATCATCAAATTGCTAAGAAGGCATTTGAAAGTGATCCCTCTGTTGGCAATGCCTTGGTTGACATGTATGCCAAGTGTGGCTCATTTGCAGAAGCCCGCTTAGTGTTTGATATACTGCCAGTTCGAAATGTAGTCTCGTGGAACACATTAATCACTGTGTATGCTGATTGTGGATTTGATGAAGAGGCACTGGATTGTTTGGAGCAGATGGAGCTTGAGGGGATGTCACCAAATTCTGTCACCTTCGCTTGCAGCTTGAAATGTTGTAGCAGCTTAGGAGCCATAGATAGGGGCCGTGAATTACACACTGAGATTATCAAGGAGGGGTTGGAAAGAGATCCTTCTGTTGGCAACAGCACAGTAGTTTTGTATGCCAAATGTGCTTTGCTTGTAGAAGCACGGGAAGCATTTGATGAGCTGCCTGTTCGAGATGTGGTCTCTTGGACTGCATTGATTGGATGTTATTCTGAACATGGGTGTGGTGAGGAAGCACTGCAGTGTTTGGAACAGATGCAACTGGAAAGGGTGTCTCCAAATGCCATAACACTTGATTGCAGCTTGAAAGCTTGTGGTAACTTAGGAGCCATTCACAGGGTGCAACAGATACATGCAGAGCTTACAGAAAAGGGGTTCAACTTAGATCCTTTTGTAGGCAATTCTTTGGTGGTGGTGTATGTTAAATGTGGCTTGCTTTCAGAAGGGCGCGCAGTGTTTGATGAGCTGCCAGTCCAAGATATAGTTTCATGGAACGCATTGATTGCAGGGTATGCTGTAAGCGGGTCTTTTGAAGAAGCGAAGGAGCTGTTTGACAAGCTGCCAGTGCAAGATGTAGTCTCGTGGACTGCACTCATTGCAGGGTATGTTGACCAGGGGCTTGATGAGGAAGCACTGTACTACTTGAAACAGATGCAACTGAAGGGTGTGTCTCCAGATGCTGCTACATTTTCTTGTGGCTTGAGAGCTTGTGGCAGCCTAGGCATCGTAGATAGGGGCCAAGAAATTCACATCGAGATTGCCAAAGAGGGATTTGAGCAAGATCCGTTTCTTGGCAATTCCTTGTTGGATATGTATGCCAAGTGTGGCTTGCTTACGGAAGCACAGGACTTGTTTGATGAGCTTCCAGTCCGAGATGTAGTTGCGTGGACGACATTAACTGCAGGGTATGCAAGCCATGGCCTCAAGGAGAAAGTGCAGGACTGTTTGAAACAAATGCAGCTGAAGGGTGTGGCTCCGAATGTGGTCTTTTGGAATGCCATGATTATGGCTTTTGCGGAGAACGGAGAAATTGAGAAGGCTTTTAGTTTAAGTTTACAAATGCAAGAGCAAGGCCTGATCCCAGATAATTCTACAATGGTGAGTGCCCTGAAAGCATGTGGTAAGACAGCAGCCCTAGTAAGCGGGAAAAGATTACATGCACAAATCAACAGAGTGAGTGAACTTGACAATACTCAAGGAACTGCTCTCATTGACATGTATGGTAAATGTGGGAGCATGGTCGATGCTCAACTGCTGTTCGATGCAATGCCCAAAAGGAATATTTTCAGATGGAATGCATTGATTGCAGGATATGCGCACTTAGGAGAGAGTGGGCTTGTTTTTCATTTGTACGAGAGCATGAGGATGGAAGGAATACAACCAAATGAAACTACATTTTTGAGTATTCTTACTGTATGCAGTCACGTTGGCCTTGTGTGCAAGGGCCAAAAATATTTTGAGGTTATGTGCAGAGTATATGACATTGCTCCAACTATCAAGCACTTCAATTGCATGGCCAATCTCCTTGGCCGTGCGGGCCAGCTCAATGATGCTGTAAAAATGTTGGAAAAAATGCCATTTCAAGCTGATCTTGTTACATGGAGGACCTTGTTGGGTGCAAGCAGGCTGTGTAATGACATATGTATTGGTATCCAGGTGTATGATCGTGCAGTTGCGATGGATGAGAATTATTCTGCACCGTTTATCATACTGTCCAACATGTATGCAGATGCTCACATGCGGGAGGATGCAAACATGTTTGAGGAATTTGAAGTGAGCACACAAATGTTTTGATAGTGGTTTGATATGCTTTCATGTGCATTATACTCTAGCTAGCTGAATGAAACTTTCAAGATCTCTCATGTTCCAGCTAATCAAGAATAAGCCTTGCTAATCCAGAAATAAATTGGGTATCATACTTGAGACAGGACTAGCACACTAGAACATTCTCCCTTGGCACTTCACACATGGCAACGTTTAATGCTATAAATGCGCGTCTCAATGAGCAAGGTATTGATTGGCCGGTGTCAGGACTCGAACCCAGGGTGGGTCGTGAGCTGAGCCACTCAGGCAAGTGCCTGTTGATTTGATTTAGACTTTTCAAAGTCCTGTGTGTCGAGTTCACAACCGAAAGATAAGAGGATGCTCTGTCAGAATGCACAGCGGAAGACTAAGGCACGTAGGAGACGCATCACCATCGAGCACCACGAACACCCCCAACGGGCACTGCAGCATCCCTCCATCGGGCTCCCATCTCCCGGTGAGCTGCCTCCCAAAACACCGGCCAAAGGAGATGACTATGACAAGGTGCCACTCTAGCCTATATATGGCTCTTCAACTTCCCATGCTTCCACTTCTGGGATAATCCAAGGCACCTTCTAGCCATAGATCACACGCTCGAAATCGCCAACCTTCCAACATGCTCTTGTCTTTATTTCATTTAATTCTCTCCTAAGCTGCGTGGAAACTGGGCCTAGGACAATGTAACCTGAATTTGAGATAGGCAATTTGAAGGCCTTCAGAGACGTTTTAACTAACCTTCAAGTGATTGCTACCATGTAAAAAAACAAGGTTTCGATAGAACGCCATTTAATGCCATCCCATTTTACAAGGAGTTAGTGGTCACACATGCATTAATGCCACTATAACAAGGTATAGATACTCAATTGGGGGCTTCCTAGTTGGAAGTTTAAATGGGGTTTTCTTTTGGAAAGTGGACATCCCAATGGTGATGATGATGTTTTTGTGGGAAGTTAAGATGATTGCTTTGCCCTTAGGGGTTAAGTTGGTCAAAAGGAATTTTACTTTTGCTAGGATGGGTGGGTGTTAGAATGACGAAGCCTATGTGGTTATTTGGTAAAGATTGGGACTCGGATTCAGAGACTTCATGGATGCTGGCTGTTATCAAGTTTACATGCCGTTTGGAAATATGGTTTTCTAGGAATATCAGAGTGTTTGATGTTAAAGCTAGTCAAAGGGTTGAATTTGTTAAATGTAAATATACCTACATCTCTAATTGTTGGGTTGTGTATTATGCCAATGGTTGTAATGCTAATGTTCTTAAAGTCCTTCAAATAGTATAATGTAGATAAGGAAGGATTTAGTGGGTCTATAGGGGCTTTTGATAGTGATACTGAGATGTTGGTGCATACTTCTAAAGGGTCTTAACCTTTATTACTATTTGATACAGAGTACAACTCAAAGAGTTGCAAGACAAGATGTTGGTGCATACTTCTAAAGGGTCTAACATGTATTACTATTTGATACAGAGGTACAACTCAAAGAGCTACGACAAGAAGGACTTGCAAGCACAAGAGTTACTCATAGCGTGGGTATAAGATGCTGGTGGAATCAAATCCTAAAGGTCAAGGGACATGTCTAATAGCAAAGAAAGGGAGAAGACCCTGGAGGGATGTCCTTCCATAGTGTAGAAATTATCCTAAAAGAGTCTTGTTTTCTGTCATCAAAGAGTTGGGTTTTCTTTCCTACTGGTCACATCTTGTATATTTGAGGGGTTGAACTGTTGGGAGTATATTTGAGGGGTTGAACTGTTGGGAGTTTGTGTTGTACTCAGTTTTATTTCTATAAATATAAAATATCTCCAAAAAAGAAGGCCATTTAAAATAAAATTTATTGATTAGTGGGTTTCAAATGTAAAAACAAAGGCAAAGGTAGCCATAGTCTTAGTCTTAGTCGCTGGCGATGGCCCAACCACCTAAGCATCGAGATTCCACACTCACTTAGCAAGGCCCAATGATATGGTGCTCTAATTTTTTTAAATTGACTTTTTCCCCAATTGGCCTTTAGTACTGCAATAAGGCTCAAAGTAAGCTATTGAATAAGCTAGGGCCAATATCAACATATTCAAGTAATGCTTTTTTCATCTTGTATAAAAATTATATCTTGCCTTTCTCAAACCACACTCTAGATCTCCTAGTAGGGCCATGGTATAGTAAGAACCTTTATGCCACTACAGATTACCCTAAGCAGCAGAGTGAATGTTTGTACATGTTCAACCGCTCCATTGATCTTGCCAAGATGTTTGGTCTTACACACAAAGACTATCAAGAAACCATCAAGCACATGGAGCAGTACTTGGTGGCCCGCTCCATTACATTACCGTCAAGCGAGGTGAAGTGGGTGCCTTGTGACCTCCGCTACATCAACAAATTCGAGTGCCCCTTTATTTCAGAGGCTTGAGCATTGCTCAATCTTCCGAGAGCAGAGGTCCCCGTACCAAAGGAGGAGTTTGTGGCATTCCAGGCGGACCTCCTTTGCTAGGCAGGAGGCTGTGGCCCCCACAATGGGCTGGGGATGGAACAAGCCCACATCAACGAGAGAAGAGATCATTCATCAACTTGCAGTGAAGCCCAAGTATGCCAGCACCGCCGATGCTTAGCAAGAGGTATTATTTCTTGAATTTTTCATGCCATGATTATCATTACAAAATCCAATAATATTTGTAGAATATTAATAAATGATGTACTTGTAGGATTTGTTGGAGATGGATGAGTGGGCAATGCGCGAAGGCAGAAAGAGAAAGGCAATGCTTGGTGTCAAGCTATTCTCACCACACTCTTAAGAAAACACAAGCAAAGACATTATGCACACACCAATGAAGGCTTAACAAGAGAGAAAGAGATGAAACCACTTCCTTGTCGTTGGGGATGTAAAGCAAATCTGTTTAGAGCTTCCCAAGAGAGGCTCTCCAACCGCTTTGAGAAGAGGCTAGTGCCATCTTACCTTCCACCGCTTATCACCAAATGGTGTTTATGTTGATTCTCTTGGACAACTCCTCTCATACCTCCATAGCCATGGTGGTGCAACTCAATAACTTGCAAGACACACTCACACACATTCTCTCTCTCTCACACTAGCAAGAGGGCAAGAGCACATGAAGTACACAAGAGCTCTAAAATTACACAAGGGAAGTGTGTGTTCTCATTCCTTACATTGTTATTTATACAAAACTTATTAGTGGTCGGGTACCCAAACTTGGGCGGCCATTGTGTAAAAATGAGAACTTTGTGATGCCGACATTACACTTAGCTCAGACATCCCTTGTGTACATCGTGACGTGTTCATTTGTGCGGAAAAATTCGTAAAATGTTACATGAAGTGCTAAAAAAACCCAGTCAGGCAGTTCAAAAATTATAAGCGATCCTTTTAAAATAACTTGATGAATGCCGACCACTTGCTTTGCTTAGACGGCCTTTGAAAAATATGTTGGTAGGCCCACCTAGTTAACCGCCAGTCAACTCCTGTCTTAGAGCTTCATAGCCATGGTGGTGCAACTCAATAACCTGCAAGACACACTCACACACACACACTCTCTCACACACTAGTAAGAGGGAAAGAGCGCATGAAGAACAAAAGAGCTCTAAAATTGCACAAGGGAAGTGTGTGTTCTCATTCCTTACATTGTTATTTATACAAAACTTATAAGTGGCCGAGCACCTAAACTTGGGCAGCCATTGTGTAAAAATGAGAACTATGTGTCTCTACACCTACTAGTGTACATGTGTATGTGATGTTGGCATTACACTTAGCTCAGACATCCCTTGTTTACATCGTGATGTGCTCATTTGAGCGGGAAAAATCTGTAAAATATTACATGAAGTGCTAAAAAACCCACTCGGGCGGTTCAAAAATTACAAGTGACCCTTTTAAAATAACTTGATGAATGACGACCACTTGCTTTGCTTAGATGGCCTTTGAAAAATATGTTGGTGGGCCCGCCTAAGCCAATTGCCCAATTAATTGCCATTGGAAATGCGATTAACATCTCCCCCTGCCCCTGAAGTAGGTCCGTCCTCCTCAGACCTATGCATGGAAAATCAAAGTCTAGGGAAATTTGAAGATCAGCGGTACTGAAGAGACCATTAGGTTATCGTTGTAGAAGCCGAAGTGTTGCTGAATTGATGATTAAGCTTTCTTAAGTGTGGCAATGAATAGGGCTTGTGAAGCATAAGAGCCTTGGAAGGTTTTTGAGATAAATGCATGATGTAGTAGTACATATTGGTTGTCAATGTTGAAATTGGTGAAGCCAAGAGTAAGTGCATATGCATGTGTACAAGTATAAACAAATAAGAGTTCCTAATGCATGCACTTGAAAAATGCAAGTGTCTATATGATGCATAGTAAACTGAATAACATGTTGTGCAAGAAGAGCAATTGAGGGGTAATCCAGGCGATCGGTCATATCTTGGGCCAAGAATATCCCACCAAGATCCCCCATCCAAAATGTACCTAGATGGCTTGTGATGTTGAGGCTTTTATTCCTAAAGATAAAAGTGCATAGTGAGTGTTGTGTGTGTGTCTTTATTTTTTATTTTTTATTTTTTTGAATAATTAAGCATGCAACCTGCAGATATGTACAAGGAAATGCCATGCATGACGCCATGTCTGAAGACTATGTCCTTGATCAATTCCAAAGAGTATTGGGTTCTTCGGAAAGCTTTGTATGGAGGCCAAAATTGTGTATCCACCATAGTCTCAAAGTCACAGAGCATATACCCAAGTAGAAATCTGAGTTGATGGAAATAGAAAGCTACCCATTAGGGCCTTGGTTGAGATCATATAGTAACTGCTCTTTGCCCCATTTTGTGCCTATTTGTGGAACATCCAAAAGTGTTATGATAAGTAGGATCAAGTATCTGCCTCCATGCGTAGTACATTTCCTTAATGTGGTTCCTCATGGCATGTATATCTATGAAGGTTGATGGGTGGAATCGAGGGTAGTTAAAGATATAGTGGATTCTTGCTTTGTTTAGCTTTGAAGACTTCCCTAGTCCACCGTCGAGGGTATGGCATGAAGCAAGGATTAACATGAAGGTTCCTTAGTGAATTATAATAGGCATAGGCATAGTGATCCTGCAGGTACTTTTGTCCCCATTCCGGTTGAGTGCCTTCCCATATGGTTGGCCTTTCAATGTACCTTGGAGGTAGTGTACAACCACCTTTTTCCTCTACGAGATGGTCCAGTTTTCATCTGTCAAAAGAATATTCTATTAAGAAGCAACCACCTGTACATCAAGAAGATCTGCCAGGTGAGGGTTCTTGAATTGTGTGTGTTGTTTTATGGGCTCCCATAGGTCTCTGGCTTTCCATTTGTGTAATTTTACATGCTCTGCCATGTCACCCCTAGGAGGATAGGCCAAATAAGGCCTCTTTTTCATCATTTCTGCCATGGGTGTTTTGAAACCTACAGTAGGATCATAAGGGCAGTGAGGATCAAAGGTTGTTACCTACATGAGTGCCTCAAATAGAAGCTATGGATTTAACCAAGGGTTTCCCTCCTTGATTACTTCCAAATATGTTTCCTCCAGCAATTGCTCAAACATGTCTTGCTTTACAAAAAGTTCAGCCATAGTGTCAGGAGCTGTGGGTGCTGTGGTAGATATTATACCTGGGCCGCTCTTCAGCTTCTAAATTTTTAGTAAGATCTAGAAAATCCCGTGTTGATTTAGTTTGTTCATGGGTGGGTACTTGTGATGCCTCTTTCCACCAAGCTGTATCATCTTGAATCCATGCATTTTTCTCCTCGTGTTGTAGACCCTCATGTTGCACTATCTACAATCCTCCAGAGTCTGCAACTATAGGCACGTCCCCCATGTTATTCCTCTCCACAAGGCAATGATAAGCAAATTCTGTAAGCCTTTGTGCATCTACTTGAGACTTTGTGCATCTACTTGAGACTCTTGCCCAAGTTCCCATAGTTGGTTGTTTTGCGAATGCAAATGCTGGAAATCTTGTAAAGGTAGGTCAAGATCTCCTACATGACTGAGTATTGTAGCTGCAGCTTCATTACTGGTACCTTTACTTTGGCCTTTAAAACATTTCGATGGTGACAACTATGGTTGATTATTCACTTGGAATGCATGGACATATGGGTATGTCAATTTGTATATAAAGATTTGCCCAACCTGTCTTCTTCCTCTTGGTTAGGTGGCTTGCCATTGAAGTGTTGTTTAAAATCAACTTCCCATTGAATGATTTCAATGTCATCAATGGAGGGGTAATTGATGTGAGGAAAATTAAATTCTAAAGAATTTTCTCGTTTTAGGCTTTCCAAATGCAATGTAATGATTCTGAATAACTTCCATATGCTCAACGGGTGATAAAGATTGCTTTGCCTAGCTCGTAAATACAAGAAGTAGTCCCTAGCCTCATAAGGTCCAAAAAGTTTAATCAAAGTAAGGCTTTGTTCTATGTAGTCTACAGATGTTTGGGCTTCAAAGGTTGAGTCCTCTAGTAGACCCACTTCCATAAGTTCCCCTTCCTCAAAAAAATTGTGAGAATTGAGAAGCACCCTAACCCATGCCTGGAAATTGATTACTATAGGATGCAATGGGGCATAGAAAAGATCACTAGGGCTTTGTAAACTAATGTCTCCATGAAGAATGGACATTACAAATGTAGAGGCATTTTGTTGGGACATCTTCTTAAAAACCCACTACACTACCTCACTTGTCAAAGGAACCTCAAAATCTATGTCTTTTATAGTCATAGATAGTAAAAGATTAGAGGTGAATATTTTTTGGGTTTTTGTTGGAGTTCATGGGGAAATAGCTAATGTAGCTAGAGCAAAGGCATGCTTAGAGATAGTGACAAGCAATGTACCTGCCCCTTGTTGTACTGGAGAAAGATCCTCCCCTTTATGCTGATTCTACTACTAGAGGGTAGACTCCAATTCCCTGGCTTTGTCCATAGCTTCAGCATGATACTTTGAGCAATCTTCCCGTGCCTTTTGTAGTTGATGGAATAAGCTGTTCTTTTCTGCTTTATGCTTGAGGTTGAAACTGACTTTTTCTTCATTCTATTTTTGAAGCTGTTGTACCAGGATTTCCTTAGCTTCTTGTAGTCTATGCTGCAAGTCAATACATTGTTCTGTTAGTTCTTTTACCTTAGCCATCTCCATAGCCATCTCCGTAGCCATCTTACTCTGAGCCTAATTCCTGTGTGCTGTGACCAAGGTAAATTCTTTGCTTGAAGTTTCTAGCTCTTTCAGTACATCCTACTTTTGTTTGTGTACCTTGTCATAATGTTCCCTTTGCTTACTAGCGTCTGCAACCCTTTTTAAAGACAACAATTTTTCGTCTTCCAGATTGGCCACCAACTCGTTGATTTTATCTTCCTGGTTGGATGATTCTTGGAGTTGGGCTTTGAGCTGTGTTGAGTATGCTGTTGGTCAATGACTTGTTTCTTATTAAGTGCACGTTGTTTGTAAAATTCTGCAACTCTTTAAGAACCTTTCTTGCCCCATATTCTAGAACTTGATGTAGAAGATAAGGATTACCAATGATATACTTATGCATGTCTAAAACACTATAACACGATATGGCTACATCAGAAAAAATCATAATTCATTCTTCGCGTCGTGGTGACTTGTCAGACATTACCTTTCGTTTGACCCAATATCTAATGAACGTAGGTAAAACATGATATATATGATTGAATATAACATTTAAGACATTGCCTTTCGTTTGACCCAATATAACCTAATAACACCTATGACGATAAAATAGGTCCAAATCACTACATCGTGATAGAGGCATATCAGACCTAATCGTCATACCCTCAACGCGCTGTAGTGATTTCTTGCATAGAGCATTTCATTTCACAAAGTAGGTCATGGAAATAAGTAATAGATAACATACACGACACAAAACAATGTATAGGACAAGAAAGTATGTCCAAAACACTATAACGCGATATGGCTACATCAGAAAAAATAGTAATTTATTCTTCGCGTCGTGATGACTTGTCAGACATTGCCTTTCGTTTGACCCAATATCTAATGAACGTAGGTAAAACATGATATATATGATTGAATATAACATTTAAGACTAGGAGTGATTGCTTGATAACTTACCAAAGAATTACGCAGGGAAAATGTTGACGTGATGGACGCTTGCTTGATAAATCGCAGAGATGGCGTAGATGAGGCACGGCAGAGAAATACATGCAGCTGAAGGAGGTAGAACGAAACAGTGGTAAAAGACAAGGACACTTGACATTTACCGAGGACGAGTACCACATTTACCGAGGACAAGCACGACACACGTGCAAAAGAGCATGTCCACACGTGCCAAGGAGGACGTGGGGCCATACTCATGATGATTACGATCAATCAAATTTTGACACGTGTCATCATATGTGCACAGAGCACATGGTGTGCCATCATGCATGTCTGCCACGTGTATAGACCGTTAGTTTCCGTGGATAAAGGTGACCAACATTTATTATTCGTTGCTTCTTGCTCTTGTGCAATTTTTTTGGCAGTCATCTCGTGCATTTTTTCTCGCAGTCATCACCTTCACCCTGCTTCTTGCTCTCCTACAGTCAATTTCGTTGGTTGCTTCTTGCTCTCCTAGTGAATTTTGCGGTATGTTTTTGAATATTTTCGTGTTTCAATTTGGCCGAAGTTGTATAATTGTTTTATAAATATTCCATCAAAGATTGCTGCTTTTAGATTTTTAAGAATTTAATTTATTTCTCCCAAATATGTCATCAAATCACTACAACGCGAAGAGGGATCTCGGTGAGAACTAACATACCCATATCGCGTTGTAGTGATTTCGCCCACAATGGCAATTTGCTTGCATAAATTTCTTGAAAGCACTACAACGCGAGAAGAGGTCTTGGTGCGAACTCTCTCAGACATATCGCGTTATAGTGATTTGTCCTACCGTCGTTCTTTTTTTACTTTTTCAAAGATTTCATCGTTTAGATTTTTAAGAAATTAATTTTTTCCTTACAAATAATTGATCAAATTACTACAGCGCAAAGAGGGGAGTCGATGAGAACTCTCCCACCCATATCGTGTTATAGTGATTTATCCTACTGTCATTCTTGTAGTGATTTTTCTTACAATCGTCATTGCCTTTGAAATATTGCATCAAATCACTATAACGTGAAGAGAGGGCTCCTTGGGAATTCTCCCACACGTATCGTGTTGCAGTGATTTTGGCATATTTTTCCTTGCAATTTCATTTTTTCACTAATATTTCATCAAATTACTACAACGCGACTAGAGATGTTGGTGAGATTTCTCCAACGCTTATCGCAGTGTTATACTGATCTTGGCTAATCCTTTATTATCTTACACAGAACTTTTGTTGTCTTGACATATTTCCTGGTTTGTAGATGGAACCTTTCGAGATTGAGGTTGAGTCTGATGCTGGCCTTCAAGAAACCCCAGATGAAAAGTTGTTTGACTTCCTGTATAAAGTTCGACAGCATCATCGCCATCCTGAAATCTCACGCATGTTTAATTTCAATTTCTCCATTAAGACATGATCATTTTTCTGCTCGTTCGTATCTTGTGGAGAAAGGGCAGCAATTTCAGCAGACCACTTTGAGTGGTACACTCATGTTTGACGGCGTCCAGTACGTGCACGTGAATGATATCGTGCCTTCAACAACCCTGAGACAAAAGTTGAATAGGGATGTTTTAAAGGTGCCATATGATAAGAAGAAGACACACAGTAAGTGCCCCATTCACAATCGCAAGTGTCGTCTCGTTGCTTACCACTATGGAATTATTTGCTACCTGCATGTGCTGCTTGAGGATGAAGAAGTTGCAAATGAAAAAATTGAGAAGCCAGAGGAACCTCCAAGAGCAGAAGATGAAGTTCAAGAGATTGCAGAGGAGATAGAGGGACTTAAGTTGGATATTGATGCGCTTAGAAGAGAAGACACCTTAGTGGTTACAGGTGACGAGCAGCCCTCTATGATAGAGGAAGCAGGGGAAATTCAAACCCCACTACTCCCCACATTTCCTATTGGTGGTAACAAAGAATATTTGTTAATTACAGATATTCAAGCTCTCTTTGACATAAGGGAAGAGTACTGTCTGGCCATCATTGCACAGAATCTTGAGGAAGATGAAGATTTTGTGGATCCAGATTTGGATAAGTATCTCTTAGTGGATTCAAATGTCAAGGACAGTGAGTTCCATTCTGCTGCCGCCACCGACACATTATCCATGATGTACAAGGATGCAAAAAGCTATGAATCCAACCTTCTTACTGAAGAGGAATTTCAAGCTATTCAGCAAAGACTTAATATTTCACACATGGGAAGGGAAGGGACATCCTCATCGACGGTCCAAGACACTAACTCAACAATCAATATATGGTCAAATGATTTACTTGTTAATGATGAAAATCAGAAGGTGTGTTCACTTGTTAATTACTTTTTATTGTGCTGAGTAGCTTATTCTATTTGTTGTGTTGGCTCATCAACAATATTGTTTTGCAGGTGGTTGTGTTTGAGGATGAGTTTCTCGGTCGCGGAGCAGGCAAACGCATGGGAGGACTCGGAATGGACTGGGAGAGTACATAAACTGATTGAAGTTTCCACAATTCATTATATTCCACAAGAAATTCTCGAAAGACAATGCAAAATTTCCTTTGTTTGCAATCAAGACATTATCCAGATACCTTTGGGCATATCCCGTCAGGTGGAATGCAGACAAAGTCATGCTTTTGGAGAACCAGTTAGCATTGCGAATCTTTGGGCAGGGCCCTGGAGTCTATGCACTAAGGAGTAAATATTACTTAGCCTATACTGCTTATGGATTGGCGTGTGGGATTAAGGATCCCAATATGCTAAGTGATTATGGCAAAAGGGAGCTTCTGAGATTCACAAAACCGAGGGTTCCTCCAGTTTGCCAGCTTACAGGATGTTGTAGAGCCATCTTCAAAAAGGGCAAGGCTTCATGCACCCGAGGATGTTAGTGAGCAGGTTAAGGAGTAGTAGTATATGCCTATCTCTTGTAATAATATTCTCTCTCGTGTAATGTCATGACAGTTTTGCATATGATCATTTCTGAATTTGAAATGTTAATCATGGATCTCTGGGCCATTTCTTTGTTTTGTTACAGTAACACCATTCTGCATGCTTAATACTTGCATTAGATCTCCTCCATATATCTTGTTTTCTTTCTTCACAAGTTTTACTGCTTGATTAATTTGGGATGCTTTGAACTGCTGCTTCTTTTTGGCTTTGTGTACAAGCTTTCTATATGTCCACTGATGTAATTCCTCAAAACTGTTAGCTTTTTCTGCTCCTCCACCATGTCTTGTATGATTGAAATACCCAGAGCGTGCTTAATAATGTTTTTTCTCCATTCCTTGGGTTGACCATATTGATAAACTACCATACTTCTTTGCAAAGCAAGGGGTATGATGGTATATAATATGCTTCAAGAGAATAAAAGAATACATTAATTAGTATATTTTTTAATATACAGTATAAAAACTAGTTCAATGCATAATCAATCTAATACCATATAGTGAATGATGTGTTGATCCATCCATGCATCAATCATTGATCTCTTGAACTCATCTAGCACTGTTTGAAATATCTCATGGTCCTCCTTTGTCCACACTTTCTTGTCACAGAACTTAAACATAATGTCTAGAGATTTCCACACCTTGGCTTTCCGTGTTCTTGCTTGACCATTGTCTGCATGGTCTACTACTACATTGTGAACGCACTTCCATCTGTTTATTTTACGATCTGCACTGATCGTCTTCTTCTACGACCTTCTGGTGTTGGTTCAAATAGAAACCTTCTTGCTTTAACACCCCCCCCAATGGAAGGTTTCTTAGGTACATTCTTCCCATCCTTAGACCTTTTTTCATCTTGTTCAATTTTTATATGTCCACCATGCAAACCAATGTCTGATAGAACTTTCTCCAGTGCTTTGATGGATGTAACCTTTGCTGTATTGGGGTATAGAGTCCATGCAAAACATATGTATAAAAATAAGAGTTTTTCAATGATTCTGCAAAGAGCATGCATTGTACAAATGTGGACACTTGACAATGGAATATCAAGAATTGGCTTGAAGTTTGGGTCTTTCAAGTGCCTATCCGGTGCCTTCTTCCAATACCTCTTATCAAACACCTTTGTACTGCACATGCAATATAAGCAGGGACTTTTTGAATTGGCACCCTTTGACACATTGTGCATACATTTCAGAGTTTTAAGATCACCCGCCATATGCCACTCCACCTTATATTGTCCCATGCCTTCCACATCCAAGATTTTACCATTTCTCTGCTCTCGCTGATGATCTCGGGTATCGATGTCTTATGAAAGACCCAATGCAGAACATCAAAATTCTCTGATTCTACCTGCAATACATAAGAAACATAGGAATGCTGTTGAAATATACAAGTGAATAGGGTGTGTGCGGGAACAAGCCCTTGGCTAGAGGTTGTAAAAGAGAATCTGTAAATGTGAGAGAACTTGTGAAAAGGTGAGAAGAATCTACTAGGAGAGAAAAAAGGGTAGCATGAGGAGATTTAGGAGGTGTGGAGATATTCTGGGAGAGGTGGAGAGAATCAAGCAAAAGGTGGAGAGAATCAAGCCAAAGAGGTGGAGTGAATCAAGGAGAAATCAGTGGGATTGGATGCTTGGATGTAAACTCTATAAATTGAGGCATTGGTCTAATGAGAATTTGCTGGTTTTTGATTATCCATGCCTACATTAAGCTGTCAGTTAATTGCTCACTAATCACTAATTACATCTTAATTATCATCTAATCTATAAATTGAGGCATTGGCCTAATGAGAATTTGCTGGTTTTTTATTATCCATGCCTACATTAAGCTATCAGTTAATTGCTCACTAATCACATCTTATCGTCTAATCTCTTTGTTAATGATGTTGATTCTAGCATTTGATCCACCATAGCTCATCACATTGCTGTAATTTTTAGCATGGTATCAGAGCCTAGCCTAAAATCCATCAAGTTTATGAGCCCATTATCTAACTAATTAGGATTAATAGATAATTAAGAAATAATTACCTTTTTAGCTAGTTTCAACTAGCCCACTGTACCCCCAGCCAGTGGAGGGGCTTGATCTCCCTCTAGGAGAAACATTAGGGCAAGCCCTTCTAGGTATACATATCTAACACTCTAGTGCTGCTCCAGCCCATCCAAACAGAATTGCAAACCGCCTACTGGCATTAGGAAAATTCTGGACTCAAAAGAGGGCTGTTTTAACAATAATATAATAATAGACACATAGATTGAGTGACATGTAATCTACGAACGAGATTCACCGGTGGTGGGACCTCTGTACAAACCCACCCAAAACGTGGAGAAACTCTTATCTTCATGAAATATTAAAAAAAACCATCACCTTGTCTTAAAATATTTAAAACCGTTTTTTTGTCAGAAACTAACACAATAAAAGAATGTTTTCCACATTCCTGTGTTAGACGTGGAGCACTAAAAAATTCTTTTCACCACCCCTAGAACTAATGAAGCTTGAATGCTTGGAATAGATAGATACACATTCTCCCGGTTATTCCCTCAACTTGGTTCCACTTTTGAATCTTGAAACATCTTTGGCGCCCAAAAGAACACACCGTCCCTCATTTCATCCTCCCTCCTTGATCCACAAAAGCGGTTAGCCCAGTCATCCACTTTCTGCTACTTCTTCTTTCTCATACGTCTGTTAATCTATCATGGCACCCGAAAGTGGACTGAAACGAGCAAGGAGCAGTATCTCATCTGTTGTGTTGTATAACATAAAAGACGAGAACGAAGAATGGATTCCCCAAGTATACAGGAAGTACTCTTGGGTCACTATGCAGCCAGGAAAACAAGGCCACTACCGAGTGAAGGGAAAGGCATCTGAAGACTTGGCCAAACATTGGAAAGGAAGGATCCTTGACTTTAAGATGGCACCAGGAGGGAAAACTGTCAAAGAAGTGTTGATCCAGCATGTATTCATGCAAAAAGAGATCAACGTGGGACCATTGGAAGGACTTCCAAGACACAGACCACATTGTAAGTGCTTGTGTTTTGTATTTCAATGTTGCAAATAAGGTGATTGATATACATTTTTCTGCCTTGCACAGATTTGTATCCATCCAATCTTCAGGAGTGGGAGCCTGCACAATGCTTGACGGGGTTCTTGAATGTCGTACATGGTGAGGTGGGGGAACTTCAATATGAAGGTCGTGCACCAAGTGATCTCGCAAGAAGTAGAACATATTTCTATGACTCATTTTATACCTTGCCCACTCAATCGAGTCGACATGGAAAGTTGGAACGTATTCCGTTGCCCGCACTTGATAGTCCAGAGTGGCCATTGCTTGACACAGAAGTGATAGAGTCATACAGGACCAAAATGTTTAATGATATTAAATGTGCTATGAAGCCTAGCATTGGTGCAAGAAATGTGCACTTAAGTTTGTTTGTTCCAATTGCATGCTTTGTTCATTTATTTTCTGATTGTAAACAATTGAGAAAAACTAGAACAACTTTTGTGTGCAAAGATGTAGATGAAGCCTGGCTTGATCATTTGTTTGACAAAGGTTGGAGAGTGAAATCATCAAAGGGAGATGATTTGATCGAATGTCGATTGAACACCTTCGACATTGCATTTCGGTGAGTGTTAAAACATTAAAATGTATTTTTGTGAAACAGTTACAACGCTTATTTGATTATACTCGAAAAATTATCCTAATGATATTTTGGAATCAGATACTATATTGCCAGGCAACATCTGTGCATGTCATTTACTTATAGAAGGTGGCGATGGATCAACAGCAACTGGGAAAGCATGGACCAAGATACAAAAGATGGCAGCCACTCTTGCTTGATAGATATAGTTATGATTCGACAGGGTCACCCATCTTTGACATTGGAAGTGGAAGAGAATTGGACTCTCGAATATGTTAGGAAGGAATTAGAAGTAGCTATTCAGAATCCTCCAGATCAATTTTGCTTCAAGCTCGATGGTCGGAAGCTAAGTAAAAGAAGAGAGCATCAGATCATTTGTAAAGATGTTGCAGCCCCACATGAATTGGAGGCACTAGAAGATATATGATGTGACCATGTATACGGTGACAATGTATTTTCCATATGCAATAAACTTATCTATTCAGAACATTGCTTTTGTAATGCTTTATTGTTTAAAACAATGTAATGAAGGCAAGAATTCCCCAATTGAATTTTTATGTACACAAAAAAAGGCTTAAAGTAAGAAAGCAAGCAGTGAAGGAACACAGTAGCAAATTTGATCCTCTGATTTTCAAATGATAAGTGTATTTACATTTGATGTTCTCTCTCCAATACATGTATAGCTGCATATTTACAAACGTACATTTGTTGGAAGAAGGAAAAAACTATTTATGGCTGGAACCCATAGGTATCGGCTTCAGGATGGAGCCAGGGCTCTTCTCCCAAGTATGGAGCCCATGTAAGAGGCTCAGGGGGGCCTATCCCCCCTCGTGGATTGGGCGGGATGAAGTCCACTGGCCCGTCTGGAGGCATAACTTCAGCGACCTCGATCAATTTCGCAATCGTTTCCTCCCTAAACGTTTGGACGTCTAGGTCCACGTAGCGAGACATTGATGGAAACTGCCATCACAATTCATCAAGGCATAAATAAGATCAACATGACAATATATAAGAAGATAAACAAGAGCACAAATGCGTATGGGAGCTGAAAATGCTTACATCCTCTGAAGGGAGCTGAAAAATGCTTCGTAGCAGCAACATTGCATTAAGTGCAACCCTCCACCCACAGCTGTAGCCATCTTCTTGTTTGGGGACACTAACCCTTTGGATGGTCGATCGATCCAGGGTGTCGATGTCCATGCTGAGGCTCTCGTAAGCTGCCATTAGTTTCCTGACTCCACTGTAAACAGAGACCAATCATTATCCTGATCAATTCGGACTTCTAACTCAAACAATAATATGTATCTTAATGATTTTTACTTACAGCAAAACATTTCCATGGACACCAGATGTCGAATTTGCAAGGTAAATGACATTTTCTTGCACGTCGACTAGTAGAAGACTCCAATGGGAACTGCACAATAGAATTCTATTAGTTTCAATCCAAAGGAAGCACTATATAACTCGTGTACGGTGATTCCTATAAACATCATGCGAGAGAGAGAGAGAGAGAGAGAGAGAGAGAGAGAGAGACAAACTCACTTTTCATGATATGCCAAAAAAAATACTCGGGCATCGTCCAGTTGGACCTCCCGAAACCAGTTCAGCACATCGAGGTACGGAACTGACTCTACTAGCAACAGTGTTGAGACCAGTGAATCAATCTGGAACACTCGTTGCTGTACATCCTCGGGCAATAGCGAAATAACAAAACTTCACAAGGAAACATATCAAGAGTGAGGCATCAACTTTAAGAGCCAAGAATGAAAAATTGTGGGAGGACAGAGAAAAGAGTATACCTTAAAACACATCTGAGCACTTTGTCGTTGACTTCAGTTTTGGGATCAAACAAAATGTTGATTTCTTCAGCATGAATCGGGAAATAACATCTATGCCCTCTAATATTAAAGGGTACATAGAACTCCGGCAACAAAAATTGCAGCGCCTCCCGATTCATGGCGTGGAGTGCGCGAACATTTTTCCTTTTTGTTTGCAATGCAAGCATTGCAGCTTGATGTTCCCTTTGAGCGCTTGTCATTAAATTTGCCCGAGTCTGATGCTCATGATCTGGACCTCCCTCGGTCACCTCTTCAATTCTCACTTTTTGTACAGGCCGGACATCCAAAATTTGTAACATTCGTTCATCAGTAAACGTAACTGGTCTAAGTAACTTATCGTATCTGAAACGAAGGGCTATTAGGCTGAAAAAATCTTTGTTCATTACTGTCACCCTGTGTGTACCACTTCAGAATTTCATGGGTCTCTGTTGGAACCTGTTAACAACAACTGTTAGATTGTCTACAACATCATAACAAGAGGATAGCAACATAATATTCTTTATTTAAAAATGGATAGCATGTCACCTCAAATGCAGCCAGCCACCAAATCTCATTTTCGGATTGTACACTAAAGTGCTTCTCATCAGCATTACTGATACTTGTATCCAAAGCTCTATTCATTAAAGTAATGCTAACCCTTTCCAGCTTCTGTCCTTTGATCACCTCACTCTCATCAAGTTTCAAAACAAATTTCAGCCTTCCATTGCACTCATGTACACTGATGTCATAAAATTTCACCATAGCCATTTGTAATTTCCGAACATCCATGATGAAATTGTTGAACTCTGTAAGCTCTATAATTTTCTGTTCCCCGCTCTTTTTAGTCACTGTCAATGTGCTAGACACGTGACAAGGCTCTCCAACAAGTTCGACCATTCCCAAGTTGAGAATATTTCGAGCTTTGTTTACGTGAAATGGTTTTGGAATGGGAATTACTGTTTTTTTTCCAAGCTTGCAATTGAAACCCTCTTTTACTTTATTAAACAACATCCTGTAAGACTTTGTGCTTATACCAGCCATGTCACATATACCTTGTGCATCTGCAGGCGTGAATGCTTCACTCACCTCCTGCAAGGATTGCTTTGCTATGTCTGATCGAAGTCTTGCAAACTTAGGATGCTGTATTGCTGACTCCACGATGTCTTTTGTCAGAACTTTGCCAAATATATCAGAACCTTGCTCTTTTGGACCCACAACGTCTGTGACCATCCTGAAGCAACAACGATAGCTATTTCAGTCCACCATTCATCTAACTATACCACCCCCACACCCAATCCCCCATCTCCAAGAAAGGAACTAAAGATGAAAATGAAAGTGAGTGCTCAAAGAAATTTAAGCTCAAAGAAATTATAGATCCCAATACCTGCAAGCTTTTACACGACGCTTCCATTGGCCACCTCCAACATTGAGTTCTTCTAATGGTTTGATCTGTCTCTTGCGTAATCGAGCACCCAATGGCGTGTCTTTCAAATATTGCAATTTTCTGTTGAACTTTTCAAGTTGTTTTCGAAGGTGTGCATTCTCACTCTCCAATGTGAAATTGTTGATTTCTCGAACTGCCAAAATTTCATTCTTCTCCTTAATAGTGTCCTGCATCTTACAAATAGTCTGCTGCAAATGATCAAACTCTTTTTGTAACCCAGCACAAACTTTTGCCTTGTCCTCGTTTGAAGCTTGCAAAGCTGTTGTGATCGATGCCAAGTAAAAATTCACACCTTCAAGCATTTTTATCCTGGCATCTCTATCACTCAAATGTCTTTCAAAGATACTTTGACATTGGCCAAACAGTCTTTTGCAATACCCAAGCAATCCATTTTCACCCTCACACACAAACTTGAAGAAACTTGTCAACCCAAAGAATGATGGAGATTGAGAGGAGGTTGGATCTGGTGGGTAAATACTACCATCCAACCAAAGGTCCATATTTTTCTTTCCTTCATTTCAAAGCTCAGTAATGCGGGCTTCGCATGCTGGCCTAGACCAATTTCTCTTACAGCAGGGAGCATAATCGGGTTCTACTTGGAAGTGGATGTCCACCTTTTTCCTCTTTTGCTGCACAGGTTCCATTGCATTGTTCTGTGCTTTAACAACACCAAAAAGCATAATGAACTCACACTTTAACCAAAAAAAACCTAAGATATTACACTTATCTCCCGTGAAGAAGATTGCTTCATTAAAACCAAAAGACAACATCACTAAATAATACCTCCTTGTCCATCAAACAAACTTGTTGGTATCCTGGATGAACCAAAATGTACAGAGTACTTGTAAGCACAACCCTCACTTGAAAAAGGTAAGAAATGGGATTGTTATTCATGCACAAGCAGGTATGGCGCATGAAGAACAAATACTTTTCCATCCTTTTTCAAAACTTGCCGCCTTGAGAAGAAGAGAAAATCAAAAACCTCCCGCTCAAAAAAACTCGGATTTGGAGTGGTAGTGGTTGTGCAATCAGGAAGACAATGAGGGAGACAATGCAAGATGATTGGTTGCAGGGACGAAGTTCGGTTAGCAGAGTTGGCTTCGTTACATTCAAAAGTGTAATGAAGAAAGAGAGTGGTGTCTTTTTTCAATAAAATAAGGCACCATAGTGGGAATAAAAAACTATACTCAAGATGCATTGTTTTGAATTAAAAAACACCCTACATGTCAGTTAATGGAATAAAGAACTCAAAAACGATGCACGTGCCCTCCAATATTATATGTGGATTTATTGGCTTGCTTTGTCCACATCACCATCCCAAGGGATCTCTTACAAGGC
Organism: Cibotium barometz; assembly: GCF_041138505.1. NCBI lineage: Eukaryota > Viridiplantae > Streptophyta > Polypodiopsida > Cyatheales > Cibotiaceae > Cibotium > Cibotium barometz. The sequence goes on from NC_141050.1 coordinate 42,701,057, forward strand.
CCCTTTTTGAGTCCAAATTTTCCCTAATGAGCTGCCAATTTTCGTTGATTTATAGGCGTCATTTTTTGAGGAGAAATTGAAATCTCTACTACTCCAGATCAAATGGATCTAATTCCTCTTGGCCCTAGGGGTTTTCAAGGGTGCTCTGCAAGCTGGTGAAGTCAGAATTTGATTTGATCAAGTCTACAGTGAGATCCAAGCTCTTCATCAAATCTGCAGGTGACTTTGGTAAAACAGAGATCAACCATTCAATGTTTGGTCAAATCTTATGTTTTTTGGCTTAATCCTCTACTAGACTAATTGCTATTGATGAACTTGAAAGCATTTGAGCTCATTTGAACTCTAAGGCCTCAGATTTGGACTCCCCGCATACTCTGTTTTTTGCATACAAAACAGAGGATTAATTTGCTAATCAGTGATTAATCAGTGCCAATCACTGTATTTTGGTGCAATTGAGGGTTCAAATTAACCATTAGGTATGTGCTACAGATCCCTATAGCTTCAGATTTCAATTCAGAGATGGTTTGATACTCCAACCATTCCGTACAAATTGGTTACCCTTGATTTAATGTAATATCTGGTGTTTTTTTATGCTGATAAATCTGTTGTAATCATCTCCTAAACACCAGATTGAGTTGTAAAAGGGTAGACACTACCCTTGAATCTTGAAATTGGATCAAGAGATAAGACCCCCTTCACATTATCATGAGTACGACACAAGAAATAGCCAAATTTAATGGGGAGCAATTTTACACATGGCAGACAAAAACCATGTATCTGCTCATGAGAAAAAATCTGTGGGGGATAGTTGAGGGAAGAGATGAATGCCCAGAGGTGAGTTGGGAAAATGAGTGGAAGAGCAGGAATGAAAAAGCATTGGGACTTATCGCACTCAGTTTAAATGATGAAATCATTCATCACATCATAGGGATACAATGGGCAAAAGATGCATGGGATGAACTCAATAAATTATTTGGCACACAAGCTAAAAATTCAAAGATAAATCTGTTAATGTAATTCTACAAATTGGATATGAAGGAAAGTGAACCTTTAATCACACACGAATAGATATAAAAGCATTAAGCAACAACTGGCAGCTATCTGGCAAAAAGGTAGAAGATGATGAGGCACTAGCAGTGCTTCTGAAGAGTGTGGACAAAGGTGAATATGAAAACATTGTAGCAACACTAAAGAATGTACCTGAATTGAAGCTACACGAGATAGAAGGATCTCTACTAGAGCAAGAGAGCAGAGGCAAAGAGAAGAAATGGCTCGACTCAACAGCAGGAGAAGAAAAAGCATTTTTCACCCGAGGAGGATTCTCTCGAGGACGAGGACGAGGAAGAGGCAGAGTAGGAGGAAGGACCTTCACTTGCCACAACTGTGGAAAGCCAGAACACATGGCAAGAGACTACTACAACAAACCCAATGGAGAAGGAACGACATCAGCAAACTTCATGGAGGCTCCTAAGGAAGTGGAGTCAGATCATCTTTTTTGAGAGAGAGAGAGAGAGAGAGAGAGAGAGAGAGAGAGAGAGAGAAACCCCACAACCCAATGTAACCTGCCCCAACAGAGTAAAACCACCTCTGAGCCACCGATGATGTAGGCCATGTGGTAGATGTATGTGTGAGCACTTTAGTCAAGGTCACAGGCACTTGTAGTAGCCTTGGACACATAGAGAGAGATGAAGAGCGGTTCTCTCTACCATGCAATATAGTGCTCATAGAGTACTACCGATCAACAAATGTGTTGAGAAACACAATGTCAATCCGAGGACTCGACCCGATTAGTGCATGAAGGCTTATCCCTTGTTTCCTTGACCAAGCCTTCCATCAATCCACAAAACCACCATTCATATATCATATAGGATACTTTTGCCTTGACTAAGCACTCTGCACAAAGCCACCATTCAAAGTAGACTATATCATATAGTCTACTTTTTCGTTGACCAATCCAATCCACAAAGCCACCGTTCAAACCATCCATGTGGCTTACCCACCATAGGACATCTTCGTGTGGACATAGCAACATAGGAGGCCTTCTTGTTTTTCTAAAGCCGTATGGTTGAAGATGAGGAGGAAACCTTGATGGGTTCTCACAAGGAACCTAGGTGGGCATGAGTCCTCTGGTGTAGAAGCTAACCCAGGTAGTGAATCCCCTTGTCGTCTTGAGAGACAATTTGGGCATTAAAGAAAATCCCCAAGAGCCAAACCCAACCACCTCTCCAACCAACCCAACTGGAACTGCCACTCATGAGACAAGTAATCTACAACATCTTCCATGGGAGGCCCTTCCTCTTCACCACTTCCTTCCTCTTCACCACTTTACCCCCAAGCTGCAACCTTCTGAACCAACTCAACGAAGTCAATGATGAAGATGTGGGAAGGACCCAACCTATATAGAAATAGCCCAATCTCTAAATATCATGCTATGAGATTGAGACATCATACAACACCTCCATGCCAAGATTTCTTGAACCTCCATATAACCATGTTAATCATTCCATGGAGTCTTGGCACACAGGGTACAGACCACTACCTCTACTAATAACTACCTCTCATAGCTTCACCAACTACCTAACATTGAAGGGTCTACACCATTTCCACAACTAATGGAGGCTTGGAGTGAAGAACATCTACAATTCCTACCACTTTCCATGTTGCCTCCATAAGCTACATGTGCCATCAAGGCTTGCCCAAAGCTTTCCAACACCTTACCTTGCATCTAGTTGTGGATCGGTCCCAAACTAATTGACTGCCAGCTCCATGGCATATCCTAGACCATCCACTTCCCAACAATAGCTTCATCACCAACTTAGGTGATGCGAGGACACACTCACCATTAGGAAGGGGGATATGTTAATCACTATGTTGGCTAACATGGTTTCGCTTGCTTGAAGGCACATTTTAGCATTTTACCAACACAAACATACACTTATCCTTTTTAAGAAATTGCTATAACATATAAAGAAACCTTACTCTATGCTTAATGTCAAATAGGTAAAGTCTACAAAGTTAGTGTGCATAGTTAGTTGCTTAATGTTAAATAGGGAAAGTCTACATAGTTAGCATACATAGTTGTTTTAGACTAGTAACAGAGGTCGGGCTATTTGGTCGGCCTTAACTAAAACTAGTCACGCATATATAAGTCATTTTTGGTAATAAGCAAGAAAAAATCATTCTCGTGTAAAATATTTTACTTGTAAGCTCTCCTTCTCCCCTCTTCTTGCTTACTTGTATGCCTTTGAATCTTGCTTACTTGATGGATGCATACTAGATAGGTTTGATTGTAGGTTTTCTTCTTGTAGTAGCTTCTTCTTCTTCCCTTGCCTTTGTGAAAGAGAACCATCACGTGAAGGACCATCTCTTCTTGCCTCCATCAAGGAATTGAGAGCTCTCCCTTCACCTATTGTGAGATAGAACTATCATGAAGGACCATTTATTCTTGCCTCCATCTAGGAATTGAGAGATCTTTCTTCACCCCTTTGGCAAGGAGCATTTCGATGTGATAACAGAGTGAGGACATGATGGATGAGCTAGCACACCTATAGTAAGAAGTTGTATTTATTGTGGATCAAAAGCAAGACCCAACGACACATGCTTCAGCAAGGCTAACATAAGCTCTTGACTTAAACAATGTCCAAGGCTCATAAGTGGCCTATTACTTATATAATTCTTAATCTCACAATACATGCATGAAGTACATTCACACAAGAAATCCATTCTAGCTTATTTCCACATGCTCTTAGAGCATGATTGTCATAAGTATTCCGTGACCATTTTCGGGCACATATATCCAATGTTGTAGGACATTGTTGTTTCACAGATTAATCATACATGCTTTTGGTGTCTCCCTCTTTGCTATTTGATTGTAGAATTATAGTGGCAACTCTTGGTAATTCTAAAATGGGTTAACAGGTACTAGTATATTTGGATTTTCAGTTTGTTGCACTACAATAGGATCTACCTTTCCAATAAAGTATAGTCCCCACTTTATGAATTATGAATGCTTTAAGTGGAAGAAATGGGTTATGCGGCACCCAATCTACTGCATTCAATCATCCTAACTATTGGATTTGATCATCTTATCGACTCACATACATCACAATACTTGGTGAAATCCCAAGCGACACAGCCCACCTGTATAATCTTTTTTCTTGTGTGATGTCATCTCAACTTATCCCCCTTATATGTGCCTCCATCATAGGCCTACTGCATAATCTTTTTTCATGTGTGATGTAGCCTACTATGCATGATTGGACATAGGAGGATCTGATCTACTCCCATATTGCATAGTTATTAGCCCACAACCATGATTGTATACATTCTATTTCTCAATGCTAGCTTCTTGCGCCGATCCCTTATCATGTCATTAGGAAAATACCATGTTGCAAGAAGGTGAGTATCATTATACCAATTTCCTTTATACTGATATATTATTATATAATTATGCATCCGCTTGATGATCTGGCACTTTGGATCCTACTAGCTCCCCATATTTAGTATGGACAAAAAAATTGCCACTACATGCTCGTTTCTTAAGGTGTGAACTAATGTGAAATCAAATTCGTATAGCAAAAGCATTCATCTTCTTGCCAGCTTTCTTGTCAAATTTTGATTGTTAATAACTAGGTATAGAAAAAAGCATGATGATCCACATGGAACACAAATTTGTTACTGAGTATATAGTGCCTAATTTTTTTGATTGAATAGATCAGCCTCATGGCTTTTTTTTCTCTTATATTGTAATTTCTTTCATTCATTTAGATCATGTTGCCTGCATAGTACAATGGTCTGATACTAGCCTTACTTTTTATTTTTTGCATCAACACACTACTAGTGGCCATGTCAAATGCATCTACACACATGGAATCGTGTATTCGAGTCCCTAGAAATTAGTACATGTGCAAAATTAAACATCCTCTTAAGCCAAGCAAGTGCTCTGTCACATTCTTCTAAACACTCAAAGGTTGTATTTTTTTTGCGAGTTGGTATAGGTAGATATGTAAGATTTTCCTTGTTAACTAGGTATAGAAAAAGGCATGATGATCCACATGGAACACAAATTTGTTACCGAGTAGATAGTGCCTATTTTTTTTATTGAATAGATCAGCCTCATGGCTTTTTTTTCTGTTATATTGTAACTTCTTTGCCAGCTTTCTTGTCAAATTTTTCTTGTTAACTAGGTATAGAAAAAGGCACGATGATCCACATGGAACACAAATTTGTTACCGAGTAGATAATGCCTAATTTTTTTGATTGAATAGATCAACCTCATGGCTTTTTTTTATGTTATATTGTTATTTCTTTCATTCATTTAGAGCATGTTGCGTGCATAGTACAATGGTCTGATACTAGCCTTCTTTTTTATTTTTTTTATCAACACACTACTAGTGGCCATGTCAGATGCATCTTCACACATGGAATGGTGTATTCGAGTCCCGAGAAATTAGTATAGGTGCAAAATTAAATATCCTCTTAAGCCAACCAAGTGCTCTGTCACATTCTTCTAAACACTCAAAGGTTGTATTATTTTTGGAGAGTTGGTATAACATGGGCCAAATACATATGCCACTTGACTTTTCTCAAGGAGGCACTCTAGTTCTTTCAAATTCTTCAGTGGTTGCATGATGTGGTGTGGATGACTTGCACCTTCTGTAGATCTATCATCAGCCCATCTTTTGACACTATGTTGCCTAGTAGTGTACCACCAAATCTGGTCTAACACCTTGCTTAACTAATCTAACACCCTGCTTGACTAGTCTAACACTTTGCTTGATGTTGACAGGTGTGAACAGCCCCTAGAATTTTGGCATTAGCTTGGGTGTAGCATTACTAGCATTAGCTTAGGATAATGAGTTGTGGGATTTGGTCATTAAAAGATGCCATATCAAGAAGTAGTTGCAAGAGGGCTAGTGGGGAGTTAGGATCCTGTGAAGGTTATGGGAGCATAATAGTCACATGGGTATCCCAAGAGTCACATGGTTGGATGGCTATATAAATCTCCTCTTGTATGCAAATTGGACATGGAATACACTGTGATGTTTTGCTTATATCTTTATCTTGTTCTTGATCCATGTCTCTTACTCCATGCTCATGTGTATATGTGTACTCCATGGCTATGTGTAGGAGCATGTGTTTTCCACCATGTAATCAAGGCTATGCTACTAACACTGACTGGTGTGCATCTTTGGATTGACAGCCTAGTGTACTAGAAGCGGTCTAACATCCTACTTGACTAGTGCGTGTCTCTTTGGATTGAGAGCCTAGTTTTCTTCTTTTCCCTTTTGATAGGAGTTGTATCCTTCTCTCAATTTTACTTAATTTTTCCATGCCATAGTCATGGCCTTTCCAATAGCAGTGGATAAGAGTACACAATATGGACTTCATCCTTAGCACAACAAATGTCATGGGAAATATGCATCCCCCCTACCATCATCATTCCTAAAAATTTAAAGAGGCTCTAGTGATCTCTAATCTGCCATGCCAATCTTGAATAGTGTTTCTTGCCATTCCGTTATTAGGTTATTAGGGCTACCTAGTTGTCTATCTTGGGATGATTTTTGATGATGTTCACCTTGGAAAACTCCAGGTATCTCCCATCCTAAGAGTGTAACTTGAGAGACCATATTGTTCATTTTTGAGACGGTTTCCATTTCTGCCTTCTGACATCTAATTGTCAACTTATTTTCTATAGTTTTTTGTCTTCTAGATTTCTGAGATGGTTTTCCACTTCTACCTTCTAACGTCTGATTGTTGTCAACTTATTTGCTATAGTCTCTCTCTTTTTTCTAGATGACCATCATGTTGGCCAAGAGATAATTCCAATAGTTGGGGACCAAGCCCAATAATTGGTTCAAGGTTATGTTTAGCTTCAAATCCTTCAAATTATTCTAGAGATCAAAATCTAGTTTGGCCTTGTTGGCTTCCTTATTGTATCTTGTGTGTAGTGGCACCATGTTCTTATGATATTTCTATGCTCTTTGTGCATCTCTGTGTGTAGTGGCCTCTAAAATTCTGAGACATCTTCTATGTCCCCCAAGCATGATTAGAATTCTGGGGTGTCGTCCATATCCTCCAAATCCTTCAACTAATTTGGTTCCATCACATTCCTCAGCTACTTTTGGATTTTTCCTTATCCTTGCTAGTAGCCTCTATTGTCATCATCCGCTTACAACTTTATTCTGGGTATGCTCAACACCTTTGTTGATGGCTCTTCCTCCCATGTCTTGGGCTCCATGCACCATCCTAGTGGCCTCTACTACCTAAGCTACCTGATCTTTAGCATGGTCTTCCCACAAGACTAGTTTCCCTTTCTTATTTGCTAACTTTCTCAAAACAACCAACTGTACCTTTTGTGTCCTTATCATTGCCATTACTTATGGCTTTTCCACTTCTAAGCTACCAACTGCTACACCATATTCACTCCCGTGTGATTGACTAGTCTCTCAAGACACCCAACTATCCTTACAAATTTTTTTGAAGTTTGGCCAATTTTTTTTCCTATGACCTGGCATATGTAGTAGTAGCACACATTTCTATCATCCGATGGACCATATCTCCCTTTGCCTTAACCTATTCCATAATATGATTATGTGCCAATGATCATCACTTGCTCTACGACTTGATTCACTCAAGGGCTTTATTCTTTCCATTGTGAACAACTCCATTAGTGCATCTCTAGAGGTAGCTCAAAAACTAGTCCCGTTTCAATACCTTAAACCTCACACCTTTGGTCCTACTGACTTTCCATGCTTGCTCGAACTTTTTAACATGAATATTTGGATCCTCTATTTTTTCCCCTTGTAGAGATCGGGAACTATTTGTTGTTAAAGTTGTTAGCCATTTGGATTTCTTGCTCTTGTCTTGGTTTTATGCTTCTTGAAATAGCTATTAAGAGCCTAAGTACTCTACTTTTTTCAATACCTAGATCGAAAGCCTATGAACACTTGTTTATTGAGTGCCTCCTATTGTTGATTTGGTTCCTTTTCTTGAGCCTCTTCTAGACCCTGCAGCACCAGTTCTTATTTTAGATGTGGCTACTTCTCAAGTGCATCTACTTCCTCTCTGTACACATGGAACTCTTTAGAAGTCAGTGGCATATGTGCTAAACACTCATTGCTATACTTATGACTATGACTTCTTCTCAAGTGCCTCTCCTTCCTCTCTATCCATGTAGAACTCTTTAGAAGTCAGTGGCATATGTGCTTTTCATCTCGCTATACTTATGACTATGACTTCTTCTCAAGTGCCTCTCCTTCCTCTCTATCCATGAGAACTCTTTAGAAGTCAGTGGCATATGTGCTAAACAATCATTGCTGCACTTGCATCCCACTATACTTATGACTACGGTTGCTTAGCACGTCAACTCTTCTTCACAAGGTGGTAGATATCCTTTGTAGAAGTGATTACTTCCTTCCCTAGAAGGATTGACAAAAGTGTCGATGGACTATTGTTACAATGTCACAGCCTCCACCATAGCACAAGAGGGCAAGGAGCTCTAGTCCACCTAGCCTTAAAGGGGGGAGTGTGGATAACACCACACTCTTGGGCACTTACAGGGGCCTACCCACCCCCATAAGATTTCCCCACCACCCAAGTGCTCCAACTTGGGTGCCCTCACCCCTAGACCTCGAATGCACTCATTGTCCACACTCCAGCTTTCAAGCTCTGCATCCGGTCGAGCTCCCATGCACCATTATAGGTTACATGACATTACCCCCCTTAAGAATAGTTTTTGTCTACGAAAACAAACTAGAGAAAGCTTTTAGTAAGCATATTTAATTGTTCTAATGTTTAGGCCCTTCATTTGACACATCCTTCTAGTTAACAAGTGCCTATATTACATAGTATGCCTTGTGTTCCAATCTCTAAACCCATAAATCCTCTCTAGTTTAAATGGAAGTGATCGTAACTATAAGTACATAACTAGAACTTCAAGGCAAACTACGTTCCTTGTGTGATACACTGTTTTCACATGCCACTAACATGAAAAACTAAATGTACTCAAGAGCTCTCCGCTGGCAACTCAAGTTTGTAGACTACGCTACTACTAGGCTATGCCACCAATGTGTTGAATCTTCTTCTTATATAGCCCTACAACCATAGGAGATCTAGACTATCAACTTGAATGGAGTAAATCTAGTCAATGAATGTTTATCTCAATTGGATTACTTTCTACTCATATATGCACAAACATATGCTCTAGAACTTGGTTGACTTTTTTATCTGACCACATCAAACTCTAGATGGTTGACTATACTCATACTTAGAATAATATCAAACTTGCTGAAGATTTTCCGTCAAAAAGTAACTATCAAACTCCTTATCTCTATCCAACACTATACCTGTGAGCAAGCCATATAGTTTGTAGAGATGTTTGATAAAGAGCTTAACAAGCTCAAAGTTTTTCACATCTTTTAGTTGGAATAAACTTTGCCATATTGGTCAACCTTACCCCTCTTTTTTAAGAAGAGTTTTTATCCGCAAAATAATTAAAAAAAACTATAAAGAAGTGTTCGTGTGTGAAGACCATACAATCATCTACACTTGTAATTTCCTTAAGTACTACAACAAGGAAAGTAAGACACAGCATGTATTTTTCGTAACTACTACGACCAAGGAAACATGCAGCACTCGTGTTTCATTTGGAAACACTAAACCATAGTTGCCACTTGCAACTATGAAAGATGTCATGCAACTATGAAAGGTGTCAATAAAACACAAACTACTACTAAGGCATCCAAATGAAACACTATGGCTTAGTGTTTCATTTGGAAACACTAAACCATAGTTGCCACTTGCAACTATGAAAGATCTCAATAAAACACAAACTGCTACTAAGGCATCAAATAATATCATACCTTTGTGCTAGAAGTTTTCAAATCCTCAAAAAATTCATATTGAATGTGTTTTGACATTTAAGGAATTTCTTTGCATGTTCTATGATATCAAAGATGTTTTTCTCTTGTAGATAGAAACCACATGGACTTTAATTCAACAAATTTGCATAACTATTACAAGTCTTTAGCAAATTATTCTATGACATGGTAAAATTTAATTTTACACATAGTCTAGGGATAGTTACACTTTCCCCTCTCAAAAAGTTCTTGCATTCTTCAAGAATAGTTTTGAGTCCTTTGTTCTCCTAGAACAATTCACACATCTTACAACAAAGATGATGTCTACATAGACATCGTATATGTGATTTATATTTACTAGAAATCAAGAGTAATGTGCAAGGAATGAGAGTTGTACAAACCCCCAAGCCCACGAGTAGATACATACCTATCTACATGTCTACTCAGGAAACCACTCTCTGCAGTACAACCATGTGACTCAATAGCCAACTATGTCCCTACAAACATGTCTTTGGGTTACCATGCTAACATCTAAATGTTAACAGCCCCATCCGGATGCACCTCTACAAGTGTGGGCTCATTGGACACCTCTACTAAGTCAAGCATTAGACAAACCAGTGGTAAATCATTCTCAACTATAGACAACAATCCATAAACCATTTTTAACTACAAAGAAAGAATTGAGAATTCCTTTCTTGTTTAACTGATTTGTATATATATATATATGCTGTGATATATGGTTTAGGTATGCGTCCAACACACCTTACATGGATAGATAAACAAACTCAATCTCTATACTTCAAGATTTCTATGACATGAACATACTCATCCAATTATGTTTAGCACCAATATGAAGTCTGACGTATAACATTTCCTTGTTGCCTCCTCATTACAGTGGCAATGCACTACCTACCAGTAGGTGGCAATATACTCCCCAATTGTAAAAACCGATGACAAACAAGGAATACTAGGTCCTCATATAAACTTCATAAAAATTTCCAAAACATAAATTAGTTCAAATTGGCTCTTTTTTTAAACATGTCTGCTTGGTAAAGTTAAACTATATCCACTTTACCCTATCTATCTAAAACTCCAAATCCTTCCCTCGATTTGGTTGAGTAACTCCGTACTCAGGATATACTCTTCCGAGTTGAAATATCCAAAGGAGCCATCTACAAGACACTCGAGCCACTTACTACAAAATTCTCATTAGATTGACCTTAAACCCTTGGCACCATAGCATAAAGTTAGGGCATTTCAGCATCAAATCCTTGATAATCCAATGCCATTAGATCAGCTATGTCAATCTCTAAGCTCTACAGTTCAACATCTAACTATGAGTAATACTAGGCCATAATAGTAGCCTTAGACTCAAGATTTAGTGTGGATATAAATAGTAAAGTCCTTCAAGAACTTGCCCAAATACTTTGTGGATCCATCTCATGGCTACCTGCCATGCCCAACTACACACTAAACACTCTTGGCAATTAGGCCACGGCAAATTGACAAGTCAGGGCTTTATCTAGAATATCAAGCACCTAAGGGTTGTGAATTTCCATAAAATTTAAGCTCGTGGTGGGAAGTCAATACCCATATCGATTAAAAGAAACTACCACTTTTCACTCTAATAAATTTAACACCCCCATTTAACACAAGGTCAACTGGGCATGAAGGGTTTACCCCTGAGCGCTAGTCTCAATACATAACCCAAGAGATTCGTCTAATCAATCCAAATTAGTGCTCACTCTTCTTCTCTCAAAACCTTGGCTAATGTCTCTAGAGTAGCACACCTTTCTAGTGGCGAGGAAGCCATGACTTCTAGAAATTGTGATCGCATGTAGCAAGCCATGCTTTGATATATTAATAATCAAGTTAACTATTAGGCTCTCTATATGAGTAACTTAATCAAGATTTTGTGTAATCACTCAAGATAAACATTAAGAGTCTGCTATGGTTTGCCTTTGATCTCTCCGGACCATTTCAACCTTGAGTTCATTCCTAAACCACCATGTTCAATATTATACTCAACATCCATGTAAGGAGACCCCTCTGATCACTCTATATCAGCACCCCCTCTAAACATAGTAGACTATGGCCCTGCAACCACCAACGGTTAGCAAAGTCTATCAATAACATAATCTACATAGTGACTATGCACTAAGAAAACAAACGCCAAGATAGTGAACTTTTATGTTTTTCCCATGGTGTCCCATAGCACCAATTTTCGTAGTGACTATCCACTACGAAAACAAAAGCCAAGAAAGTGAACTTTTATGTTTTTTCCATGGTGTCCCATAGCACCAAGGTCACAAGAGCCTACATAGAACATTTGATGTCCCATACCATCAAATGGTTACGAAAACTACTGGGACACAAAAAGTGAACCTTCTTTCTTTTGGTTGGATGATTCCACCTCCCCAAAACCCCAAAGTGATGTGAAATATCACCATTTGTATAAGGCACAATTTACTTTAACCATGGAGATTAAAAATCTCATATCTCAAAACTCTACAATACTCACTCCCAAGTATACTCACTTCAGAGTATACTTATAGATTAATCTAATAAATCTTGGGCTACATGTAACTCCAACTTGGATTGCAAAATTTTACAGTTATAATACAAAAATGAGGAACTTACAGCCGATATTTTCCCAGATGACATATGTCATATACCTCCCCAATTTATCAAACAAATGGACATATATGTATCCCACATAACATAGAGTAGCTATGTACTCATATATGAACATGGTGAACAAGAAAATAATAAATGTCCTTGATACTTGGGTTTTACATACTCAAAGTCTATTACTTCCAAGCTAGGGATTACTACAAAAGCCACTGACCATGAGCATGTAATTAATACAAGTCCTATTAAAAGGGTAGTAAAAAAGATTTTTTCCTTTCTCTTCAAGATCCGACCCAGACATCTCTGCAACCAAAGATTCCTCTCTTTTTTTTTCTACTAGCATGTTGGAATTCACACAAAAGGTGATGCATCTCTATGAACATTGCACAAATGCTTGTGTCTCTACAGACCAAGCTAACAACACTCTAGTTGTTAAATAGCACACCACTATGGTTGTTAAACACCTAAAGATTCATATCATTTAGTGATAAGAACATGAGGTTTAAGGCTAATGCCAAGTACTTTTTAGTTGGTCTAAACTCTATTTTAACAAACTAGTCAAGACAGATGAACTCTTTAGAGACACGAAATTTGAGCCATAAAACCCATCTCCAAAAAAATATGGTTAAACCCAACCATAATTATACCCAAACGGGCAGGTTTCCTCAGCCCAAAAAGCAAAAAAATAATTAATTGATATCAATCATCTCTCGACGACGAAGACTAACGTCCATTTTTGCCCATGTAAAAGTCGATGGGGTCTTATAATTTCCACAACTTATACCAACATGATCGCATTAGGTTCTCTTTTGAAATGAACTTACCAATTTTTGAAGAGAAATGGCAACTCCCACGGACAAGATGTGTCACCACCAAAACTCTTCTCCGACTATGTCGGAACATTGGCAATTCTTACGGACAAGCTACGTCACCGCCCACTGTTCTCGAACTATGCCATAACATTTCACTCGCTTATATCATTCCGCATACCCATAGGCATGCACGAGAGGTAAAGAGTACTCAAATTCCCTGCAACGCACGGCTACGTATGCACATGTAGCAATTGAGATCTAAGAAATAAAATGGTAGCTAATGCCACCTATCTTCTAGGGCACTCATGAAACAGTAGTCATGGACACTCATTGGGTGCAGGACCTTGTTCCCGAACTCCAACGATGCGTACACAAAAACTTAGTGATAAATATGAGTGAGTACATTACAAATTGATGATGGCTTGTATTTGAGCCGGTGTTTTCCCCAAGACCACTCAGCAAATGTAGAACATCACTACGATCATGCCGGTCTACGTGGCTATTTTAGTGCTTAAGTAGGCATGGGTGTGTACGCCCACACACACACTCAAGCATCACTACGGTCCTGCGGGTTGACGTGGCTATTTTAGTACTTAAGTAGGCATGTGTGTGTAGGCCCCCACACACACTCACGCATTTCAAGTGTGTGTAGTATAACCATGGGCTAAGGCATGGGAACCTTTGCTAAGTGGAAGTGATAACCGTATCTGCACTTCTTAAGGTGGTGGGTGAGAAAGTGGATATGTCATGGGCACGCGCCAGGGGAGGGCGAGCAGCAGGTATGGCAAGAGGAGGAAGAACTGCTGGTGCAATTGGTCTCATATATGAGGAGGCTTTGTACAGCAAGGGCATGGAGATAATGAGAGCGAAAGTTGACCAGACTGTGTAAAATGACCAGGACCCTAGGTAGAGAAAAATGATGTTTCTCTCTATATATCTGAAGGCCTTGGGCCTTTTGCTCTACGGGTAGGCAGAAACATAGGTAGAGAAAAAATAAAAGAAATTTTTTTTTTCTCAAAAATCAAACATAAGCCTCATCTCTTCCAGAGCTCGATCACATGTGTGAGAAGAGAGAGAAGACTACGTCGGCTCTGATTCCATTGTTACAATGCCATAGCACAAGACAGTAATGAGCTCTAGTCTTACCACCCAGCCATAGAGGGGAGTGCGGATAGCACCACACTCCCAGCAGAGCAGGCACTTGGCACTTATAGGGGCATGCCCGACCGCCCAAGTGCTCTAACTTGGGCGCCCTCACCGCTAGACCCTGGATGCACTCATCGTCTGCACTTTGCCATTTGGGCTCCGCATCTAGTCGAGCTCCCACGTGCCATTTATTACAGGCTACGTGTGACAACTATACCGACATGGCAAGATGGTCCAAGCGGATGTCTATGCCTAGAGTAGATATTTAGGATCGCCAATCGAATGCAAAGTTCAACATGTGCATGTGCACACACACACACACACACACACACACATGCATTGAGATAAAGTCCTGATAGAGAGAAGAGAATAGAGTATGAGATTGTTTGAACACACAGATAGGCGAATGTGACTGAACTATATTATGTTGATAAAGTTATAATGTCTACTCCTCAGCCGGTGTGGGCAAATATAACTACCAAAAAAAACTCGTGTTGTAAATAAAAATGCCCAATTTCTCAAGAACATTGATAAAGTTATAATGTCTACTCATCTCTAGTGGTAGATGCAACTATTGAGTGAACTACTATGTGATGTATAAAAGAATGCCCAATTGCTCAAGAATGGTTGAACTCAATGTGTAAGTGCTCCCAAGAAGTAGTTCTTATGACCATCAGCTCAAATGCTTATATAGTATGCTTGACTAAAGTAATCATGCATTAGACAATGTTACAAGTACGGGACATGGCCCTACTATGTCGTTGGAGTCTATTAGGGTGTTGAGAGTGGTCTAACAACCCTCATGACATTTGGCAACACTTCCATTAGGGGTCGATGCCATGGATACACATACTTCCCACAAGCAAGTGAACTTGATAGGAGAGACAACACATGTATCTTTACACCATCTAGACATATGAGCCTAGATCGATCTAGAAGCAAGTAGCCCCATGCCAAATGTATAAAATATAGCAACCATAGATTTGGGGCACCTGCCAAATGAGATACCTCTATCCAAAAGCTTACAGTCCATAGGGATATAGCACCCAAGAAGTAACACCGCCATGTGTAGGTGGGGGACCACTTGCCTGGATAACTATACATCCTCTAGACAAGTATTTGTCATTGAACCACATTCTCCAAGCTTTCCTCTTATCTAGAAAGCCTATTTCCCTTTCTATCATCATAACAAGGCTAAGAGTGCTGGGCTTAACCATAGGAACATTACCACACCCAATCTTTGTACCAAGAGGCCAACAGACAAACGGATAATTTTCTTTCTTCAAGCTAGATTTAAAAGTTTTAAGGGGGGTAACTATTGAAACTAAATCCTCTCTCTCTCTCTCTCTCTCTCTCTCTCTCTCTCTCTCTCTCTCTCTCTCTCTCTCTCTCTCTCTCTCTCTCTCTCATCTTCTACAACTTCGCAAAATTTTATAATCTCACATATCTTCTATTTTATGAAATAAAATCTTTTTTTTTTGCCCCATTACATCATGAGAAATGAAATATTAATGACATACTAATCAAGTTACATTCACCACATTCCATCAAATTGGAGACATTATTCAAAATATTTTGAAATCACTAAAAAATTACTCACACTCATCATCTTGTTTTCATAAAGAATAATCTTATGCAAATATTAATATGTAATGAAAATCAAATTTAGCGTAAACAATGCCACTTAATACATACACCATTTTTCTTACTAGCTCATAAAGAGACAAGAGTGTGGTATGGGCGGATTTAATGGCTTGACTCTTTAGTGTCCCTTTTGTTATATTGAGCATGTGGATTATTTGAAGAGCTCCATTTGCATATTAAAAGCTCAAGGAGAAGACCATGATAGAGTGCATTTATATCAGTGAAAGAGATAGCATTATTAATACATTCGAAAGGTAATAATAAACATTCTTACTTTTTAAAGAAGATACTAATACTAGGTACAATCTGTAAAAAGGTTTTTTTAAAAAGGAATTAAGATGATTTTAAGAAACACATTGTTAGTGCCAATAAGAAAGGTGGTTTCAAAAGTGCAATCTCTTTCCTATGAAATAAAAGCACAAATCTCTTACAAATGGCAAGATCTTGAATTGACTTTCGAGTTTTGAATTTTATTTTTAAGCCTTAAAGTTATGTTTTGCTATTAAAGGATTTGTCTCATTTGAAAGATAAACTTTCCACCAGCTTCTATCATGAGTAAGGTTTTTAAATTAACACCCAAATAATCTTCTTTTTAAATTTGTGATTTGAGGCACAAGCTTTATTTGTGGCAACCATCTTACAATTATAAGGCATTTTAGTTGTTAAATCTTGATACATACTTTGCTTGAATTTGTGTACTTATATAGTTATTTATCCTTAAAGAGGTGATGCATTGGATGTTCAAACTTTGACGGTAATTTGCTCATACTATATCTAGATTTGTTTCAACTTGTAAAAATATAATATATTAGACTTTAAAAGTTTAATGGCAATACTCCTCATAGTATTTATGTTTCTATTTAAAATGTATAGACTTTGAAAGTTTAATAACAGCAATGCCCACCCATGATTACTGATCGATGTCAAATCTGTGATCCAACTTTGATGTGGAGGACCAAGTGACGATGTCAAATCTTTGCCCCACTCTAACAATGGTGGGGGGGGGGCAAGAGAGAGAGGACAATTAGTAGGTAAGTGGGGAATAATTTAAATATAGTTATAAAGGTTTTGGGTAATTTTGTGGGTAAGGAGATGTAACTAGGTTAAGAATGTGGTAGTGTGGTAAAAAGGGGAAAGCTCTTAGTACCCAGGGATATGTTAGATGAGGAATGGTGGGGTAGAGAATCCATAGGCTAGTGATAGCTAATAACATGGTGGGGAGAACATAGGACTAGTGGTGTGAGACACGACTAAAATTTGCAACCCAACGAGTACTTTAAAAAAAATATTTTTCCTGACCAATCAAAATTAAACCAATGATCATCAAGTTTTAAAATCAAAAAAGAAAATATCAGGATTATAACTATAAAGTAGTATTTTGTCCCTTGAAAATAAAGCCCATGGCGAATGAGCTAGGATTTTCTAATTTAAACTTAAAAAAACACTACAAATCAAAATTTTCAAGCATTAAATTATGCCTTGTATTTCAAAATTGAAGGCCTACAAGGTACTTTGTCCATCAAGTGAAACCCACTACTCAATTAACTCGGGTGGCGAATTAACTCGGGTGGCCTTCTTTTTTCAAACCTAATTTTTAAAGGTGGGTTCCTTTTTATGGTTAACCTGATTTTCAAAGGTGGTTTCTTTTGAGGGTTCAAAATCAAGTGAAACCCATTACTACATGTACTAGGGTGGTCTTTGTTTCAAACCAAATTTTAGAAGGTGGGCTTCTTTTGAGGGTTAACCCAATTTTCAAAGGTGGGTTTCTTTTTTAAGGTCCTTGAGCTTTGCTTTGGGCCATATTTTCAAATGTGAGTTCCTTTTTTTTTGGGACCAATAGATATATATTTATATACCAAAGGCTCCTTTTACATCTTTATCCCTGATTTTCTTTGGAATGTTAAGCCAAATTTGAAAAGTTGGGTTTCTTTTTAATAGTTAAAATGGGCTTGGAAAGGCCATGTATCTTCAAATTTCAACATGGGTGAGATTGAGAAATCTTTTGGTTAGGTGGCTTAAAGGGGGGAAATCTTTTGATTGGGTGGGAGAAATCATTTAATTAGGTGGCTTAAAAGGGGAAGGTGAGATTGAGAACTCTTTGGCTTAAAAGGAACAGCAACTCATTTAATTAGGAGGCTTTGCACAGCAAGGGCATGACAGCAAGGGCATGGAGATAATGAGAGCGACAGTTGACGAGACTGTGTAAAATGACCAGGACCCTAGGTAGAGAAAAATGATGTTTCTCTCTATATATCTGGTGGCCTTGGGCCTTCTGCTTTACGGGTAGGCAGATACATAGGTAGAGAAAAAAAAAGATTTTTTTTTCTCAAAAATCAAACATAAGCCTCATCTCTTCCAGAGCTCGATCACATGTGTGAGAAGAGAGAGAAGACTACGTCAGCTCTGATTCCATTGTTACAATGCCATAGCACAAGACGGCAATGAGCTCTAGAATTACCACCCAGCCATAGAGGGGAGAACCCTCACGACATTTGGCAACACTTCCGTTATAGGGGTCGATGCCATGGATACACATACTTCCCACAAGCAAGTGAACTTGATAGGAGAGACAACACATGTATCTTTACACCATCTAGACATATGAGCCTAGATGGATCTGGAAGCAAGTAGCCCCATGCCAAATGTATAAAATATAGCAACCATAGATTTGGGGCACCTACCAAATGAGATACCTCTATCCAAAAGCTTACAGTCCATAGGGATATAGCACCCAAGAAGTAACACCGCCAGGTGTAGGTGGGGGACCACTTGCCTAGATAACTATACATCTTCTAGACAAGTATTTGTCATTGAACCACGTTCTCCAAGCTTTCCTCTTATCTAGAAAGCCTATTTCCCTTTCTATCATCATAACAAGTAAAGTCTAAGAGTGTTGGGCTTAACCAAAGGAACATTACCACACCCAATCTTTGTACCAAGAGGCCAGTAGACAAACGGATAATTTTCTTTCTTCAAGCTAGATTTAAAAGTTTTAAGGCGGGTAACTTTTGAAACTAAATCCTCTCTCTCTCTCTCTCTCTCTCTCTCTCTCTCTCTCTCTCTCTCTCTCTCTCTCTCTCTCTCTCTCTCTCTCTCTCTCTGTGTTTGTGACCTTCTACAACTTCCCAAAATTTTATAATCTCACATATCTTCTATTTTATGAAAATCTTTTTTTTAAACCCCATTACATCACGAGAAATGAAATATTAATGACATACTAATCAAGTTACATGCACCACATTCCATCAAATTGGAGACATTATTCAAAATATTTTGAAATCACTAAAAAATTACTCACACTCATCATCTTGTTTTCATAAAGAATCTAATCTTACGCAAATATTAATATGTAATGAAAGTCAAATTTAGCGTAAACAATGCCACTTAATACATACACCATATTTCTTACTAGCTCATAAAGAGACAAGAGTGTGGTATGGGCGGATTTAATGGCTTGACTCTTTAGTGTCCCTTTTGTTATATTGAGCATGTGGATTATTTGAAGAGCTCCATTTGCATATTAAAAGCTCAAGGAGAAGACCATGATAGAGTGCATTTATATCAGTGAAAGAGATAGCATTATTAATACATTCAAAAGGTAATAATAAACATTCTTATTTTTTAAAGATACTAGTAGCATTTTTCCACCAGGTACAATCTGTAAAAAGGTTTTTTTTTTAAGGAATTAAGATGATTTTAAGGAACACATTGTTAGTGCCAATAAGAAAGGTGGTTTCAAAAGTGCAATCTCTTTCCTATGAAATAAAAGCACAAATCTCTTACAAATGGCAATATCTTGAATTGACTTTCGAGTTTTGAATTTTATTTTTAAGCCTTAAAGTTATGTTTTGCTATTAAAGGATTTGTCTCATTTGAAAGATAAACTTTCCACCAGTTTCTATCATGAGTAAGGTTTTTAAATTGACAACCAAATAATCTTCTTTTTAAATTTGTGATTTGAGGCACAAGCTTTATTTGTGGCAACCATCTTACAATTATAAGGCATTTTAGTAGTTAAATCTTGATACATACTTTGCTTGAATTTGTGTACTTATATAGTTATTTATCCTTAAAGAGGTGATGCATTGGATGTTGAAACTTTGACGATAATTTGCTCATACTATATCTAGATTTGTTTCAACTCGGAAAAATATAATATATTAGACTTTAAAAGTTTAATGGCAATACTTCTCATAGTATTTAGGTTTCTATTTAAAATGTATAGACTTTGAAAGCTTAATAACAACAATGCCCACCCATGATTACTGATCAATGTCAAATCTGTGATCCAACTTTGATGTGGAGGGCCAAGTGACGATGTCAAATCTTTGCCCCACTCTAACATGGGGGGGGGGGGGGAAGAGAGAGAGGACAACTAGTAGGTAAGTGGGGAATAATTTAAATATAGTTATAAAGGTTTAAGGTAATTTTGTGGGTAAGGAGATGTAACTGGGTTAAGAATGTGGTAATGTGGTAAAAAGGGGAAAGCTCTTAGTACCCAGGGATATGTTAGATGAGGAATGGTGGGGTAGAGAATCCATAGGCTAGTGATAGCTAATAACATGGTGGGGAGAACATAGGACTAGTGGTGTGAGACACGACTAAAATTTGCAACCCAACGAGTACTTTAAAAAAATGTTTTTCCTGACCAATCAAATGATCATCAAGTTTTAAAATCAAAAAAGAAAACATCAGGATTATAACGATAAAGTAGTATTTTGTCCCTTGAAAATAAAGCCCATGGCGAATGAGCTAGGATTTTCTAATTTAAACTTAAAAAAACACTATAAACCAAATTTTTCAAGCATTAAATTATGCCTTGTATTTCAAAATTGAAGGCCTACAAGGTACTTTGTCCATCAAGTGAAACCCACTACTCAATTAACTCGGGTGGCGAATTAACTCGGGTGGCCTTCTTTTTTCAAACCTAATTTTAAAAGGTGGGTTCCTTTTTATGGTTAACCTGATTTTCAAAGGTGGTTTCTTTTGAGGGTTCAAAATCAAGTGAAACCCATTACTACATGTACTAGGGTGGTCTTTGTTTCAAACCAAATTTTCGAAGAAGGTGGGCTTCTTTTGAAGGTTAACCCAATTTTCAAAGGTGGGTTTCTTTTTTAAGGTCCTTGAGCTTTGCTTTGGGCCATATTTGCAAATGTGAGTTCCTTTTTTTTTGGGACCAATAGATATATATTTATATACCAAAGGCTCCTTTTACATCTTTATCCCTGATTTTCTTTGGAATGTTAACCCAAATTTGAAAAGTTGGGTTTCTTTTTAATAGTTAAAATGGGCTTGGAAAGGCCATGGATCTTCAAATTTCAACATGGGTGAGATTGAGAAATCTTTTGGTTAGGTGGCTTAAAGGGGGGGAAATCTTTTGATTGGGTGGGAGAAATCATTTAATTAGGTGGCTTAAAAGGGGAAGGTGAGATTGAGAACTCTTTGGCTTAAAAGGAAAAGCAACTCATTTAATTAGGAGGCTTTGCACAGCAAGGGCATGACAGCAAGAGCATGGAGATAATGAGAGCGACAGTTGACGAGACTGTGTAAAATGACCAGGACCCTAGGTAGAGAAAATTGATGTTTCTCTCTATATATCTGGTGGCCTTGGGCCTTCTGCTTTACGGGTAGGCAGATACATAGGTAGAGAAAAAATAAGAGAAATTTTTTTTCTCTCAAAAATCAAACATAAGCCTCATCTCTTCCAGAGCTCGATCACATATGTGAGAAGAGAGAGAAGACTACATCAGCTCTGATTCCATTGTTACAATGCCATAGCACAAGATGGCAATGAGCTCTAGTCTTACCACCCAGCCATAGAGGGGAGTGTGGATAGCACCACACTCCCAAGCACTTGGCACTTATAGGGGCATGCCTGACCGCCCAAGTGCTCTGACTTGGGCGCCCTCACCGCTAGACCCTAGATGCACTCATCGTCCGCACTTTTCCATTTGGGCTCCGCATCCGATCAAGCTCAATTTAGCGTAAACAATGCCACTTAATACATACACCATTTTTCTTACTAGCTCATAAAGAGACAAGAGTGTGGTATGGGCAGATTTAATGGCTTGACTCTTTAGTGTCCCTTTTGTTTATATTGAGCATGTGGATTATTTGAAGAGCTCCTTTTGCATATTAAAAGCTCAAGGAGAAGACCATGATAGAGTGCATTTATATCAGTGAAAGAGATAGCATTATTAATACATTCAGCAAGTAATAATAAACATTCTTATTTTTTAAAGAGACTAATAGCATTTTTCCACTAGGTACAATCTGTAAAAAGGTTTTTTTAAAAAGGAATTAAGATGATTTTAAGGAACACATTGTTAGTGCCAATAAGAAAGGTGGTTTCAAAAGTGCAATCTCTTTCCTATGAAATAAAAGCACAAATCTCTTACAAATGGCAAGATCTTGAATTGACTTTCGAGTTTTGAATTTTATTTTTAAGCCTTAAAGTTATGTTTTGCTATTAAAGGATTTGTCTCATTTGAAAGATAAACTTTCCACCAGCTTCTATCATGAGTAAGGTTTTTAAATTGACACCCAAATAATCTTCTTTTTAAATTTGTGATTTGAGGCACAAGCTTTATTTGTGGCAACCATCTTACAATTATAAGGCATTTTAGTAGTTAAATCTTAATACATACTTTGCTTGAATTTGTGTACTTATATAGTTATTTATCCTTAAAGAGGTGATGCATTGGATGTTGAAACTTTGACGGTAATTTGTTTATACTATATCTAGATTTGTTTCAACTTGTAAAAATATAATATATTAGACTTTAAAAGTTTAATCGCAATACTCCTCATAGTATTTAGGTTTCTATTTAAAATGTATAGACTTTGAAAGTTTAATAACAACAATGCCCACCCATGATTACTGATCGATGTCAAATCTATGATCCAACTTTGATGTGGAGGACCAAGTGACGATGTCAAATCTTTGCCCCACTCTAACAATGTGGGGGGGGGGCAAGAGAGAGAGGACAATTAGTAGGTAAGTGGGGAATAATTTAAATATAGTTATGAAGGTTTTGGGTAATTTTGTGGGTAAGGAGATGTAACTGGGTTAAGAATGTAAGGAGATGTAACTGGGTTAAGAATGTGGTAGTGTGGTAAAAAGGGGAAAGCTCTTAGTACCCAGGGATATGTTAGATGAGGAATGGTGGGGTAGAGAATCCATAGGCTAGTGATAGCTAATAACATGGTGGGGAGAACATAGGACTAGTGGTGTGAGACACGACTAAAATTTGCAATCCAACGAGTACTTTTAAAAAATGTTTTTCCTGACCAATCAAAATTAAACCAATGATCATCAAGTTTTAAAATCAAAAAAGAAAACATCAGGATTATAACTATAAAGTAGTATTTTGTCCCTTGAAAATAAAGCCCATGGCGAATGAGCTAGGATTTTCTAATTTAAACTTAAAAAAACACTACAAACCGAATTTTTCAAGCATTAAATTATGCATTGTATTTCAAAATTGAAGGCCTACAAGGTACTTTGTCCATCAAGTGAAACCCACTACTCAATTAGCTCGGGTGGCCTTCTTTTTTCAAACCTAATTTTAAAAGGTGGGTTCCTTTTTATGGTTAACCTGATTTTCAAAGGTGGTTTCTTTTGAGGGTTAAAAATCAAGTGAAACCCATTACTACATGTACTAGGGTGGTCTTTGTTTCAAACCAAATTTTAGAAGAAGGTGGCCTTCTTTTGAAGGTTAACCCAATTTTCAAAGGTGGGTTTCTTTTTTAAGGTCCTTGAGCTTTGCTTTGGGCCATATTTTCAAATGTGAGTTCCCTTTTTTTTGGGACCAATAGATATATATTTATATACCAAAGGCTCCTTTTACATCTTTATCCCTGATTTTCTTTGGAATGTTAACCCAAATTTGAAAAGTTGGGTCTCTTTTTAATAGTTAAAATGGGCTTAGAAAGGCCATGGATCTTCAAATTTCAACATGGGTGAGATTGAGAAATCTTTTGGTTAGGTGGCTTAAAGGGGGGGAAATCTTTTGATTGGGTGGGAGAAATCATTTAATTAGGTGGCTTAAAAGGGGAAGGTGAGATTGAGAACTCTTTGGCTTAAAAGGAAAAGCAACTCATTGGCTAAAAACAAGAACGAAAAATCCCTTTTGATAGATTATAGATTACAAATTAGCTAAGAGCTAACCCTCTATAGATAATAGCTTAGAGCTAAACCTGTGAAGAGTACAAATTAGCTGAGAGCTAAACCTCTATAGATAATGGATGAGAGCTAAACCTCTATAGAGGACAAATCAGCTTAGAGCTAACCCTCTATAGAGGACAAATCAGTTTAGAGCTAAGCCTGTATAAATAATAGCTTAGAGCTAACCCTCTATAGAGGACAAAATAGCTTAGAGCTAAGCCTCTATAAATAATAGCTTAGAGCTAAGCCTTTATAAATAATAGCTTAGAGCTAAGCCTCTATAGGGGACAAATTAGGTTAGGGCGAGATCTCTATAGAATACAAATTAGCGTAGAGCTAACCCTCTATAGACAATAGATCCGAATTCCCAAAAAGATTGCTCGAGGGTTTGGGAAAGGAATTCCGACAGATGGGAGTTGACAGCCCCAAAAACAACTAGAGAGGGTGACTTTGGTGTACCGTGTGAGGGAATGAATACATGAGAGATTTGATTATAATATAAGGGCCTCTCGGGAAAGAGAAAAATGTACTCTCTCTCTCTCTCTCTCTCTCTCTCTCTCTCTCTTTTTGGGAAGAAGAAGAAGAACATAATTTAGATTTTCTATGGATTTGGGACGGTTTTTATAATAAAAAGTCTGGTCACTTTGAATGCGTCTTGGCCAAAGCGGCGACTTTTTAGTATTATTTAATTAACTATTTTGGGGCCCGAGCCTCGAGGTGGTGTTGATGGGATCCTTGGCATCTCTCTAGACCATGGTTGGTGTTTACACACAGGTACCACCTCCCTCGTAGAGAGAGCATTGCTTTTGCACAACACTTTTTTGAAAAAGATTGGAATCTCCAATGGTGCAACAAGGCTATTGCCAACACGTTAACAAAAAAAAATAAAAAATCCCCTCCACACCACGTACCTCCTTTGACTTCTCACCTTTGATGATGAACTTTACTTGCTGTCTTTGAAGGCCTATCTTGGAATCTTTTTTTACCCCCCCCCCTCCTCAAATTTCAAGTGGTACTTCATATTTTCTCTAAGATAAACTTTCATTCATGGATAAGTTTTCTTTTTATAAAGAGTGGCTACTGAAATTATATCATTTCAGGGTAGATTCGAATGTTTGGGAGGCATGGCCACTACCATTGGGCCCGGGAGGCGGTTGCCTTCAAGCAAAGCATAAGAGGCGTGTGCTCCTACATCGACTATTGGCCCAATGTCCCCTCTCCTTGCAACTCTTGAGTCCTGCTTGACCCACGATCACTACTGAGAGAGAGAGAGAGAGAGAGAGAGAGAGAGAGAGAGAGAGAGAGAGAGAGAGAGAGAGAGGATGGGGGGAGGGAGCACTATGTCCATTATTAGTAGATGCAAGGAAGCATTGAAACATGGGATAAGAATATTATTAGTAGATGCAAGGAAGCATTGAAACATGGGATAAGAATACAATTAATCACTTTCTAGCCTACATAAAAATTAATCAAAATAAAAACACATTGTTGTTTAACAACATTAAACCCTTGTTTGTTGGGAAACACAACGAGAAAACACAACTATAGTTCTCACAAATGGCATATCCAAAACTCCATTCCACCATGCAAGGAAAAAGACCCCACCATGTGAAAGATGCAAGTAGAACAAGATTGAAACCCCTTGAAAATAAACCCTTTTGTATCTCTTTTTAAGAATGAAAAAGTGTTGAAGGGAATTTTTCAAGGAAAAAGAGAGATTTGCATGGAAATTTACGCAAGGTAGAGTATATTTTTCATTGTGGGATGTGGGGGAAAACTTGCAATGAACAACATGGAGAGAGTCTAGCTCTCCCTTTTTAATTCTTAAGCTCAATAATAAGGAGACTAAGTCTAGCACAGATCATACACACTACTTATGCTCTATCTAAGTAAAGAGGTCATTGCCAAAGAGTTCCAGAGTTCCAAAATTTTCAAGTGCCATAGCTATCCTCATACTAGAAGATGGACAATTCAACCACCAAAAAGAGTTTTAAGTGGAAGGAAAAATATGGAGAAGTATAAATATGATGATGTGGGAGCAAACAAACGATGTCGTGTGGTCGGATGCATCCACATGGAATTTAATAGAGAATGGGGAGAAATCAAGGTGGCTCTTCTCTCTATTTCCTTAAAGGTAATGTAGATTTTGAGGTATAGGAAGCACTCCACATTCAAGTCTACTTCTTTTGGTATTTTGGGTGTAGGAAGCACTCTCCACATCCACTTTTACTTCTTTTGATATTTTGAGTGTAGGAAACACTCTCCACATCCACTTTTACTTCTTTTGATATTTTGAGTGTAGGAAACACTCCACATACACTTTTCCTTCTATTGCTATTCTTGAAAATGTTACCACCAAGGGTGATTATTTCTTTCATGTTGAGAGTCTATAAATGTAATCACAAAACGAGGTGAACTCTCTAGATATGAACTTATGTTTTGCAAAGTGGCCATGGAATTTGATATAAGTGAAAAGGTTCCCTTCTCACACTAGAGGAAAGAACCTCTAGCTATATTTACAATTTAAAAAAAGGTAGAAAAATATGAATGTGCAATGGATATAAAGAAGTTGATTGCATGAGATCTCAATTGGGTATTCAATGCTAGGACATTGCCTAACCTTCTATCTATTAACCACTCTGAATTCAAATATTTATTGTACTTTTGAAACCTTGAAAAATATTAAAAAATGCTATGGATTCACTAAACATCAATGATTCTTTAAGCAATTAAATGTTACTGCTTCTCCAAATCTTTAATGAAAAATTTCTTAGAGCTTAAGTGTCCTAAAAGCTCACTTTACACTTGTTATGGAACTTATAATAAATGTTTATCGTCATATGTTCAAATAGAAGCTTAACTATTTCATTAAGATCAAAGCTTACAAATAAAGATGATAGGGGGTGGTGTGTGTAGTTGGATTGTATTAAACAGAAAAGTTCATTAATGATTTCATTAAGCAAAATTAAGGCTACCTAGCAAGCTTATAGTAAAAGGATGTCATATTAGTGCATCAAGAAGGTAAGAAAATTTCACTAGGTTTTGTGAGGATATTGTAGAGTGCATCATTGTTAGAACTAAGGTCAATTGATTTCAATTCAAGTTTATTAATAGATCTTAATAGGATTTAGCCAACACATTCTATCCTTTTAAGGTAAAAATAAGGTACACGCTTATTGTGAATTACTAACTAAGTGCCCAAGGGCTGCTATCTATGTAGAGATAATAAAAACTTACGAAACGAGTGTACACACTAATATGGAACCTTTTTGAGGTTTCTTAAAAGCTTGTAAAATCTTATAAAATGCATACTACAAGAATATTTATTGCAAGCATGACTATAAAAAAAGATATAATGCCATAAAAGTCCCTAATAGGTGTAGAGAGAGAGAGAGAGAGAGAGAGAGAGAGAGAGAGAGAGAGAGAGAGAGAGAGAGAGATTTATTAGCACCTAAAATTGAGGCCAAAATTACCTATAAGACTGAGTATAAACATGAGAGTATTGAAGGTCTTCAACTGAGTCAAAAGTGGTAAAGAAGAAGCACTAAAATTAAACAAAAAGGAAAGAAAGAGCCCCCACTAATCAGTTAATGGGGTATCAACCATGATAGGCAGGTCATCTTAAGGTTGAGGGTATGGTGGTTTTGGTTTCCAAAGTTCTTGAGCGAGGGCCCTTCCATCAAGAAAAATTTCCAATTTCTTGCTTTGCAATCTTCAAGAACGTTTGGCATTGGAACTAGGATGTAAGGGTTTCACATGCTTTGCACTCCTACTTTGTCTCTATTAGAAGAAATTTTTTCCCTTTTTTGAAAATTCAAAAATGTCATAATGTTAAAATATATTCTATATAAAACATTTTTTAATATGCTTTTAAAACTTTTACACGAGTATGTTTCCCATGATATGAGTTTATTTCATTCAAGTGATGAATAGAACCCATGATCAAGGTTCATAAATGTGTCTTTACAGATACAACATGGAGTCTACAAGCTATTTTCTTTTAAGGCCATGTGGAAAATATCATTATGATGGAATCTGTGCTATTTATTAAATCTCCTATCCTAAGGTCGTGGAAAATATCATTATGATGAAAGCTATATTATTTAATAAATCTTTGATCCTAAGGCCATGTGGAAAATATCATTATGATGAAAGATGTGCTATTTAATGAATCTCCTATCTTTCCACAAGAAGGAACACCACCACTAGTAGAAGCATCTCTCGTTTATAGAAAGTCACATTAAGGTATTTTCTTTGTGGTCATGTGGTAAATATCATCATGATGAAAGATATTATATTTAATGAATCTCCTATCCTCTCCACAAGAAGGAATACCACCATCACTCTAGTAGAAGCATCTCACTTTTATCGAAAGTAACATTCACACATCATAACACGTGGACTTCAAAAAATAAGGAGATGAATAGTTTTTATAAGCCAATGACCAACTACAACATAACCTAAGTGGAACAATGCCTTATATTGATGTTGTGACCGTAATTGAAAAGCATGGGCCATAAAGGTGAATGTTTCCCCATGATAAATTCTCAAAGAGCTATTGTCCTTTTAATTTATTCTCTTAAAAAAAGGTAATAATAGTTTTTAAGTAGTGTTGAGTTCTCATAGTTTTTGAGGAGTAGTTTTTTTGAGTGGGTTGGCTGTGTTGTAACATGAATGGGTTGGCTAAGAATTTTAACATGAATGGGTTGGCTAAGCTATCTATTGAAGACTGTACATTTTCTTGTTACACCATGCTAGATGAAGTAAATAATCATTAGTATGTATAAGAACATATATACTCTCATATGTATGCTATGTGTGTATAGCATCACATTTGTCATACTTTCTTAGAGGAATGTCATTTTCTATGTATAAGAATATAGATATTTTCATATGTATGCTCTACATAATATAGCATCATATTTTTCATACTTTCTTAGAGAAATGCCATTTTCTATGTTAAGACTTTATGCTATGAGTAATATAGCATCACCTTTGTCATCCTTTCTTAGAGAAATGCCATTTTCTATGTCAATACTTTGTAGTACTATGATGTTTCATATTTTTAGCATAAAGCATGAGTTTCATGATTTAATGAAATAAGCTCTTGCTTTTGCTACTTTTTATGATTCAAACAATCACTACAATGCTCCTCCATGTACTCCACATGCCTTACTCAATTAGGGTTGCTAGCTAGCTTACCCAAGAGCCACCTAACCACCATAGTTATATTTAGAGCACCACCAAACATAAGGCTAGACTCAACATCAATAGACCAATCATAATGCTATGCCAAATTTTGCATTAATCTTCTCCTTCCATCCCTTCTTTGTGTGTATATGGCATTTTTCCCATAAAATGCGATACAAAATAGTATTTATCTAATTTAAGGTGAGATTATTGCCCAAGAGTGAGTGAGTGAGTTAATGTGTGTGTGTGTGTGTGTGTGTACATTTGTGCATGCCTGCATGTATATGTGTGTGCATATGTGTATACATAAATGTGTGCATTTTTGCATGTATGCATGTATGTGTGTGTGCATGTGCGTGTGTTCACATGTGCATGCATGTATGTTATACATAAATGTGTGTGCATTTTTGCACATATGCATGTATGTGTGTGTGCATGTGTGTGTTCACATGTGCATACATGTACATGAACATGTGCATACATGCATGCATGTGTGTGTGTGTGTGTGCATACATACATATGCATGTATGCACACATGTGCAGACATGCGTGCATGCGTGTGTGTGTGTGTGTGTGTGTGTGTGTGTGTGTGTGTGTGTGTGTGTGTGTGTGTGTGTGTGTGTGTGTTGTAAGAGGGGAAGTCAAAAAGCTTACACCTTACACCTCTCTTACAAACAAGGACACAAACATCTCCATCATCTCTCTCTCTCTCTCTCTCTCTCTCTCTCTCTCTCTCTCTCAAATCAAATCAAATACATAAACTAAGCAAGCTTCATAGCCTAGAACTATGTGTAAATAGATTGACAAGAAATAGAGAGAGAGATGCACAACACCACAATGGGTTAAATATCATCCACTTGTTTGACGGATGTGTCCTCAAACAAGTGTATTTTAATATATTTCCCAAAAAGCCTGTATGAGCCAAATCATACAATCCACTTTGGGCTTAACCACTCCTTTTTCCATAAAAATAGGAAAGTTGCATGCTTTATGCATGCATCAATTATTGTCCTCAAATTTCACTAAAGTATTACAATGAACTAACTAAATTGACCACACTAAGAGAGTCCAAATAAATTAAATAAAAGGGTATCCAAGTGAATAGTCTAAATAGTTGATGGCTGCCTGCAATGCCAAAATGAGCATGGCCATGATGCAAAAATTGGAGGAGAGTCACCAAGCACCCTCGCTAGCCTTGCCACTCATCTGGTTTATCAAAAACCATCACATGTATTATATGCACATTGTGTTCAACATAAAAATAAATCCAAATAATTATTTAAAATATATTTCCATGTAACATGCCCCAAGGTTAAGGAGCAACTGCCCTTAGTTGTTCATAAATTTCAAAGATCGTGTTGCCTCAAGTGGCAAATTGACACCATAAAAATAAATCTAAATAATTATTTAAAATATATTTCCATATAACATGCCCTGAGGTTAAGGAGCAAATTGCCCTTAGTTGTTCATAAATTTCAAATATTGTGTTACCTCAAGCAGTGAATTGACATGAAGTAGAAGTGTGCTACCTCAAGAAGAGATCTGCACATACTAATGACATGAGAAATCATGTTGCCTCAAGTGGCGAATCGACATGAAGTAGAAGTGTGATGCCTCAAGTGGCAATCTACACAAACTATTCAGGTGCTGCCTTAAGCGGTGCATCTACACCATAGTGAGGATTTTGTGTTGCCTCAAGAAGAAAATCTACACACCATATATCACCTCATGTAGGAAACAACTATGAATAAAATCAA
Organism: Cibotium barometz; assembly: GCF_041138505.1. Lineage (NCBI taxonomy): Eukaryota > Viridiplantae > Streptophyta > Polypodiopsida > Cyatheales > Cibotiaceae > Cibotium > Cibotium barometz. The sequence continues at coordinate 42,732,264 of NC_141050.1, forward strand.
TGCAAATGATTATAATATGCAGCAATTAGGGTAGGGTAGGCAGCTAGCAACAATGGCTCAGGCATCCATTGTGATTCTTGTACTTGACTAAATATCGATGGTAAATCAATCCTCGCTAAGTGGTAGTCTGGTCATGGTCAATGATTATTTCTAGAATTAAAATTTTGGAATCTTCCTCAAGAAGAGGAGGGTCATATATAATAGGTAAATCAGGGGGACTTGAAGGGACGCAAGAAACTGATGTGGAAGGAATTATGTATACAACAATGGTTAGGTAGGTCTAATCTAAAGAAATTATCATTGATCTTATATACTATCTTGAAAGGCCCATAAAAGCATGGAGCAAGCTTGAATTGGGGTGTTTTTGACATTCTTTAGACTATGTTTTTCAACTCTTAATAGGACAAAATCATTCTCCTTAAATTGCATTGGTTTGACGTTCTTTGTCGGCTTGCTTTGTGTATCTTTCTTGAGCAGTAGGTAACATCAGTGAGTATTTGTGTGTGGTTTCATTGGGTCTTCATCACACTACCAAATTCTAGTGGTAGGGGTAGGCAACTTCTTATGATAGGCAATCTTGAATGGATCTTTGCTTGTGGGCTGAATGAGGAGTGTTGTTGTAAAGCAAATTGCGAAGTGTGAAAAATGCTCATCCCAATTTGAAGGTTTGCCTATAGTGTAAGATCTTAAAAGGTCTATGATGGTGCTGTTAGCCTCTGTTTGGCCATTGGTCTTAGGGTGAAATGCATAACTAAAGTCCATTTTATAACCAAGATTTGAAAATAATGCTACCCAAAAGTGATTACAGAAGTAAGAGTCTCTATCAGAAATGATAACTTTTGGAAAGCCATGGTGAGTGAAAATAGTTTTAATATAGAATTTGTCAACATTTAAGGTGTCCTTACATACAATAAAGTATGCTTGTTTGCTAAATCTATCTACAATTTTCCAAATCATGTCATTATGTGATGAGGTAGTGGGCAATCCTGCGATGAAATCCATTGAGATATCCTCCCAAAAGGACTGTTTGGAATTGGCAAGGGCATCAATAAGTGTTGTGCTTTACCATGCCTAATGCTTAATGCACTGACATCATACAATGCAAGTGGAAATAAAGCATGTGACATCCTTTTTAAGTGTGGGTGGAAAGAAGTGCTCTTGAGACAAGTAGCTCTGGATGCAACGCCACGATGTCCCATGTATATAGGTGCATGTATTTCTTGCAAAGCTATTTGCCTAAATGGTACAATTATGCATAATTAAGTGTCATGATATAGGAAACCATCAGCTTATATAAGAATAACAATTCAAAGGCAACCAATTATTATGCATCAAAGCAGTCCAAGAAGTGGAAAAATCAAGAAAATCATGGTAAGTATCACATATCTCATCAGAAGAAGTGATTTGAACAATAGAAATATTATTACCAACATGTTTATGACTTAAAGCGTCGACAACAACATTAGCACGACCAAGCTAGTACTGGATCATAGGGTGGAAGCTTAAATAAAGGAAGCCCATTTAATATGGCGGTTTGAGATCAAAGTCTAACTAAGCAAGTGCTTAATGTTTTGTTGGTCCACCGTCTTGATAAAAATTTAGAACCCATGAGGTAGTGCTTCCAAATGCAAAGTGCATGTACGGTCACCAGAAGCTCTTTGTCATAGGTGCTATAATTAAGCTCAGTAGGTTTTAACTTTCTACTTTCAAAAGCTATGGGGTGGTCATCTTGCATTAAAACATCTTCTATTTCCAATCCGCTAGCATCTATGATAACTAGGAAGAAAGGTCTAGAGAAGTCAAGGATCTTGAAGATAAGAGAAGTACTCAAGAGAGGTATTTAAGACAATAAAAAAGATATCTATTATCATTCCAACAAAAAATTATGTGCTTCTTGAGAAGTAGGGTCAAAGGTAAAACAACGAGGGAAAAATTACGCAAGAATTTTCTATCAAAACCAGAGACCTAAAAATGATCTAACTTCATGCAAATTCTTTGGAATAGGCCAGCCTCTAATGGTAACTACCTTCCTTGGGTCAACACAAATGTCATCTTTAGAAACAATATGTCCTAAGTATTCAATTTCACTTTTTATCAAGGTTAGCATACAAGTGATTCTCTTTATGCAAACAAAAAACAATGTTTAAATGAGGCTCATGTTCACTTTCAAAGTTACTAAAAACAGTGTTTAAATGAGGCTCATGTTCACTTTCAAAGTTACTAAAAACCAAAATATCATCAAAAAAGACAATAACAAAATCCTAGTGTGATGCAAGAAAATCCTATTCATCATTTGAATAAAGGTTGAAGGTGCATTAGTAAGGCCAAAAGGCATCACTAAGAATTCAAAATGACCTGACTAAGTGCGAAAAGCAGTCTTGTAGATATCAGTTGAGTCCATATGGACTTGGTGATAACCAGACTTCATATCTATTTTACTAAATACACTTACATCTTTTAATTTGTCAAGAAAATCATCAATTCTAGGAATAGGATAACGATTCTTTATGGTCACTTTTTTCAAAGCGTGGTATTCTATGCACATACAATAGGTCTTGTTTTTCTTTTGTACTAAAATAATTAGGGCACCAAAGGGGAAACTACTAGGATAGATCAATCCTTTATCAAGCAAGTCTTTAATTTGATGCTGAATTTCCATTTGTTACATAGGGTTTTGCTTATAGTAGGGAGCCCTATGGGGTGGCCAACTAACAAGGAAAAGCTCGATTTTATGGTCTTCAAGGCGAGAAACGGAAAGGTGGGGAGGGTAATCATCCACAAAAAAATCTTTAAATGCATCAAAAAAGTGATTTTGATGTGTAGTAAGAGTTCTCTTTGTCTTTTCTGCTTCTATCACATAGATCATGTATGCATTCTCATGATTTCTGAGTGCTCGGTTTACTTGTGTATGAGTAATCAATGGAAAAGTTTCACGAGATGAAACACTAACAAGAGTTAATGATTGATTATTATACTTTAATTGCACTGTGTATGTGCGATATCAATAGTGAGGTTGTATTGGTGTCAAAATGGCATGTTAATAATTATGTCAGTAGAGTGCAAAGGTGCAGTTAAGAAATAATGGTGCTCTTTGTATGGACCAATTTATATTTCTAACCCCTTAACTTCAAGAGTATACAATTATATCAAGTTTCTTGGAATATAGATTTTACTTTATATTGGAATATAGATTTTACTTTATAAGTCAATGTTTATAAGTCAATGGTGATGTAGTTAATTGTAATTTCTTGACTAATTTCTCTAAAATGAAATCATGGGAACTACCATCATTGTGCAATACACACTTGATTATCATGCACACAACCCTTCATATGCATAACAATGAATAAAAAGATTTTGGAATACTTGGAGGGTCTATTAAATCTTAATTGGCTTGGAGGGTCTATTAATTGGCTTCTTGTTTGAAGATCATCTTTAGTCCAGTCGGGGTTGAATTCATAGTCATCATTGTGAGCTTATTCTTCAATGTTATGCACCGAATCATGTGTTGACTTCAAATCAAGAAGCTTTGCAAAATAATTAGCCTTAATATGTCCCCTTTTTAAGACAACAATGACAAGTAGGTACATACTAAGGTGGCTTAACTATACTATGCACATTTGTGTAGCTAGGCTTGGGATTTATATTTACATTATTTGCCTTAGAAATAGCCACATTAGATACATTTTTGGCAGCAAAAGTGGGTGCATGTGTGCCATTAAAATTTATTGTGCATGGTGAAGTTAAGAAAGGACGATGAGAGAACTTCCTATAGTGCTGATTATTGCTCACAAATGAAGCTTGCCTATTGAATGAGGCAAAGCTTTGTGAAGGTCAAACACTCTTTATTGTAAGAGCATGAATTTTCTGCTCTGCATCCTGAGCAAGAGAAATAACTTCATATATGTACTTCCACTTAGATGCCTTCATCCAAACTGTCTTTATACTTGCATTGGAGAGTTTCTTTAGGTACTTCTTCAGGCATACAAAGTTGTAAGAGTGATTGCCAAAAATTCTCAATGTATTGGGCAACTTACTCCAAGCATGATGTACTTGAAGGTGAAATTGTGGTCAAAGAAAACATTCTTTAACTGTTTCCTAGAAGTCAACCCATGTGGTAGGCTGATCACTAGAGTTACGCATGACATTCAACCATAAAGATGCTCTATCAATCAAGTGATTGGTCACACAATCTTATCGCTTTCAAAAAAATGGCTCATTAGCAAAGTAGTCATTGAATTAACTTAACCATGATAAGATAGTGTGACCATTCTTCTTTCCATCAATTTTTGAAAAGGTAAATGGACAATGACTTATCTTGAACTCGCATCAAAAACAAGCTTGAGCATGAAGTGAATGTCCTCCAATTTAAGCTCGCCAAGGATGCTTTTCACAAGCAAGGAGATCTTCAATAGCTTCGCACGATGCTTTTCAACTTCAAATTTTTATTGGAGTAAAAGGTAACTTTACTCCAAAGAAGGGTCAAGAAGTGATGAATTTGAATTAAAACCATCGGTTTCATCAAAAGTAGTGCGAGAGTTGATGTTGAGGAGACGACGAGTCTCATTATCATGATTCATTATGACTTGAATGAGAAATGGGAAAGTTGATCACGGAATTTGTTGATTGAAGATCTCAAGGTGGATAGAAAGGATGAGGTTTGTCATAGGTGGGTGGGGGATCACCGGTTTTGGAGTAGACGAGAGATGACAATCTGTATTGTTAACCCCAAAAGCCTTCAATTTGTAGATGGGTGATGGCGAAGAAGCAGTTACGAGTTTTGGTAGGGGCAAGGGGTTGGTGAGATTGGTAATGTAAAGGACTAAACTAGAGCATTGTGCATGCATCTTACAAGTGACTTGACACATAAAAAAAGGGGGAATGTAATGGAAATGACAAACAAGTTTGATTTATTTTTTGTGTGCTTTTAATGACTAGTGAAATAGGTAATTCATGGAAGATAAAGAGATTTTATTTTTTGTGCTTTTAATGAGTGACTAGTGAAATAGGTAATTCATGGAAGAGAAAGAGATTTTTAATTGAGAAGTATGGCATGTAGGTGTGCAAAATGATGGGGTCGAAACAAAGGATGAGAGGAAATTTATAGAGCTTAATTTGGGTGGAAGTAAAAGGAGATCTAGGAGAAATAATGAAAAAATTGGCAAAATTTTATGGGTAAGAGGGTTTGTGCAAAAGGGGACTCCGAGGGTGAATTACATGAAAGTAAAGAAGCTAGAGAGTTCCCACATGCAAGGTTTGAAAAGGGAGGTGAAGGGTATATAAGGAAAAGTGATTCACTCCCTTTAGTATCAAGAGATGAGAGTGGAGGGAGAGTGGGCTTATGCTTACCTTCTCTTCTCTATATCCTTAATTCATTGATTGAGCCTTGGGCGTTGGGCCTTGAGGTCTGTGAGTGGCGCACCACACGGATTGCCTAATTTTGCAATTGTTTGGCATGCTTGATGTGCGTTAGCTCTACTGCTACAAGTTGCACATTTCCTGGAGGTCTAATGCTACAGGTTTTTGTACTCCAAACAACTTTTTGCAGTCCTGGCTCTGGTACCACTGTTGTAAGAGGGGAATTCAAAAAGCTTACACCTTACACCTCTCTTACAAACAAGGACACAAACATCTCCATCAACTCTCTCTCTCTCTCTCTCTCTCTCTCTCTCTCTCTCTCTCTCTCTCTCTCTCTCTCTCTCTCTCTCTCTCTCTCTCAAATAAAATATATAAACTAAACAAGCTTCATAGCCTAGAATTGTGTGTAAATAGATTGATAAAAAATAGGGAGAAAAGTAGAGAGAAAGAGATGCACAACACCACAATGGGTTAAATCTCCCCCACTTATTTGATGGCTCTCTCCTCAAAAAGTGTATTTTTATATATTCCCCAAAATGCTTGCATGAGCCAAATCGTACAATCCACTTTGGGCTTGACCATTCCTTTTCCCAAATAAGAAATAAGAAAGTTGCATAGTCTCACACCTTCTTATGAGTATCCTTGAACTTCGCATCCAATGTCACAAAAACATAAAACACTCTCTTCTAATTGTTTTGGAATAAAGGATAATTGAGGGAGGAAGGCATAAAGTATAACATGTTAATTTTCCATATAATGTGTTTTATTAGTGAGAAGTTTTTATTCCTCTTTAAGAACTCTCTAAAAATATGAAGAGAAATAATAGGCGCATGTCTATATCTATCTTCCTTGATGTATATTATAAAAGAAAGAATGCATTGAAGAAGAAAACACAGAGTTTATACATGCATTCTTTGAAGGGTTATTTTGGAATCATCAAAGAAAGTGGGGAAGTGGGATATTACTAGTTTTATATAAAGCGCAAACTACGTGTGCTTGTAGTGTGTTTGAATCATGCTTTTTTGACTCAACATGTGTTCATGTCAACTGTGAAGATTTATTAGAAAATGGAATTTATTTCCAATTGCATAGCTTATAGAAAGCATGCATCATTAGTTGATACATCCAAGTTAAAGTTAACTCAAATTCATAAATACGTTTCATAAATTTATGGGAAGAATTGTGCTGATTTTTTAATGTTATTCTAGCTAAAAATATGATATTCTAATTAGGTCAATTATTGTAATAGTTGGACAAATATTCAACTAGACCAAGCTCTTTGGTCTATTTTAATCATCTTTTTAGTGCTCATAGAAAACTCAACTATATGAATCTAGCAAACTCGGTGCACAAGCCATAATTAACTATAATTTACTATAACCACTTCAAAGTTAAAATACTCTTCTTAATAAATTTTAATAGGACAAGTTTTTGAGCTATTCACATAACATATACATTCAAATAATCTTTTTTATAAATCGTTACTTAAGTCACTTTCTTTGGATTTGAATGCACATAAATTTTAATGTGTCAAGTTTTTAAGCTATTCCACAAAGTCACAACATATACATTCAAATAATCCTCTTTACAAATCGTTACTTAAGTCACTTTCTTTGGATTTGAACACACATAAGACTTTACTATTTCGGGCAAATAAATTTACAAAAATCTTAGATTTGAAAAAGAATGCTGAAAGTTGGGGAAAATCCACCCAAAACATGGTAGGATGCCATTTGGGTTTCCCCTCCATTGAGCTTGTTTCACCAAATTTTTTAGCACTAAATATTACACTTTGGGTGGCTGTGTGATGATCTAATAATGCCTACATGGCCAATTTTTTATGTAGAGGTCCACATCTAAGATCTAAGCATGGTAAATTTTTTATGTAGATTTACTCAAAGATCTAAGCATGCCAAAGTATGGGCTATCATAAATAAATATTGATCCCCTCTTTAGTCCCTTAATTTTTTCCATCCTCAAAATTATCACCTTTATTGTTTGGAGTACTCCTAGGCAATATATTTTAAAAACTCCTATTCCTCCACATTTATTACATTCTCTAATTTCCCATTACTTCTAATAAACACATTCTCTTCCAAGACAATGGCTTAAAGCTTTGCAAACTCACATTACTTTTAAAAAACACATTCTCTTCCATCACTTTGTTTTATCGTCATCCACTAGGTCAAGGATATTCACTACCATAATTACTAATCATCGCTTACCTCATGCAATAATTTTCCAAGCATATTTTTATCATTTTTTGGCATGGCTCATAAAAATTCTATCTAGCATCTCCGTAGCCAAGGAATTAGATATTGAATAAGTCTAGTGAGGGAACAATTAAAAGATTGAAGAGATGCAATAAAGCAAGAGAGAGAGAAAGAGAAATAAGAGGAGTAAGGTTGAGAAATATAGATCCTAATCAAATTTTATTGTATCATGCCATTTAAAAACCCAATAAATATTTACATTTTATAACTTGATTATGTTTATGTGTTCTTAAGATTGGAAATTTAAAAATCTATTTTTCTAAAGTAGAAATGTGGTTCAAGATTTGGTATATATATATATATAGAGAGAGAGAGAGAAATACATGTTGAAAGCTACATCATTAAGGCCTAGGATCATCCTTAGGCATACCCTAGTGCATCTAGTGGTACATTTACTAATTTCAATAAAGCTCCTAACCAAAAATGGTTTTCCATCATGCTTTAGGTGCATTGGGAACCAAGATTTAATTGATGTAGAGCTTCAATTCACCTTTAATAATCAACAAATTTGACCATAAGAATTGTCACTTTACACCTTTGTGGACCCGCTCGATCACCATTAGTTAGAAGCCCTTCGTAAAGTTTTTGTAACTTTCACACATTTCTCTTATAGTTGGTATGTACATCCTTGGCATCGTAGTAATTTCTTCCTTATTGACCTTTGACTTACATATAATGTCATGAACTTGTTCAAAGCATTGATTGGGTTATCATGACACCCTTCCTAGATAATATCTAGTCGGTTTTTTGAAATTAGGCATAAGCTTACAAGGTAGGGGTAATGCCATGTATTTAGGTAAGCTTATAAGGTAGGGGTAAGTCCATGTATTTAGGTGAATACTAGATCTTAAATTTAAGCTAGGGGGAGGGGGGAGGGGGGGCGGGGGCGGGGGCGGGGGCGGGGGTGGGGGCAGGGATGGGGATGGGGAGGGGTATAGCAACATTAAGGATATGTCATAAGTACTTTTGATATCAAGAAATGATCATGACATGCTTCAATAATGATTCAAGTAGGTTGTGGTTATTTACACTAATGATTTCCTAGTACTTTAACATCTATTTCTTAGTAGCATGCATGAAGTACTTATGTTCTCTCAATAAGGTTCAAATTAACATTTAATCTAAGGAGAGGGAGTATGTAAATGTTAGAGAAAAAACATAGATATAAGGAAGGGGGTGACATAATAACTTTTAAAGGTATCCTTATCAGCTTAAATAGGGGTTGCTATCATCTTATGAGCATCATATATAGGGGTTTTATTGAGGTTCATGCAACAATGATGTCCCCCTTTATTGTGGATGAATCCACGAGAAAAATAAATGCCCTCAATTTTGTAAAGATATCGTTTTCTCAATTTGTTGAAGATTCACCGGACTTAACTATACAAGGAGGTAGTTTTTGTAATAAAGACCAATATTATGATTGTTTTTGTAGACGAATGCTTGGAATTCTAAAACAATGACGAGTATTGTGTATAATGTTGAAAAACAAGCGATGAAGGGTGCAACCATTTGGGCATTAAGGGGGAGCATGTAACCTTAGGAAACTATGTGAAGGGTGTCAAATCAAGTAGATGGGCCAAATGAGAAGCCATGATGTATATAGGTAAGAATCAACCCGAGATAGCATCAAAAGAAAGCACCTAGAATAAGTGGGCTAGTAGAGCATAAAAGTCAAAAGTAACATTCAAATGTACCTTGAATGAAGGGAGGTGGAAGCTACAATCAAGGGAGCCATATGTTATTGCCCGCTTTGGTCTCTCCTAGAAATATCTCTTGGTTGCTTGAGTCCTCTAGTCAATTGAGAAATTCACTTGCAATGCCTTTTTTTATCGCCCCCTTATTAGTCAAGTTTATCTTGTGAACCAAGAGTTACGATGTAAAATTTCCAAAAGTGATGTTTGTAGCAAAATTTGAGAAAGTATCAAATTGTGAGGAGCTTTGAGGGGATCCATGCAATGTGCAACTCGGGGGGGTTCACTTGAAAATGTGTAAGTCTACTACGTGCAAGCATTAGGAGAGGTTTTTTAAACCAAGATTTTGAGAAAAAAACTACTTATATAAGGGGGTTTTAAATAGCAGTTTGATAAAAAAACTGTAAGTTTACAAAGAAAAAGAGGTCATTTTATTAAGTCAAAATTCACAAAAAGTATATTTTTTAATACCCATTGAACACACGTTGTATGTAGGTCTTCCTAAAAGTACACCCCCCAAGTGTGCAACGTCCCCCAAGACATAGAGAAATGAGATGCCCTTTGTAATTCATCTCAAATTTCGATGGGCAATTTCTCTCGCCTATCCTTGCTTGTTTTTTTTCCAACCCTTCTCACCTGCTTTTTCTTTTTCCATCTTTGATTCACTTCCCTTCTCAAGTGTGTGTGTGTTTGATTAGGGTGTGTGTGTCCTATTGGTTTATTAGTCATAAGAACATAACCTTACAAAAGAAAACTAGGGTAAGCAGACACATAGGAAATTGCAAGTAAGGGGGCATAAGGTGTGATATTATGGGCTTATGAAAAAAGAAAACTAAAACTTTTGTTGAGAGAAATGAATAAAGGAAGCAATGGAGGGACAACCATAAGGGAGAGAGGAAGGGATGGTGATGGGGGAAGATGAGGTAAGGACAGAAGATGAGACAAGGGCAATGGGCTAAAAGGAGAAGAAGAGGGGAGCGATGGAGCTTGCTCTAGAGTGGCACCCTAGGTGCCCTACTAGCACTTGGTTGACAAGGCAAGAAAGCACAGTGCATGTGTGAGGACATGTCTAGAGGCTAACATGCATGTCCTCACATAGTGCATGTGCAAGGACATGTCTAGAGGCTAACGTGCATGTGTGAGGACATGTTTGCAAAAGCTGATATGTAAGCATGCGCAAATACATGTCTACACATGTAGTTAAAGTCGACGTGTCTACACATGTAGATAAAGCCAACATGTAGTTGAAGTGTGACTTCACCTTTTCAAGACGCTCATAGCACATTTAGGCTTCTTTTGTCATCGTCCTGGTCCTTTTGTTAGGTCCTTGGATCTTCTTTAGAGATCCATCAAGCTCCTTGAAGGCTTTTAAGCTTCCTAAGCTTCCTTTTCCTTTGAGTGTGGGATGCGCTTACCTTTGTGTCGGCGTCCACAGCCACCACCATCGTAGAGCTGGTAGAAGAAGTGGCGAACTTTCCCAAATGGGAAGAAACATTGGTCTCGTGTTCCTTTTGCGTAGTCCCCAGCAGCAAGTCCTATCTTGGGTCCTCACAAAAGAGGTTCTCTTCGTGAGCCTCCTCTGTGGCTCACCAGTGTCTTCTTCAGGGAGGTTTCCTTCCGCAACACCTTCTCACCCACTGCGGTGTCTCTAGCGTGCTGCACCTTGGTTTCTGTCCAACCACCGCTTGTTGCTGTAGGTGCTAGTTTGTGAAGTGCCTTTTGTTGCTTTTTTAAACTGTTGCCGTCTTTTGTTTTTAATGATGTAATAGGGTGTGGTGCTCCTTCTTGTCTCTCTTTGCTTCTGTGAGTTAGCTGGTCAACCTTTGATGCCGCTTTGTGTTGCTACTATAACCTTCGCCAGAGCTATGGTGCTTCTTCTCTTTTTATTATGGCTATGATACGGTGGCTATTGAAGGCTATGGAGATGCGTAGAAGAGAGTGGATAAGAGAGGGTTATTGAGGCTAATGAAATATGCTTATGCAAGAGAAAAGTGCATGAAAAAAAACTAATGCAACCCTAATCTCCCCCACCTTGGACAACAACACTCCTATTTGGTGGCACCACTTTCCACCAAGAGTGGAAGAGAGAGCAGGACCTAACCCTAATGACATATCAAGCTGAGCCTAGCCATCCTGGCTCTGATACCATGTTGGGAAACATGGACTGAGAACTAGGTTAAGCTATGGTGGATCAAACACAATGCTAAACAAGACCAAAAGAGATAGACAAATATGAACCAAATAGACTTACTTAATATTGATGCTTGAGTTAAGCTGATGTGTTTACATTGCTTGAAGGTTCCCCTTTTATGTGAGGTGGCTCCTAAGTTTCTTGAGAGCTCATGTGGGATAAATTAGCTTTGATGATGTGGCAACTTGCTAGGCTTTGCACTTTCTTAGCTTAGTCAACTCACTCCCTACCTTTTCCTTATGCTCTTTGGCACCACGTATCTCAACATTTTGACTTTTGAGTTGCACAAGATAATCAGATTTTGCAACCATATGTGATGGCAAATCATGTTAGGGTTACCAAGGTTCCGATAGAGGAAGTGGTAGATGCTCGAGTGGAAACATGGCGGTTTGTGGCACATGTGGAATCCTTTCATAACAAGGTTGCAATTTTCTTTTTCACTAGATGAATTCCATTCTTTAATAGAATTATAGATTGGTTACATGATTGATTAGATGGTAATTTTATGGAGAAAATCTTTGATGGTCCCAGAGGATTCTATGAGGTCCTATTCACATCCAAAGAAGTTCGAGATTTGGTTATGCAGAAAGTCCCGTTATTTCTAGATGGACAGTTGGTGCATGTTGCCTGGCACCCTATGGAAAAGTACAGAGATATGTTGTGCTAGGCATGCCCTATTTGGGTTGAGGTTGTAGACTTTCCATCAACTATGTGGGAATTGTTACCCATTGGCCGCCATGTGTACTATTGGGGAGGTGTTGGTGGAGCCCAGAATGTGGTCCTAGGATAAAAACAGGGTTTGGGATACTGGGAAGCCTCAACCTCGACAATTAAGGTTATGCGTGGATGGATTTGATCCTTTCTATTTTGAATTAAAGTGGGGATCATTTGCAGGCCATTGCTTCCCAGGGTCCTCTTGATTGATTGTCCCATCATGTTGTAGCATTTCACAAGAATCAATATGTAAGATATAAGCTTATGGCTCGAATGGATGCCCTAATGGATTCTAATTGTCAGTTACATACATTCTTTGCTCATTTGTAGCAAAAGCATTCACCTGAGAATATTTGTCAAGATGCAAGATAGGCAAGGAGTATTGATTACTAGTCCTACTTGTGTTTTAGATATGTGTATGGATTTTTATCGGCCATTTGTTGGGTCCGTATCTAGGAGGTCATATCTCCTGATGTCATTGCAGCTATCTAGAGAGTCTTTGTTTCACTTGGTTTGTCACCAGGTATAGTATCAGACGTCTCTGCAAATGAATTGGAAAGAGATATTTCTGCGGATGAGGTGGAAATCCCAAGATGTGTTGAAACATTTGCTTAAAGGGAAAAGTCTAGGATGGGATGGGCTCCCCAATGAGCTTTTCACGAAGCATGTTGATGAGTTGAAGGTCCCTCTCGTTTCTATTTTTCAGGAGGTGTGGAATACAGGTATCATGCCTGCGAGTTGGAGGATTGGGCTTGTACATTTATTGCCGAAAGTTCCATCTCCAGTTAATCTACATCAATGGAGATGAATCACATTGATGGGGGCCATGTATAAGATATTTGCAAAGGTCTTGGGGCCAACAGGCTGTAACGATTTCTTCCTACTTTGATTCATCCAAGGCAATATGGATTTATTAAAGGTGAGAATATTTTGCATAATATACTGAATGTATAAATTGGAATTGATTATGCAAGGGCTTCGAGGCAAGAGGTGGTTATGATTCAAAACTGAATATTGAAAAGGCTTATGATCACATTAGTTGGTCTTTTTTTTACAGCTTATACAGGCTATGGGATTTGGCCCTCGCATGACTTCTTTAATTGATACTATTAGCTTAGCCAACATGCAGTGGTGGCTAAGCTTATGATTAATGGTGGGTGACTGAGCCCATTCATTTGATGCGATCAGTCAGGCATGGATGCCCACTTAGCCCTCTCTTGTTTGCAAGTGTTACACATACAATCTTATCTCGACTAGATAAGCTAGTGGAGGATGGTGAAGTTGTAGGGCTTACTCTTCAAGCAAAGAGCAGATAGTTAGCCAGGCAAGCATTGGCAAATGATTCTTTCATGTTCCTTAAGACTCAAAGAGATAATATTCAGAAGGCTATGGCTGTTTGGGATACTTTTAGTCTTGCTTTAGGGTTATGTAGAAATCTGCTTTGATAAGCTGTACCGAGAGTGATTTGCTTGGTTTGGGATGATGGAATGGGCAGGTTATACAAAGGGGATGGAATGGGTAGGTCATACTACAAAAGGGGATGCATCACACGCCACTTGGGTTATCCGATTGGATTCATAGGCTTTGTTGGCATCACCCAAGTGGCGTGTGATGCCCAATCCTCTAGACATTGTCCAGTGCACAACAAATCAAGTGTACCATATGCTGGTGGAAGATAAGCACTGGATCACTAAGAAGGATAATAGGGTATGGAACATCAAGAGAAGTAGGACTTAGTGGAAGGAAGTAATCTTACAGGGATGGCGGTCTAAGATTCCATATCAAGGGAAGGTGTTCCTATGGCGCATGCTAGTTGGAGGCCTACCATTAGCAGACCAGTTGTTGCGACAGCAGCGGATTGCTTCTGATAATTGTGTGTTTTGTACTACATGCTTGGAAACATGCCCGCATCTTTTTATTTCATGTCCAGTGTGCAAAGAAGGTGTGGGATTTCCTTTCTCGCGTATGGATTTCGTTGATAGATAGGCCCATAAAGGTTAAAGACTGGATTTTTAGCAAGCTTCTGAATGGGTTGGATAACCTAGAACATTCAGTTTTCTTTCATTTTTTTAGGTGGATAGGTTTGTGGCATTTCTAGAGTTAATGAAAAAGTGGGTAGCAAGATTCTGAATGGGTTGGATAACCTAGAACATTCAGTTTTCTTTCATTTTTTTAGGTGGATAGGTTTGTGGCATTTCTAGAGTTAATGAAAAAGTGGGTATTATAACTCACATAGGTCGTATAAAAGGGTTACTATTATTCTCTTCCTTGTGGCTAGCTCATTTCGTGAGAATGACATGGCTATATATTGGATGAGGGGACTCCGAGCTACACATGTGGTTCGGAGTAATAGCTAGTACATCACATGGCGGCCATGTTGTAAAGTAATTTTTGGCAATATATCTTCTATTACAAAGAGAGAGAGAGAGAGAGAGAGAGACTGTAGAATGTTCAATGATATACCTTTTAGCCTATTTAGTTATTCAACTCAAGGCTCGGCCTCAAGCCAGCTAGCCTGCTTTAGCACTATCTCATATGGGGTCTTAAAGACCCTTGTTAGGTAGGATCTACGCTCATAGATGATCCCATCGTTCTCACCATTTCTGGGACGTCAAATCCTAGTGAATTGGAAATGGTGAATTACAGGTGGTAAACTAGGGTTGCTTGCACATGAAGTAAACTAAGGGAGCCCATGATGATCGTGGATTTAGAATGGTGAAAAGTAAACTAGGTTGTTACATTGGTAAATTAGGCATGATAAACTAAAAAAATACGTAAACGAGCAAATTGGCATGAGGACTTAGAAAAAAAAATTATGATTTTCAGAAAAACAAAAGGTTTCCAAGTTTACTAAACTCAGTTGCCTAGTTTATCAATTTTCCAAGTTTATTATAATTTCTCTAGTTTATCGGTCGCAATCGCAGCCTGCAACCCTAGTTTATCACCCCTAGTTTACTAAAATCAGACTGCCCAATTATCACCCCTAGTTTACCATCCCTAATTTACTGAAATCCGACGGCCCAAAAATCGCAACGAGCAACGAGATCAGAATAATTAATTACATTCGAAATTATTTTTCATGTATGTAGCGGATTTTGGAGGTTTTATGAAAGGAAAGATGTGACTGTTGAGTGTTGACAGTTGACGTGAGGTGACAAACCTGCACAGAGTTGCTTGCTGATGAGACTGGGGAGAGGACTCAGTCCCCCCCCCCCCCCCCAAAAAAAAAAAAAAAAAAGCTGAAGCAGCCGTCACGCCAATCACGGCCAGTGACGCTACCACAGCACCGTCCGCCCGTACACCGTAAAAGCAGTAAAAAAAGGCGTCAACGGCGGTCGTGTGACTTGTGTCCCACGAAGCGTGTTTTAACTTTTCCCGTCTTTCTGATGCCCGTTTCTATGACCAGCCGCGAGAACGTGTTGAAAGCTGCTGCTGCTCCACTGTGCATGGTACTCCACTTCTGGGCTTCCAATGTGCTAGGAGACTCGGCGCACCCTGGCCACGGATCACGGGTGGCCGGACGTGGCTATCACATCCGGTGATGGGCGCGGGGTTCAAAATACCAGCCTTGTGATCGCACTCGGACCACCAGTGGCCGGACCTTGGATGTTGGTGGTCTGAGTGCGGTCACACGGCGTTTGGTTTCGTTGGCTATTAACTAGCGAAACTCGGAATGTGTTCAGTGTTAGGTCGCATGCATTGAGAAAACAACCAATGCCACTTATTAATAGCCAGCGAAACCAAATTCGATCACCAATCGTGGTTAGGCCATCAGCGCCTCCACGAGTGGCCTGCATGAGAACAAACTCTAGGTCGCAAGCATTGAATAAACAGCTAATTTGGCGACAAGTTGACCAATGGTGTGACCGCACTCAGACCCCCTAACATAGTGTACAGACAAGAGATGACTGCTAACACCCCCTCTCAGCTCCTGGATGTGGAACCAACCCCAGTGAGCTGGAGAGCCGCAGGAGCATAGCCTGAGGTAGAGACTTCATGAAGAGGTTCGTCACATTGTCCTCCGTTAAACAATAAAGAAGCAAGATGTCACCAGCCAAGATCTTCTCACGAACAAATTGATATTGTATCTCTATGTGCTTGGTCGGGGCATGAAAGACCGGGTTCCGAGCAATACCGATACAGCTCTAGTTATCGCATTGGATGACCTTGGGCTCCTTCTGTGGATACCCAATCTCGCCAAGCAACCTCCGCAGCCACACAACCTCGCAAGCAGCACCACAAGCAGCCCGATACTCTACCTCTATCGACGACAAGACCATAGTTGGCTGCCTCTTGCTGCTCCATGAAACTGCTCCTGAGTCGAGGGAAAAACTATAGCCTGATGTACATCTCCTCGTGTCTGGATCTCCTCCCCAATCTGAGTCACTCCAACCTTAGAGTCAAACTCGTTCCTTTGTTTCACCTCTAGTGGTGTAGAAGAGTCCAAGATCCTTCATACCCTGCAGATACCGCAAGATCCACAATCCTACGTCCCAATGAGACTTCAACGGCGTCTACACATAAATGAGCTCAACAACCCCACATGAAAGCTCAAGTCCAATCTGGTGTTCAGCAACCAAATCAATGAACCAACCAGCTTCCAATATACAGAGAGGCATCAACCGGCTCACAAGGATCATTCAGTGTAAGCTTCGTGGTGGTCGGGTCCATCAATGACATGATAGGCTTGCAGTTCTCCATCCCAAAGGCCTCAATCAACTCATAGACATACCACTGCTGAGAGACAAAGAACCCCCTCTGGGTCTGCCAGATCTCCAATCCCAAGAAGAAGTGGAGTAAGCCTAAATTGGTCATCTCAAACTCCTTTGACAAGGTAGCCTTCGTCACTGCAATGTGCTCCATATGATCGCCGGTGAGGATGAGGTCATCCACATAAAGGATGATCAATGTGACCATACCGCGTTCCCGAAAGAGATATAGGTTGGGATCTATAACCGCGATCTCTGAAATCCAGTCCGTAGAAAAAAGGAATCAATCTTCTGATTCCAAGCCCTGGGAGCCTGCTGCTGTGCTAAAGACCATACAAGGCCTTCCGCAACTTGTAAACCATCCCCTTTGATCCTGGAACCTCAAAGCCTGGAGGCTACTCAACATACACCTCCTCCTGTCACCATTAAGGAACGTAGATTTAACATCCATCTCAAATACAGGCCACCGCTAAGAAGAAGCAAGGGTAAGAACGGTCCGAATCGTGGTCATCCTTGCTATCGGTGCAAAGGTATCCTCATAGTCGATACAAGGCCGTTGAGCATACCCTTAACCACAAGTCTGGCTTTGTATTTGTCCACTGACCCATCTGACGTATACCTAGTTTTAAAGACCCACTTAACACCAATGACAGACTGTTTCGACGGCCTCGAAACCAACTCCCAAGTGTTATTCTTCTTGATGGCATCCAGTTCCACCTGCATGGCTTTCCTCCAAGTATCCTGTGCAAGGGCTTCCTTGACAGAAGTGGACTCTTTGTCCCACATGATACGAGACATCAAAGCATAGTTTACCTATAAAAGCTCCGCTGAATGACTTTTATCATGAACTCTATGCGATCTTCGAGGTCCGTTCTTTGTGGTCCATTCGGAGAGGGAAGCTCCGTAACACCTAACTCCCAAAGGGTGTCTACCAACCACCTGGGTACTTGAATAGAACACGGAGCCTCCTGCTGCGTGGGGGCTCATCTCCAGCTGTGGGCTCAACCTCCTCAACTAACTGAGGCTGTCCAACTGGAACAATCGACTGGGGATCACCATCAGAATCATTAGGGTCTCCAAAGAAGTGGCAGCTCATCAACAGTGGAAACCGGAACATGCTCATCAAAAACCACATCCCTGCTCTACTGACGAAAACCTCTTTCCTCTCTGGATCATACAACCTGTATCCCTTGGAAAGAGAGTTATATCCCACAAAGATAAGCTTTTGGGACTTAGAGTCGAGCTTCCCCCTCTGCTTCTTTGGAATGTGAACATATGCATCGTTCCCAAACACATGGAAATGGGAGACATCAAGTTTCCTACCAAAATATGCCTCAAAGGGAGTCATGTGCAGTACTAAAGTCATCGGAGAACGGTTGAGGATATGGACAGCCGTAGCCACAGCCTCTCCCCAAAGTGGATGAGGAAGATCACGATGCTCCAGTATCATCCTCGCCATCTCCACCATAGTCATGTACTTATGCTCAACTACTCCATTCTCTGACGGCGAACCTATATTGGCCAGCTCCCGCTTGATGCCATGTTCCACACAAAACCGCACGAAGGCATTGGGAGAAAATTCTCCTCCTTTGTCAGCCTTAAGAGTCTTAATCTGCAAGCCAGAATCTTTTTCCACCACCATCACATGCCACTCCTTGAACCGAGCAAAAGCTTGGTCCTTCTGTGAGAGAAAATAAACCCATGTGAATCTGCTACAATCATCAACAAGCAGCATAAAGTACAAAGAACCTCCCAAGGATGTTGTCTGCATAGGTCCACACAAGTCTGTGTGTACAAACTCCAAAGGTTTTGAAGCCCACCTGGAAGCCTGCTTCGAAAAAGATTCCATGTGCTGCTTACCATGAATGCAAGAACTACAATGTCCTTGCCTGCTGCCAACATCTGGCAAGCCAACCACTATCTGGTCTCAAAAGGCTCGCCGTAGCGCATCCACATTCAAGTGGCCAAACCGAAAGTGCCATAAATCACCAATCTAAGAACCTGTCAAAGAGGGGAGTGCAGAGAGTTTGTATATACCATTCTACAAACCACCTTCCCAAACAACCTGGCCAGTCTTGCAGTCCCATAGAGCAATAGAATGCTCCTCAAACTCCACCCAGAAGCCAGTCTTACACACCTCATGCACTAACAACAGATGAAAACCAAGTGCGAGGATGTAAAGAACACGAGAGGAATGCTTCCCCCCTCTGCCATCGAAATTGGTATGGTGGAGTTGTCACCAATGAAAATGCGACCTGATTGGCCGTTTTCATATCCTGAAAGAAGTCACGGGAAGGAGTCATGTGCCTGGAAGCACCACTATCAAGAATCCATTCCCGAGTATCCTTTACGGTGAAGTCATGTGCCTGGAAGCACCACTATCAAGAATCCATTCCCGAGTATCCTTTACAGTGAAGCCAACTGCCTCCTCGCTCGAAGAAGATGAAGCGTCGGTGTCCAACATCTCCAAGTGCACAAAGGTTGGAGTCTTTGTAGCTGAAGCTGAAGAATTAGCACTCTTCCCAATCCGCTTGGGACACTTCCTCCAATAGTGGCCTTTCTCGCCACAATCATTACAGGTCCTCTCGGCCTTCAGTTTCTCTCGGTCTAAATCGGGCTTCTTCTAAGAAGACTTCTCCGATGAAGACTTCCCTTTGCCCTTGTTGTTGTTGTTATGGCCTTTCAACCATTGGCCAGTCAAGGCCTCAGAACCTCCGCCCTATGGAGGGTTCGTGAATCGCTCTTCCTAGTCCAAGACCATGGGCACAAGCTCCTCCCATATGATGGTGCTAAGCCTGCCGGTGCCGCTGGTGATCAAAGAGGAGTAAAAGGCTGAGTACGGAGAGGGTAAATGTGACAACAATGTTATGGCCATATCCTTTGTCGATATCTCTTTCCTTGCCTGGAGAACTTCCTGCTGAAGAGCCTGTAGCTTGTTGATGTGCTCCCGCATCATCAACGACTTTGTAGGATTCATCACCCGCATCTAAACTTCCAAGGAGATTATCTTCATGGGTGATACCCTGTTGTAGAGAGAAGCCAAATGCTGCCAAATCCCTCTGGCCAGCATCATATGCCTTATGTGATTGATCACCTGTGGTGTGCAATTGAGGAAGATGAAAGAACGGACTCGGGCATTAACGTGATCCCATAACTGTGCTTGTGCCTCCTGTTCCTTCCGAATAGAGGTTAACTCCCCTTCTTCCAACTCCGACCGTGGAACCCCAATAATAATGAAATCAGCCAAGTCATAGGACTCCAAAACAGATTCCATCATTACCTTCCATATGCCGTAGTTGTTCCCGTCCAACTGGCAGTCCACCGGGAACGTGGGGAGTGTTAGGATCTTCACGTGCTTCTCAGCCATCTCAAGCAAATCTGCCATCTCAAGGGTTCATCTCAAGGGTTCACAAGGTCTTGTGAAGGGAGGCTGGGTGGGAAAAAAGAAGAAGAAGAGGCTGCAAATAGAATGCAAGGCGCTATCCAACGGTGATGGCCGCCTTCTACCCGATCTCCAAGTCCCATAGAGCCCGAAACAGTCTCCAATCAGCACCTTAATCAGCAAACCCTTGATGTCCCACTGTCTCCAAGCTTCAAGCCACCTGGGGCTAAAATGAAGACAACTGCTGTAGAGAGCAATACACAGATGAAAGAGAGAGAGAAGCTTGTGTAACTCTGCTATATACACCAATAAATCCTAGAAATATACAATGGAGAGTGTAGGGGGGCAAGGGGCCATTTTATATGGCCCCAGGCTGCTGGGGTCGGCCAGTCCAAAATAGGCCGACAGCAGCTAGATACTCACGACCAGCAAAACTCAGGTCGGGTAGGTCACCAGTAGTCGGCCAAGGCTGCACAGCAGGTCGGGTATCAAACTCAGGTCGGCCAGGTCACCAGTAGTCGGCCAACAAAAGGAGACAGCCAACAGCCCTCCCACACCCACAAAAAATGAAAAAAAAATACATGGAAGTGAGGAAAAAATGGGGACACACCAAAATTGGGCGGGCACACCCACAACAGAGGCCTTGACATAGTGTATAGACAGGAGATGACTACTGCTAACATGGCTAAGGTTGACCAGTGGAAAGGGTACTAGCAGAGTCTGACAACTAACAAGGCCTGGCTATTAAACTGGTATTCCCCTATACCATATACTTCCTTTCTTGTTGTAGGCCCTCATCAAGGGAAGAAAAACGGCTGAGTACAATGTGTAGGAACTTCCTATGGTCTGGAGATGCTGATGTATACAAAACCCCAATTTCCTATTGCAAGTCTGCACACTGTCGAAGAATAAATATGGCCTAAGAGCTTCAAACACGTAGAACAACTTTTGGGTCGCAAGCATTGAGAAAACAACCAATTTGGCAAACAAGTTAATAGTCGCATGGCTAGTATCAAGTGTAAACTTTTCCCTTTGAAATAGAGCATGATCATCAAACAAGATGAGAGAGTATCTTGTTACCATTGCATTTAAGGTATCCAGTGTAAACTTGTCCCTTTATGTGAAAAAGATAGATAGAGGGATCATGCTATTAGTCATTTATGTGGATGCCTTGATTATCACTAGTGATAGTGATACTGACATACATGATGTCAAGATGATTTTGAAGTAAAAGTTTAAGATGAAGGATTTGGGTGAGCTATTGTATTTCTTAGGTGGTATAGAGGTGGTGAGATCACCGCATGGAATTTTGTTGTTTCACAGAGGTAGTATGGCTTGGACATATTGTCCAAGTATGGTATGATAGGTTCTAAGCCTATTTCAGTGCCATTGGAGCAGAACACAAAGCTTTATGCAGATATAGATGAGCTTTTGGATCAGGACCCCAACTATGTATAGGTTTATAGTGGGTAGCTTGATCTACATGACCATTACTAGGCCAAACTTGAGTTATGCTATTGGACTTATGAGTCAGTTTATGCAGGTCCCTAGGAAGCCACACTTGGATGTGGTTAGAAGGATTCTTAGATAGATAAAGTCCACGGTTGATATGGACTTCTCTATGAGGTTAACATAGAAATACAACTACATGGGTACATATATGTTGATTGGGTTGGTAGTGTCACAGATAAGAGATCTACCATTGGCTTTATGTTTTCTTTTGGGAGTGCTACTATGAGTTACACCAGCAAGAGATAACAGTCGACAATTTCCTTATCGAGTACAAAGGTAGAGTACAAGGTGAGCCTGTGGATAGGCCTATTATCCTTTATTGTGACAATATGAGCACCAAGCTAGCCAGTAATCTATTATACCATGCTAAGATGAAGTACATCGAGGTGCTGTGTGAGGGAGAAGGTTCTAGTAGGTGATGTGGATTTGGTATATGTTAGCATAGAGGATCAAGTGGCTGATATCTTCATGAAGGCATTGGGTACATAAGAGAAGCTCTACAGCTTTAGGAGCTTCCATGGAATGCAATGCGACATTGATAACCCGCGTGGGTGATTGCTTCTGCACTTATACCATTGGCAGGATTGATGAGATTATAGTTGATATACTACCAATGGATGACAGGCTATGTGATAGTCGCATTTGGATTACTAGAGTATGGCATAGTTATAGTGCGAGCTCATATGGTCGAGTTCACACTATGGACTGATGATTGTATGTTATAGTAGGAGATTACTTTCCCTTATAGTATGCACCCTTGTGTCTTTAGTTTATGAATATAGAAGAGAAGAAGATCGAAGACAATTCAGCCATCCATCTCTTTAGTTTATATACCCTTGTTTCTTTAGTTTATGGATATACAGAAGAGAAGAAGATAGAAGAAAATTCAGCCATCCATCTCTCTCTTGTGTCTTCTCTCTCTCTCGTGTGTGTATTTGCTTTCAAGGAAGTCAAGCTTTCCTGCTCCTCCGCATTCTCTTTAGGCTACCAATTGGCTTGATTGTGATCGGATTGTAGAAGAGGGCCATTGGTGGGACATCTTTCCATTTGGACAATGTAACACTCTAAAACTATTGGACTGCCTACTAAGTAGAATGGCCCATTCCTCCTCCTTATTTTGTAAGTTTCTTATAACCCATTTTGTTTGCCATCCTATCTATCACATCTTCAAGTGTTCAAAGCTCCTAGCCCATCTTCATTCTTCAGCAATGTGCAAACTTGCAATGGGAAATTAGGATTTTGTATACATCAACATCTCCAGACCATAGGAAGTTCCTACACATGGTATTCAGTCATTTTAGTTTCCTTGCTGAGGGTCTTATAACACGAGAGGAAGTATATGGTACATGGGAAGAGGATGTGCCTGAGGACCAACAGTCTAACAGCTAGGCCCTGCGCTAGTACCCCTTCCACTGGTCAAACTTTTTGTGGACCTTAGGAATGACCCAACTCCATTAAATGCAATGGTAACAAGATACTCTCTGATCTTGTTTGATGATCATGCTCTATTTCAAACCATACAAGGCTTTGCGTAACGTGCACACAAAATCAAGGTGTGCATCACGCCCATAACCCAGTGGCTATATCATGTGTACTTCTTCTTGCAAATCACCATATAAGAAAGTATTCTCTACATCCATCTGATGTAAAGACCAACCCTTTACAAGCCATAGCAATGATAACTCTTACACTGCCATGCTCACAACCGGGCTGAATGTCAATGCAACCATAATAATAATAGCTCTCATGGTTTGCAATTCTCATAACCGGGTTGAATATCTCCTCACAGTCAATACCATAGGTCTACGCATAACCCTTAGCAACCAATCTTACCTTATACCTACTCACTGATCCATGCTTGACCTTATACACCCACTTACATCCAATTGCCTTCTTTTCCTTAGGCAAAGGCTCTACCTCCCATGTTGCATTTGCATCCAATGATGACATCTTCTCATCCATGGCATATTCTCATTTTGCTATCCAAGTGTCTACTCAAAATAAGTGGGCTCCAAATCATGTATCATGTAAGCATAATTATGGGGTTGTATATGCAGCATATCTCAACCTATCAATAGGATATTAAGCATGTATTACTCAAAATAAGTGGGCTCCAAATCATGTATTACTTTAACCATGTAAGCATAATGATGGGATGTAAATCCATCATATCTTAACATATCAAGGATATCTAACCCTTGCAGACCTATGCACATTTGGGTCTACTTTTCCTTCCCTTTGTGTGATACGTGTACCTACCTCCATCCTCAACCTGCTTGACTAAGGACTAACACACTAGATCTACTGTTAGAGGACTTTCCACATCCACTAAGCACCTATGACTACTGCTCTACATGTGAGGCAACATTACTTCTTACATTTGCATCTTCCATTGCTTTCATTGGTGTATACAACTACTTATCTTATCAAAGACAACATCTCTGCTTACTTGTATCTCATGAATCGTAGGGTTAAAACATCTATAACCTCTTTGGATCCAATTTGGTTCTTATCTCATGAGGAATATGCACATATGCAATACATCCAAACACTTTCAAGCAACGAGACACATCTAGTTTTTTACATGTAAAGTTCTATTCAAGTATCATACCATGAACAGCTATAGTAGTGGTCCTATTCATAATGTAAACATAATGTGTTACTGATTCTATCCAAAAATAATATGGTATATTCTTTTAAGACATCAAGGCATGTGCCACTTCTATAATGTGCCTATTTTCCCTTTCTGCAACACCATTCTGTTGCG
Source organism: Cibotium barometz (assembly GCF_041138505.1). NCBI lineage: Eukaryota > Viridiplantae > Streptophyta > Polypodiopsida > Cyatheales > Cibotiaceae > Cibotium > Cibotium barometz. The sequence goes on from NC_141050.1 coordinate 42,756,864, forward strand.
AAGTGTACTTGCATCTCTTGATTCCTTGATTTCTCAAGAAATCATTGAACTCAATAGAGAAATATTATCCCCCACCATCTGATCTTAGGCATTGTATTTGCATATCTTTTTCCTTCTCAACCAAGGCTTTACATCTCTAAAAGTAAGCAAACACCTCACTTTTCTCCTTTGTGAAATAAACCCACACTTTCCTAGTGTGATCATCAATGAAAATAACATAATGCCTGTAACTTGCAATTGTTGCAGTTGTATGGGGACCGACCAAAATGAATACATCCAATTGTTACAGCTTTGGTCAATCCCCAAACATCTACAGTGAATATAACATAATGCCGGTAACCTATAATTATTGTAATTTTGGTCGGTCCCCATACATCCAATGCACTGATATGCTTTTCATAATGGAAATCATTTTTATCATGCTTATCAAGCTGGCATGCTTCATATACTTTATGCATATCATCAACGTTAAACTTCAAGAAACCTACAACAATGTTTTAGGCTTGCATAGACTTCAACCCAGTGTATATTCACATAACCAATACGCTTATGCCATTTGTCAATATCTACAATATTTATATTGTCCCATGTTCAAACATGGTTACTTTCACCTCAAGCATGTTAACATCCAAAGAAAACATCCTTATTGTAGATGGTAATAGAAATTGTAGGATGTTTACTTTGGATGTATTCCACAAAGCACCCTTGTTGAGGATTGAACCTCACTTGTAGACCCCACTCAACCATTTGTCTAACAAATGCCGAGTTCTTTTGTAATGTTTAGAATAGGAAGTACATTTGCTTCTACAAGTACTTCATTTTTCCATCTTGCATAGACAATGGCACTTTACCAACACATGCATAATGGGGTGCACAGTATCATTACCTGTTTCTACATAACTTGGTTTTTCCATTTTTTGTATATCCCTAAACCACTCACCATGCCTAGTCATATGGTTAGAGGTGCCAAAGTCCACATGACTAGTCATGTGGTTAGAGATGCCAAAGACCACATACCAAATATCTCTCGATCCTAATGCGTCTCCTATCATGGAACTATGAGCATGTGCTACATCACAAATAGTTTCTCACTTCTATCACATCACCCTATTTACTTGATGATACATAATTCCCTTGTTGTAACTTTCCACTTTTTAAATCATTCTACTTTGTGTAGGAGTCCTTTGACATGTCCCTTGGTTTGCCACAATAACAGCACTCTATGCTATTTTCATTTTGATTTCTTTACCGACCACCTCAGCCCCTCTGGATCCCCCTACCCCTACAGTGGCCTCTTCCACCTATTTGTATATTAGATTCCTCATATTATTACTACCCATGATTTCTATTTTCAAAATGGCCTGCACCTCGGCCTTTAGATGGCAATCTATCTCTATCTCTACCTAGATTTGAGTAGAAGCTCTGCTCATGTCAATTTTTAGAGAATGCACCTCCCCCAATATTCATCTCCTCACGAGATAAGAAGAGAAATTAGTTCCTAAAAATCATGAAAGTTCTCTCGAACTCCAATGGAGGTCTAAAACTGATTGTATTTCTTGCCAAGACCATTCAAGGTCACCAAAATCATATCATCATCATCTACTAGTGATCCAATAGAAGCAAGATCATCTACAAGCCCTTTTACCTTCACTAAGTAATCATTTATACTCAGCTTCCCTCTAGTCACATTATGTAGCTCCTATTGTAGCTACGTCTTTTGAGCTACTTGAGTGTTTATGATGTACACCTTCACCAAGGTGTCCTAAGCCTCCTCAGGCGTTTGTGCATATGCACAATCATAGAGTCTGAAACACTGACAAACAAGTAATATAGCACCTTTATGTCTCTTTCATGCCATGCTTTATATGCCTACACCTACTGAGAGGGTTGGATTTTCTTTACTTATCTCTCGCTCCTACTCATCATCACTTGTGATGAACTCCCAATATCCTTTTTCGATAAAGAAATTGGTTGTTGGTGAACTTCCATGCTTAGAAGTTATTCTTGTCCATCTTCTCGCTCACAATCTAGGATAGATTGACAAACATGATTACCTATAGCAACTTATCAAACAGTGCTTTCAAAAAACTTCTACATTTGGCAAACCTGCAATCTCTAACATAGCGATATTGTATACTTGTTATACTATAACTATATGTAAACCAGTCACATAGACATACATTCACCAACACCTATAACACTTAGATTCTTTGCACATACTATCCCGAAACCAAATTTATATCGCAACTTTGTGGATTCGAACCCAAGACTTATGTCCAGACGAACTCGGGAGACCGAATCAAAAATTAGCGATACATGGTCAAAAAAGACACTTCACAAAGAGCGTGTGGAACACTTAAAGAGTCAAAACATGACCCGAACCATGCCGAAATGTGAAAAATAACAAAGTTTACACACAACAAGGTCTTCTTCCTTCACCCAAAAGGATGCCTCAATCTGAGACAGCGACTTTCCTATCTACTTGTAGCTCTCATTCGCTACCAAAGGTGTTGCTCCAAAATCAAAGAGGGAAAGAGATGAAAACACCCTTACCTATATACCGCTTCCTTGCTTGCCTTATTCTTACCTCTTGCTTGCCTCCTTATCCACATGAACCAAAACTCTAATACCATGAGAGAATGCAAAGGAGAGGGAGAGCTTAAGCTCCCTATAAGAAAACACACACACACACACACACACACACACACACACAATAGAGTGCAAGACACAAAAGAGAGATGGATGTGGCTAAATTTCCTTCTCTGCATGGAAATGTGATAAACATGACATACTTTAATGATTTCACCTACCTAAACTTCGTTGTAAACTCCTTTGGTGGAAAGTCACGTTATTTGCATCATTTAATGTATTTGACATGCTCCTTTAGAGTTGTTTGACATGCTCCTTTAGAGTTGTTTGAGCTATTAGACTGAAGCTTAATGAAACATAGTTGTTTGAGCTATTAGACCAAAGCCCTAGGAGAGGCGACATATCTCAAAGGTGTTGTTCAAACTTTTAGCTATATACAAACTAAAGAATGGAGCATAACAAAAGTGACGTTTTTACAGGTGTCACTTGCAAACTATATGCCATTTTACTTGGCAATACCTTTGTGGATGATAGCAAAACTAGCTCTACTCAAAGGATGTTCTCTTGATCAAAATGGCTAGCAAATGTAGCCTATGGTCCTTGTCTTCATTCAGTTCACTTGGGCCACCATCAATTCCACTTAACAGAGCCTTTTCTATCTCACGAGCCACTGCAAGGTTAGGAGGGGATGTGGGCAGCTCCTATTGGTAGGAGAAGTAAAAACTTGCATTGAAAGCTCATGGAGTCAACCATTTTGACACGAAAAAACTAGTATTAAATCCAACTATCCCCAAGCTAGGGAGTGAAATTCAAGCATTGGAGGACCTTTTGTGGGCTACTCACATTTCCACTTGGGTGGTACCATAAGCACAGAGGGGAGGATAGCTGGACTCTAACAGCCCACCCTCGCTACATGAAAACAACCCCTCAACAACTAAACACATCCATAAACACATTGCTCAAGTGCATACATCCATAAACACATGTTGCATTCCTTTTCTCCTTACATGTGGCTTCTTTGCATTGTTGGAGAAACTTTGTCACATGTTGCAAAAATAAGTTTTAGATTTGATACCTATACACACTATTGAACATGGTCTACAATATAATTCAAAGATCTTTCATCTCCATCTGCATCATTTGCACATCCTCCCAAATACAATCTAGTATAAAAGTGTGAATATAAAACCCAAAACATCTTTGTTAATGTAGCCTAAGTTCCATTATTTGTATTCGATAATTCATTTGAATATTTGGTCAAATTATACGTTTGGCCTCATTATTCTATTGCATTATTTGTTGACATGTCACATATAATGCATTATTTATTTTTGATGTTATAATTCATACGAAGTTAAAAAAAGAATGTAGGAAAAAAAGTTTCAACAGAAATTTATGTGAGAACTTTAATTGTAGTATTTAAACAAAAGGGCTACATCATAAGTCTATGCTCAAAATTTTATGATTAATTCATTATAAGGTTCAAAGTAAAATATAGTTTTAAAGTTACTTAAGTGACATATTTTTCAACCAAAGATTATAAGTGCTTAACTGCTATAAATTAACAAAAAGATTCAAATTTTAAAGGAGAAACACTTAAAGTAAAAAAATATATATGAAATACTTAAATCAAATAATATCCATGTGCATACCCATCATTTATTTTAACTACACTAAACATTAATAAATATGATTAAACTTTAAATATATGAAATACTTAAATCAAATAATACCCATGTGCATACCCATCATTTATTTTAACTACACTAAACATTAATAAATATGATTAAACTTTAAATAATAACATGAAATAGCTTCATTTGAAGAAATTGACAAATGCAAAGAAAGCTTCAAGCACATCGAACTCCTTAGAAAAGTTTTCCAAGGAACACTTTATCCTTCTTGTTGCCAAAGGTTTAATCTTTTAATTTTAAGTACTCCTTAAAGCCAAGGCCAAGGCCAAGGAACTACGACTCTCAAAGCCAAGGCTAAGAAACACTATGACGAGTAGCTCACAACCACTGTTTATCTAGAAAAAGTTTTCATACGATTTTTTACTTGATGAGTTCTTTTGGTAATGGATTACAGTTTAGAAGGTCTGGTCTATCAATATAGGCTAACATGTAGCATAAACAGACTTTTGTTTTCCTTGAGAAGGGGGTTGTTGGAAGTGGAAGCGGAAGTGCATCATGCACATGTGATGATGGCCAACGTGGACATGCCCCCCTAGATCCCTCTGATCTCATGTGCATCACACACCTATAGGGTGGTGGAGGGATGAGGAGGCCTTAGGGTCATTTGACCCTATATCTAAGGTCTTTTAGACCTTTATACAAGCATGTGGGACAAACCATGACACGTGGCAGCCAGAGAACGACATCACCCACCAACACCCTACCTGACCTCGGAATGCGGCTTCCCTACATAGAACACGATAGAGAGAGGCTGCATCTTACAATGATGACCTTGCTCAGAGGCAAGATAGAAAGCTTGGGCTTAGAGGCTTCAAAGGCTTGGCCATGGCTACAGTATCTTGGCTTAGAGTCATGGCCAGGCTTAGGCTGGCTCAATGGCACGACCATGGCCTATAGCCCTGCAACTTATACACAAGGCGAGAGCTTCACCCAACGAGGTCAAGAGAGGATGAGGTAGAGCGAAGCTTTGATACCATGTAGGAAGCGGAAGCACAACACACACATACAATGATGACCAATGAGGCCATGTCTTGGAGCCCATCCCATGTGCACCACACACCGTAAAGGGTGGTGGAGGGATGAGGGGGCCTTAGGGTCATTTGACCCTATATCTAAGGTCTTTTAGACCTTTATACAAGCATGTGGGACAAACTATAACACATTGCAGCTAGAGAATGATATCACTGGGGGTGATATTTTTATAAAATCCATGTATCTTAATGCCATTAGTACTCCAAGATAGTCAAAAATGTATGGCATTCATTTTGGTCAATTTAGCACCCACTTACTCAAGGTATCTACAAGGGTTGTGTCTATATAGGGGTGTTACACATGCCATGACTTGGAGCATTTAGGCACATCATCAAGTATTCCAAAAAGTGATCATTTAGTATATAAATACCCTCCCTTCCCTAATCATGCCTCACAAACCCCCAATTTCAAAAATTATTCCTCCTCCATTTTGTATTTTTGTGTAGACAAATCTCTATTTGTTCTTTGACATTAGAGCTTTCATAAAATAGTATGATAGTCATTTAAGCTTCAATCACAAAAGCACGTAGAGGCATATGCTATATTAACATGGATATCCACACATTACTGGTCTATTCTTTGCCTTTTTTGTGTTATCTTGACCATAATCCAATGTGAATTTATATTGTATGTGAATTGGAAGTTGGTTGAACCACATACTTATGCTTTCTTGCACGAAGCTTCAAAATTAATGCTCTACCATGAGTACTTTGTGCTCTATTCCTAGGTAGCTCACATTTGTGATGTCCTTATGTTTACAAGGAGAAGGCATGTTTGAGCAACTATAACCTTCCCAATTTGGATATTAAATGAGATCTTCCAGTCATTTATTGTAATTTGGAAGGCTTGGTTCCCACTATACTATCGAGATATCGATCTCAACTAGTGCTACAGACATTGATGACCTGCCTAGGTAATCGCTTTTGCACTCATGCCACTAGTATGGTTAGTGAGATTATGGTTAATATGCCACTAGTGGACAAAAGTCCATGTGGCAGCCATATTTGGATTGCTCACATAGTTATAGTGCAAGCTCATATAGTTGGGTTCACACTATAGACCAAACATTGTATGTTATAGAAGGAGAGTACTTTCCCTTATAGTATGTACTCTTATCTCTTTGGTTTATGGTGGTAGAGTAGAGAATAAGAGAGAGGAAAATTCAACCATCCATCTATCTCTTGTGTCTTACTCTCTCTTGTGTGTGTGTTTGCCTGCAAGGAACTGAAGCTCTCTCTTGTGTCTTACTCTCTCTTGTGTGTGTGTTTGCCTGCAAGGAACTGAAGCTCTCCTTCTCCCTCTCCCCCATATTCCCTTTATGGTATTATTTCATTCGAGAGCTAAGGAGGCAAGCAAGGAAGCGGTACGTAGGTAAGGGTATTTCCATCTCTTTCCCTCTTTGATTTTGGAGCAACACCTTCGGTAGTAGTAGCTGGTGAGAGCCATAGGTACACAGGGAAGGCACTGTCTTTAGATAAAGGTGTCCTCGTTGGGGTAAAGGAAGAAGACCATATTGTGTGCGGTTAACTTTGTTAATTGCAATTTTGCACGTTTCGGGCATGTTTCGAGCCTCGTTTTGTCTCTATAAATTTTCACATAGACACTTTGTGAAAGCGTTAATGTTGATTATATATGCCCAATTTATGGTTGAAGAAAAGTTGCACTAGAAATTTGAGTGCAAGACAATCTATGTAGATAATCTAAGTGTTTTAAGTGTTGGCGAATGTATGTGTATGTGACTGGTTCACATATAGTGGCATTATAACAGGTTTATAGTATGGTTGTATTGGAGATTGTAGATTTGATGGAAGTGCATAAGTTTTTGGAAAGCACCATTTGGTAATTTGTAGGTATTTATGTCTAACAGTCTATCCCAGATTGTGAGCGAGAAGCTATACAAGAATAACTTCTAAGCATGGAAGTTCAGAATGACCAATTTTCTTATGGGAAAAGAATATTGGGAGTTCATCACATAGGTGATGAAAAGGAGCTAGAGATTGGTGGATGAACTCCCAATATTCTTTTCCTTATGGGAAAAGAATATTTGGAGTTCATCACATAGGTGATGAAAAGGAGCTAGAGATTGGTGATGAAGAAAATATGACCCCACAACAGGTACAGGCATATAAGGTATGGCATGAAAGAGCTAGAAAGGTGATGTACTACTATTTATTTGTCAATGTGTCATATTCTATGATCATGCATACACAAGATGCACAAACACCTAAGGAGGCTTGGGACATCTTGGTGAAGATGTACAGCACAAACACTCAAGCTCGAAAGATGCAGCTAAAGTAAGAGTTACAATGTGACCAAAGGAAAACTGAGTATAAATGATTCCTCGATGAAGGTCAAAGGGCTTGTAGATGCCCTTACTTCTATTGGATCACTAATAGATTGATGACAATATGGTTTCAATGTCCTTAAAGTGTCTTGGCAAGGAATACAAGCAGTTTCAGACCTCCATTGGAGTTCAAGAGAACTTTCATGATTTTCAAGAAGTGACTGCTCTTCTCATCCCGTGAGGAGGTTCATCCGCTAGAAATTCAAATGATTAGGACTTCTACTTAAATATAGGTAGAATCAGAGGAAGATCATCATCTAGAGGCCAAGGTGGAGACCATTTTGGAAAGAGAAATCATGGGTATCAACAACAACATAAATCAACTGTATAAATAGATGGAAGAAGACACCCTAGAGGCAAGGGGATCTAGAGAGTCCGAGGTGGTTGGCAAAGAAATCAAAGTGCAAATAGCATAGAGTGTTATTATTGTAGCAAACCAGGGCACGTGGCAAAGGACCACTATAAAAAGCAGAATGAAGTCAAAAGTGGAAAGTTGTAAGGCAACTATGCATCATTAAGTAAAAAGGGTGGGGATGACATAAGTGAGCAACTGTTTGTGATGTATCACATGCTCTGTTCCACAACAAGAGAAGTGTCAAGATCAGGAGATATTTAATATCTAGATTATGACGCCTCTAACCACTCATCATCGTCGTGACCAACTATGGTGAGTGGTTTAGAGATATACAGAAATGAAAAAACTAAGATATGTGGAAACAGGTAATGATAATGTGCATCACATTGAACATGTTGGTAAAGTGCCATTATGTAGGATGGCAAAATGAAGTACTTCTGGGAGATATACTTCATATTCTAAATATTATGAAGAACTTGGTTTCTATTATATAAATAGTTGATCAGGGTCTATAAGTGAGATTTAATCCTCAAGGATGTTTTGTGGAAAACTTCAAAAATCAATGCCGCTTGGTTGCAAAGGGTAACATAAATGGTAGGATGTTTACTTTGGATGTTAACATGCATGAGGTGAATCCATGTTTACGTATGGCACACATGTCATTATAGATATTGACATGTGGCATAAGTGTATTGGTCATGTGAATATATAGTGCTTGAAGTCTATGTAGGCCCAAAATATTGTTACAAGTTTGTTAAAGTTTAAAGTTAATGGTATGCACAAAATATGTGAAGCATGCCAACTTGGTAAGCAAGCTAAACATGCTTTTCTACATTAAAAGAAGCAAGTTAGTGCAAAGCCATTGGAATGTTGTACATTCGGATGTATGAGGTTGGCCAAGAATATAATACTTGTAGGTATTGTGTTACATTCATTGATAGGGAAGTGTGGGTTTATTTCATGAAGGAGAAAAGTGAGACGTTTGCTCACTTTCAGAGATTTAAGGCCTTGTCAAGAAAGAAAAAGACATGAAAATAAACTGCCTAAGATTAGATGGCACTGGAGAGTATTTCATTTAGTGATTTCTTGAGAAAGTAGGGAATCAAGAGACAGTTCATGTCTAGGTAACTCTGCAACACAGAATGGAGTTGTAGAAATGAAAAATATACACATTTTTACAAAAGTGGCATGTGCCTTGATGTCTGGAAAGAATATGCCAAATTATTTTTAGACAAAAGTAGTCGTAAACTGTTGTTTACATTATAAACAGGACCCCCACTGTAGCTCTTCATGGTACAACACCTGAATAGAAGTTTACATGCATAAAACCAAATTACATATGTGAATGTTCCTGAACTGCTATTTACATTATGAACAGGACCCCCACTGTAGTTGTTCATGGTATGACACTTTCATAGAATTTTACACGGATAAAACCAGATGTGTCTCACTTGAAAATGTTTGGGTGTGTTACATATGTGCATGTTCATGATGAAGTGAGAACAAAATTGGATCTGAAGGTAGAGAAATCATCTTCATTGGTTATGATTTGAAGTAGAAAGATTATAGATGTTATGACCCTACCACTTGTGAGATGCAAGTAAGCAGAGATGTTGTCTTTGATGAGATGTGTAGCTGGTATTCACCGGTGAAGGCAACAAAAGATGTAGATGTAAGAAGCAATGATGTTACTCCACATGTAGAGCAGTAATCACAGGTGTTTTAGTGGACCTGGAGAGTCCTCTAACGATGGATCTAGATAGATGTAGGTACACATGTATCATGCAAAGGGAAGGAAAAGGTAGATCAACCTTCTGTGCCTAATCTATCAGCAGTGGGTCACTCATACAGGGATGGTGACTAGTGGCTTCGAGAAGAGCCACTAGAGTCATAATGAGGAGCTTGGCATTTTGTCAGTTGTTGGTTACTCCTGGTGCAAGGAGAACAGAGCCATTGATCTAGGTATACTAGGTCTGCAAGAGTTAGACATCCTATACTAGGTTTGCAAGAGTTAGACACCCTATTGATGTGACAGGTTGAGATATGATGAATATATAGCCCATCATTATGCTTACATGGTTAAAGAAATATAGGAGTTGGAGCCCACTTTTTTTGAGCAAGCACTTGGAAATACAAAATGGGAAGATGACATAAATGAGGAGATGGTAGCATTGGCAACATGGGAGTGAGTGCCTTTATCTAAGGAAAAGAATGGTACATAAGGTCAAGCATAACTTAGTGAGTAGGTATAAGGCAAGATTGGTTGCCAAGGGTTATGGGTAGACCTATGGCATTGACTATGGAGGAGACATTCAGCACGGTTGAATGGCAACCATGAGAGCTGTCTTGCTATGGCGATAGTGAAGGGTTTGTCTTTACATCAAATAGATGTAAAGAATGCTTTCTTGCATGGTGATTTGCAAGAAGAATAATAGATGATGCAACCACCAGGTTATGAGAGTGATACACACCTAGATTTTGTGTGCAGGTTATGTAAAGCCTTGTATGGCTTGAAGCAGGCACGCCTAGAGAATGGTCAAACAAGATCGGTGAGTATCATGTTAACATTAGATTTCAGATATCTAATGTAGATTTCAGATATCTAATGTAGATTTCAGATATCTAATGCATATATCTATGAAAAAGGCATATAGAGGGATCATACTATTAGTCATTTATGTGGATGACTTGATTGTCATTGGTGATAGTGATACTAACATACATGGTGTTAGGATGCTTTTGAAGGAGAAGTTTGAGATAAAAAAATTTGAGATGAAGAATTTGGATGAGCTGCGATATTTATTAGGTATTAAGGTGGTAAGATCATCTCATGGAGTTTTATTGTTACACATAAGAAGTATGGCTTTAGACATGTTGTCTATAAGTCTATTTCAATGCCATTAGAGCAGAAAACAAAGCTTTCTGTAGATATAGATAAGATTTTAGAGGACCCCACTATGTATAGGCACATAGTGGGTAGCTTGGTTTACATGACCATTACTATGCCATACTTGAGCTATGTTGTTACACTTATGAGTGAGTTTATGCAGGCCCCAAGGAAGCCACACTTGGATGTGGCTAGATGGATTCTTAGGTACATAAAGTCCACAGTTAATTATAGACTTTTGTATGAGGTTGGCACATAGATACAACTACATGGATACATAAATGTTTATTGGCCTGGTAGTATCGCTCAGATAGGAGAGCTACCAGAGCAGCAAGAAATAGTTGCCTTGTCTAGTATAAAGACAGAATATAGGGATACTACTATGGCAACTTATGAGGTAGCTTGGTTTTAGAAGCTACTTGGTGATATGGGTGAGCCCGTGGGATAGGGCAGTTGTCATTTATTATGACAACATGAGTAGCATACAACAGGCTGCTAACCTAGTATACCATGCAAATGAAGCACATTGAGGTGCATTATTACCTTGTGAGGGAGACGGTTCTAACAGAGGTGATGTAGATCTTGAATATATCAACATAAACGATCAAGTGAATGACATCTTCAACGAAAGTACTTGTTGGTAAAGAAGCTCCATAGGTTAAGAAACAATGTAGTGTTTTTTGGAGTTGAGCTCGAGGGGGAGTGTTGAGATATCGAGCTTAACTAGTTCAATGGACATTGATGACCCACCTAGTTGACAGCTTCCATACTTATGCCATTGGCATTGTTGGTGAGTTTATGGTTGATATGCTGCTAGTGGACAACACGCTATGTGATAACCATATTTGGATTACCAAAGTATGGTATAGTTATAGCACCAGCTCATATAGTCAGGTTCACACTATCAACTAACCATTGTATGTTACAGTAGTAGGAGAGTACTTTCTCTTATATAGTATATAATCTTATCTCTTTAGTTTATGGTGGTAGAGAAGAGAAGAAGATAGAAGAAAATTCAGCCATCCATCTCTCTCTTGTGTGTACTTTCTCTTATAGTATGTACTCTTATCTCTTTAGTTTATGGTGGCAGAGAAGAGAAGAAGATAGAAAAAAATTCAGCCATCCATCTCTCTCTTGTATGTATGTGTTTGCTTGCAAGTAACTCAAGCTCTCTCTCTCCCCCCCCACAGTCTCTATATATATATATGGATATAAACAAAAGCATTGATTATATAATCATTAGGTGTAAGAACTTAGAGACTCTTATTACAACCTCCTTCATCTTTGTATTCGACGTACATGAATGAAGCAATGACATTCTCTTTGTATTTTCTATGTGTTCGTATTCTGTTCAAGTCTATTCATGTCAATGCTTGTGTCTTGGTTTTCAAAATCAAGTAGATGTTTATGTCATGAATTAGTGTCCAAGGTGCACCAATGATGATAATCTCAAAATGGGTTTCTTTATACCTATTTGTATGGTATTATTGAATATACTCTTTAATCAGGACCTTCAATTCAAGTCGCATTGGTGCAATGCTTCCATTACATTGATTAACTTGAAGATAAATAGCAAGCCTTGTCATTTGCAAATCCTTTTTCATGTGACTTACAAGATGCCATGTAACTTGAAGATAGATAGACCAAGCCTTGCTGTTTGCAAATCCTTTTTCATGTGACTTACAAGATGCCATGTAACTTGTTAATTTACACATGCTAAGAGCATATCAGCAATTTGTATGAATACAACCATCACACATGTGAAAGTGTTTCATACTATTTTGCATAGTGCATGAAGGCTACTTAAAAAGGATATAAGACTATAATGCAATAATATTTAACAAGAGGCTAATTGAAGAAATCCCTCTCTTCATCTTTGGTGTATTTTACATGCTTATAGCAACATGTGCAATGCCATACTCCCACATGGAGTGGATAAACTACAAATGGGTATATTATCATAGTTAAGGAAGCTCTTTCCTTACCACATTGGTGTGAAGCAATGCAAGCAGAGATTTCTTCTATTGAATCTAATAACACATGGAAGTTAGTTCCATGACCTTCACATAAAAAGGTCATTGGTGTTAAGTGGATTTTCAAAGTCAAGTTTCATTCTGATGGTACTCTTGATAAGTACAAGGCACGACTTGTTTCTAAAGGTTATGCTCAAAAAGAAGGTGAAGACTTTGATGAAACGTTTGCTCCTACTACCAGATATTCTACTATTCATGTTGTTTTTGCTCTTGCCTCTCACTATGCCTGGCCTATATATCAAATGGATGTTAAATCTGCCTTCTTGAATGGAGATTTAGAGGAGGAAGTTTATGTGGCACAACCTGAAGGTTTTATTGCACAGGGTCATGAACATGATGTGTATTTTATTACAGAAAGCTCTTTATGGTCTTAAGCAAGCTCCTGGAGCTTGGTATCAGAAGATTGATAGTTTTCTCCTTTCTCTACATTTTGAGAGGACTCATGCAGATCCTAATCTTTATGTGCTTATTGTGGATGATGATATATGCATTCTTGTGCTTTATGTGGATGATTTGACACTCACTGGCTCTAATTTGGACCTACTCAAATGGGTTCAAACTCAACTCACAACATCATTTGCCATGACTGATATTGGACTACTCCACTATTTTCTTGGTCTAGAAGTGTGGCAATTTACTTCTGGCATCTTTATTTCTCAAAAGAAGTATACTTTAAGGTTGCTTGAGAAATATGGCATGCATGATTGTGCATCACTCACTTGTCCCATGGATCCTAATTCAAAATTATCCAAAGATGATGATTCCCCTGAGGTTGATTCTACAGAGTATCGCCAACTTATTGGTTCTCTACTTTATTTGGTTAACACTCGGCCAGATCTCTCCTATGCTATGAGTATTCTCAGCCAATTCTCTTCACAGCCTCGTCGATCTCATTGGCAGGCAGCTTTGAGGGTTCTTCAATATCTTCATGGAACTCTTGAGTATGGCATTTCTTATACAGGTGGAGATACACTTATTGGTTACTCAAATTCTGATTGGGCAGGGTGTATTGATACTAGGCATTCCATGTCAGGCTATTGTTTTATGCTTGGTAAAGGACTTGTTTCTTGGAAATGTCAAAAGCAACGAATTACTTCTTCTTCATCGACAGAAGCAGAGTACAAGTCATATCTTGATGCCACTTCTGAAGCACTTTGGCTTCAGCAAATTTTGAATCACCTTGGATGTTCATCTACTCCGACACTCATCTACTCAGATTCACAAAGTGCTATTGCTTTAGCCAAAAATCTAGTTATTCGAGGACGATCCAAACACATTAATGTTCATTTTCATTTTGTTCGTGATTGGATTTCTGAAGGTCGCATTCAGCTTGAGTATTGTCCTACTAGAGATAATGTTGCTGATTTGTTTACTAAGCCTCTTCCTCGACCTACCTTGGATTATCTTCTTCAGCGCGTTGGCGTTGGTCCTCCCATCTGGACCTAAAGAGGAGGTGTTGGATAGGTGTCATCTTCAGATGGTGTCACTCATTTGTAGTATGCGTATCAAGATCTTTGATTACCACAAGTGATGTGTCACATGAAGAAGTAGAAGACATAGCAACATATGCAACCTTGGTGTTACCGTCTTCCTTCTTGTCTTTGTCTTTGTCGTGAGAAGATGTTGATGTAGAAGAACCCTTAGATTTGGATTCAAGTTTAGCTTTTACCTTCTTGGATGCCGCCTTCTTAGCAAAACAACGATCCTCCGTATGGCCACTACGACCACAGAAAGTGCACTCCTTGGAAGAATCCTTTGATTTGTCCTTGTCGCCTTTGGTTGAAGAATCTTTAACATTGGAATTAGAGCCTTTGCGTTGATCATTCCCCTTGCCTTTGCCTTTGCCTTTGCCCTTGCCTTGGCTTACAAAAGCCGAGTCCTTTTTGTTTTGCTTGCAAGTAAGGCACTTGATTCAAAAGAAGAAGGCAATTTACCAAGTAGCTTGTGGACCGGATTGCTTACCAATGTACCAAACTCTTCAAGTTGCCACTTGATTCAATTGAATTCTCCAAGCTTCTCCACTATGTTGTCGGATTTGGAGATAGAAAGCTTATCCAAATCTTCTTTCAACTTAGCCATCTTAACCGTTGAAAGTCTTCCATATTGCATTTGTATAGCGTGCCATAATTGTTGAGCCGTACTCCTTGTAGAAACAAATTGAGACACAACCGATGTAGACATACCATGCACAAGTAAAGCTTTGGTCCATGCATCCATATAGGTTTGATATTGAGAAGGCACAATATGACGAGAAGTGATTATAGACCACACCCCGGCGCTTTCCAAAAGAAGTTGCATAAACAAGGACCAAGTGTGATAGTTGTTTGGGGTAAGCTTTTATGAATCGGAAAGACTTGGAAGGCTCAAAGATTGTGTGAATGGGTTAAAGGGCTGATATGATTGAGTGGGGAGAGGAGTAGTAGTGGAAGTAGTAGAAGGAGGAATCATAGTAGATGAAGTTGCCATAAAAGGCATAGATGATGTAGGGGGATATACCATAGAGGGCATAGAAGTATGCAGATAGGAAGGCATAAAGGACAAAGAAGAAAGAGAGAAAGGATCCGTAGAAGGTAATGGATATGACGGAAAAGAGAAAGTAGAAGCACCTACCGAAGAAGGAATTGCACCAACTTCCGTTGTAGTAGTTGCCGGTCCAACCGTCGTAGGAGATGTAGGATCCATAGTATCTTCAAGTT